>NC_092129.1:14916113-15246113 GCF_043159975.1 Macaca nemestrina
ACAGTGGCATCATCTTGGCTCACTGCAACCCCCACCTCCTAGGCTCAAGCGACCCTCCCATCTCAGCCTCCCAAGTAGCTGGGACTACAGGCACAGGAACATGCCACCACACCTGGCTAATTAAGAACATACATTTTCAATTTTTTGATTCCAAAAAACTGAGTGTGATGAACAAGTCTGTATTAATGGTGAGATTCTTGATCTATGTGCTGAAAATTTTAAGGCACACATACATTTGAACTTAAAACAGTTCACAGGGAAGGATCAACAAAAGCGAGTCCATAGTCCATGTAAAAAATTTATATAATCTATCTACATTTCTTTTCTAAAACAGTCAATTTTCAGTTATCTATAGGGTGATTTCCAAACCCACATGTAAATGCAATTATAAATGCACAGTTCATAGGTAGATCTAAAGTATTTATTCGGTGTTATCTGCAATTTAGATTAATAGGATTCCTGGGGAAATAATAAATTACTGATAGTGCAAAAACAGATTTCATTGTTTGTGGAGAATGAGACATATGTCCATTTTCTTCCTAGACAAAAAGCCCAGTTCAAATTTTGTTTATACCAAGCCCTAGAGGAATTTTTAAATACTTTAGGAATGAGTATTTCCCTTAAAAATAAAGTATTGAATAGAACTTTATTATTATTATTTTATTTCAATAGTTTTTGGGGGTACAGGTGGTTTTTGGTTACGTGGATAAGTTCTTTAGTGGTGATTTCTGAGGTTTTGGTGCACCCAATATGTAGTCTTTTATCCCTCACCCTCCTCCCACCCATTCCCCCGTCCACAAGTCCCCAAAGTCCATTATATCATTTTATGCTTCTGCATCCTCATAGCTTAGCCCATTTATAAGTGAGAACATGAGATAGTTGGTTTTCCATTCCTGAATTACTTCAGTTAGAATAATGGCCTCCAGCTCCATCCAAATTGTTGCAAAGGCCATTATTTCATTCTGTTTTATGGCTGAGTAGTGTTCCATGGTGTATGTATACCAGCTTTTCTTTATCCACTAGTTGGTCGATGGGCATTTAGAATGGTTCCATGTTTTTGCAATTGCGAATTGTGCTGCTATAAAGGTGTGTGCATGTGTCTTTTTCACATACTAACTTCTTTTCCTCCGGGTAGATACCCAGTAGTGAGATGGCTGGATTGAATGGTAGTTCTACTTCTAGTTTTCCATAGTGTTTCCATTCTGTTTTCCATAGTGGTTGAACTAATGTATATTTCCACCAGCAGTGTAAAAGTGTTCTCTTTTTACCACATTCATGCCAATATCTATTATTTTTCAATTTTTAAATTAAGTCCATTCTTGCAGGAGTAAGGTGATATCTCATTGTGGTTTGGGTTTGCATTTCCCCGATAATTAGTGTTGTTGAGTATTTTTTCATATATTTATTGGCCGTTTGTATATCTTCTTTTGAGAATTGTCTGTTCATGTCCTTTACCACCCACTGTTTGATGGGATTTTTTTTTCCTTGTTGATTTGAGTTCCTTGTAGATTCTGGATATTAGTCTTTGTTGAATACATAGTTTGTGAATATTTTCTCCCACTCTGTGGGTTGTCTGTTTACTCTGCTGATTATTTCTTTTGCTGTGCAGAAGGGTTTTAGTTTAATTAGGTCCCAATTATTTATTTATGTTTCTGTTGTATTTGCTTGGGGGTTCTTAGTCATGAATTATTTGCCTAAGCCAATGTCTAGAAGAGTTTCTTCCATGTTATCCTCTAGAATTTCTATGGTTTCAGGTCTGAGATTTAAGTCTTTGATCCATGTGAGTTGATTTTTGTATAAGGTGAGAGATGAGGATCCAGTTTCATTCCTCCACATGTGGCTTGCCAGTTTACACAGCACCATTTATTGAACAGGGTGTCCTTTCCCTACTTTATGCTTTTGTTTGCTTTATTGAAGATCAGTGGGCTGCAAGTATTTGGCTTTATTTCTAGGTTCTCAAATGGAGATTTTAAGTGTTTTCTGCTAAAGCACAAAATTTTATTGCAGTGGGATTTGACCTTTCTCCTTTTAAAAGTGGGCAAAGAACATGAGCACAGCAAAAGAAATAATCAGCAGAGTAAAAAGACAGCCCACAGAGTGGGAGAAAATATTCGCAAACTATGCATCCGACAAAGGACTAACATCCAGAATCTACAAGGAACTCAAACAAATCAGCAAGAAAAAACAAAACAAAACAAAATAAAAACAAATAATCCCATCAAAAAGTGGAAGGACACGAATAGACAATTCTCAAAAGAAGATATACAAATGGCCAACAAACATATGCGAAAATGCTCAACAGCACTAATTATCAGAGAAATGCAAATCAAAACCACAATGAGATACCACCTTACTCCTGCAAGAATGGCTATAATTTAAAAATTAAAAAATATTAGACGTTGGCATGGATGTGGTGAAAAGGGAACACTTTTACAGTACTGATGAAAATATAAACTAGTAAAACCACTATGGAAAACAGTATGGAGATTCCTTAAAGAACTAAAAGTAGAACTACCATTTGATTCGGCAATCCCGCTACTGGGTATCTACCCACAGGAATAGAAGTCATTATATGAAAAAGACACATGCACACACATGTTTATAGCAGCATAATTCGCCATTGTAAAATTATGGAACCATCCTAAATGCCCATTGACCAACGAGTGGATAAAGAAAATGTGGTATATATACACCATGAAATACTATTCAACTATAAAAAGGAACAAAATAATGGCATTCACAGCCACCTGGATGGAGTTTTTTTGTTTTGTTTTGTTTTTGAGATGGAGTCTTGCTCTGTTGCCCAGGCTAGAGTGCAGTGGCACGATCTTGGCTCACTGCAACCTCTGCCTTCTGGGTTCAAGCGATTCTCCTCCCTCAGCCTCCCAAGTAGCTGGAATTACAGGCGCCCACCACCATGCCCAGCTAATTTTTGTATTTTTAGTAGAAACAGGGTTTCACCAAGTTGGCTAGGCTGGTCTCGAACTCCTGACCTCAGGTGATCCACTTGCCTTGGCCTCCCAAAGTGCTGGGATGCGTGAGCCACCACGCGTGGCCGAGATCACTATTCTAAATGAAGTAACTCAGGAATGGAAAACCAAACATCAGATGTTCTCACTTATAAGTGGGACTAAGTTATGAGGATGCAAAGGCATAAGAATAATACAATGAACTTTGGGGACTCAGGAGAAAGGGTAGGAGGGGGATAAGGGATCAAAGACTATATACTGGGTACAGGGAACACTGCTCAGGCAATGGGTGCACCAACATCTCAGAAATCACCACTGAAGAACTTATCCATGTAACCAAAAATCACCCACTCCCCAAAAACTATTGACATAAAAAAAAATGTTTTTAAGTTAAAAACAATTGATTGTAAAAATACAACTAAGGCAGAAATGTATAAAGCAAAAAGTAAAGGTCCCTCATGCCCATTGACATTTTAAATTTTGGTAGCTTTTTTCTTTCCTTTTCTTTCTTTCTTCTTCTTCTTCCTTTTTTTTTTTTTTTTTTTTTGAGACAGTCTTACTCTGTCATCCAGGCCAGAGTGCAGTGGTGCGATCTTGGCTTCACTGCAATCTCCACCTCTCAGGCTCAAACATTCCTCCCGCCTCAGCCTCCCACCTCAGCCTCCTGAGAAGCTAAGACTACAGGTGTGCCTCACCACGCCCAACTAACTTTTGTATTTTTTGTAGAGACAGGGCTTTACCATGTTGCCCAGACTGGTCTCAAACTCCTGGGCTCAAGTGATCCCCCGACTTTAGCCTCCCGAAGTGCTAGGATTACAGATGTGAACCACTGTGCCTGGCTACTTGCCCGATATTTTTAATAACCTATGTCTACTCTCTCAAGAGATCTTAGCTTGGAGTTGTCCACCTTCCACAATGTTTCCAGAATTATGTATCTAATTTTGAACCTAGTTATTTCAGTCCCTTGCTTCAGGCCCCTGCTGGCTCCCTGCAACTGCATATGAATCTGAATGCCTTTACAGCCACTCCAGCTCTTCAAAACCTGAGCCCAACCCCCCTTTCTTGCCTCATGCCCTTGCTCCCTCCACAAATTACCTTCTGTGCCAGCCATGCTGAGTTTTTTACCTTTCTCAGAATGTCTCATTCTTTCTCTTGCCTCTGTGCCCTTGCATTTACCATTTCCCCTTCCTTCTTCTACCTTTGGTAAATTCCTGTTCAGCTTCCAAGAGCCATCTGAAATATCACTTCCTCTATGCCCCCTCCTTAACTCCCCAAGCCAAATAAGCTACCTCTCTTCTGCTTCCCTTGTGGTGCCATGGTAAGATTATATAATTTTTGTACAAATGTTTATCTCCTCTTAGAGACCATGATGTCTTTGTGGGCAAGGACCTTCAGCATGGATTCCCTGTCCTTGGTTGAATTCCTGACAGGAGGCCTTCAAAAAGTGTTTACAGAATACCTAAATAATTCTCAGTATTATCCAGCAAAAGCAAACAACAACAAAAAAATTCAGCCTCTCTTCTTCACCTATGGCATAGAGTATGAACTAGATAGTAGTTAATATATAACAAGCATAAATTAACAATGTATGGTTCACCTGCATGAGGAAATCTTACCATGGAACGCTGCAGAGAGACACGTCTATAGCCTCAGTCAAAATGGCAAAGAAGGCAAATGATTCCCAAGTGTTTCTCCTTCCCACTTTCCTCTGCATTTCTCTCCCACCTCCTGTGCCTTCCCACCCACAGCCTTCATTGTCAGATGCCCTCTGGCTGGCCACAGCTCTTATTGTAGAATGCACACACCAAGCCATATGCCAACATTTCTCCCATTCCACCTTTGCCAGCTTCCATTCCTTTAGCCAAGCACCACAAACAACTATGTGAGAAACCAGTAAGATTACATGACTTGCTGGGTGTAGTGGTTCACGCCTATAAATCCCAGCACTTTAAGAGGCCAAGCTCCAAGGATTGCATAAGGCCAGGAGTTTGAGACCAGTCTGGACAATATAGTGAGACCCTCATCTCTACAAAAAAAAAAAAAATTAAAAATAAATAAATAAATAATCAACCAGGTATGATGGTATGTGTCTATAGTCCCAGCTACTCGGGAGGCTGAGGCAGGAAGATCCCTTCAGCCTAGGAGTTTGAGGTTGCAGTGAGCTGTGATCATGCCACTGCACTCCAGCCTAAGTGAAAGAGTGAGGTTGTGTCTTAAAAACAAACAAAAAACATTACATGACTTAAGTAGTTATACTCTGTCAAGAATAAACTCAGTCTCCCAGAGAGGAATATCTTTTTCAAAGATGAGCTCAATAGCTCAAATGAATCTAACTGGTAGAATACACTTTCAGAAGTCCCCTGGACTTTCTAGGCCACAAGATATCACCACTTCCAACATGTTGAAGAGGTGGGGGTCAGCAGCAAGACCTCCTTCCATTTCTGAAAGGTTGCCGACACCTGGCCCTTCTGCAGGGATTTCCCAGTGCGCCTTCCTTAAGGAATGAGTGTTCCTAAAATTGCAATCACTCAGTATGCACTGTCGGCCTAGTGCGGGAAAAACAAAAAACAAAAACAAAAATAAAAAACAAACAAAAAAATCATTATAATACAAACAGAATTAGGGCAAAGAGAACAAGGGAAAAAGGGCCAAGAGAAAGATGGCAGATAAGAAAGAATGACAATCCTGGGGGAACCACATAGAAGCTGCCATGCCCAAATAGATGGCACTTGGCACTCACACAAGAAGCCTACTGAAAGAATCAGAAATGCACCCATTCCAACATTTTTTCTATTTAAAATGTTTTCCACCTAAAGCTGAGTGTCCCATAGTACATTCGCTTTTAAAAAAAATCACAAAAGATTGCGTGGGTCAGAAAAGCCCAGAGTACTTTTCTTCATGAAATTACAAAAGCCTGACAAATGGCTGGAAATGTCCCTGCTCTTCCCTCGCTTCTCATGAGATTCGTTGCTATCCCCAATTTGATCTCATTTCCAGGGCGGCCATTCCTCTTATAGCCATACATGCTGAGATCAAAGGATGGAGATGCTGTTACATACAAGACTAACGTTACAGGGAAAATAATTGGAAAGAGCTCAGACTTCATTACATACAAGAATAATTTCAAGGAATAAAAACCATTTCCAGAGGAAGCTGAAACCAAAAATAGTAGCAACTCTAAACTTCATTTTAGGAGCTTGAAGGATGTTATACCCCTCCATGAGGTTGCCTAGGGAACAGGACTCACTTATCCTTTGCTGTCCAATAATTTCTTGGAAATTGCTACCCTATATTAAATCTATGATTGTTAAATTCACTCTAAATGGAAAAGGTCCTCAAAAAAGTGCTGTTTAAGTTACAGTAAAGAAATCTTTGTCAGGAAAATGTTATAGAAATCTAAAGTTCTTTTAACATGTCTGGCTGTCCCAATAAACCTTATTCTACTTGTATAGAAGATTTTTAAAATCTATAATAGCTTATTCTTCATTTTGATTCCTCAATGTAGAGTCTTCTTATAAATAAATGAATTTGTTTAGATTAAAAACACTTAGCTTAGCATGTCAAAAAATATAAATAGGAATATTCTATTCTGAACTAAACCATGCAAAACTATTCCAACTTGCCCCCAAACATTCAAGAAAAAATATCCTTGATAACAGAATGTGTAAGAAGCAAAAAGAAGGGTGTTTGGCATTCTTCACATGATAAATTTTCTTCAAATTTTGCCTGTTATAAGCCCAACCATGAGAGAGTAAAGTTTGTGTTATTGTCAGGGGGAGGCATATTGAAAGTGCCACCGATGATATTAGTGTGTTTGTTTTTTAGCATTGCTTGTAGCAACACTATTGGCCAAATTCCTATCCTTTCTATGCTCCGTAATTCTTTCAGACCAAGGTAATTATTTCACAGGCATGCTGAGTATTTCATTTCTGGTTTCCATGTGTGAATTGCGAAAAGGGCATTCTGAACGCTACCTCTCCTGCAGGTGAAATATTCCTTCTGTTTATGTTCCTTGCTAATGCCTCAGGCTTCTCTACACATGATCACTTTTTACACAAAAGCTAGAAGAGGCTAAACTTTATCCCTGCACTTTCCTCTTTGAAACAGCTTGCATTAAAATCTAGATTAGGGGAAGAGACTGAAAACGATGGCTATAGTGGTGATAATAGGAAATTTGGTGAGTTTAATTTTTCTGTGAAATTTTAGAGCCTGGCTGTATTAGGCCTGAGACCAGAGACTTTTGTCCTCAAAGACATATTCTTTAGTGGAACATCTCTGAAATAATAGCCATTAGCTGAAGAGAAAACTCACAACAGTTAACCAGAATTTCACCCATAAGAGAAAAACTCTTACTTATCACAAAGCACTGTCTTGGACACTGCTTAAAAATATGCTAAAACAATTTTTTCTCCAGATCAATTATAAGGGAGTTCCATTATAAGAGAACAGATTCATATAGGAAATCTTACTTTAAAAATAAAAACAGCTATTCACGGTGGCTCATGCCTGTAATACTAACACTTTGGGAGGCCAAAGTGGGAAGATCACTTGAGCCCAGGAGTTCATGACCAGCCTGGGGAACACAGTAAGACTCCATCTCAAAAAAAAAAAAGTAGAAAAATGAGCCGGTCATGGTGGCATGCACCTGTAGTATCAGCTCCTTGGGAGGCTGAGGTGGGAGGATCGCTTCAGCCCAGGAGGTGAAGGCTACAGTGAGCTGTAATTGTGCCTTTGCAATCAGCCTGGGCAACAATGATGCTCCACAAAGAGTATGGTGGTCTCTAACAAGGGTTATGACCATAGCATACTCAGCCAGCTGAACAAGTTTCACTACTATCATTTTAGAAAGATGCTCACTAACAGCATGAAAACTAGTTCATCTCAATGCATCCAGTATTTATTTACTGTGCATTTCACATGGGCAAGCACTATGCTGTGGGCTGCTGTGGAAAAAGGTGAATATGACAAAATTGCTGTCTCAACAATTTCAGTGTATGGTATAAATAGATACATGATGTAGTATATAGACAGATAAATAGTGTATCAAAGAGATACCCTAAGTACCCAGGTAATTATGATGCAAGGATCTAGCTAACTTCCATAAAATAAACAAAAACAAAGCTTTATGGGAATTCCAATGAGTAAGCCATTACATCCATTGGAAGAATCCCAGCAGAGTAAAATGGCACAAACTCTCTTGAGGGTAATTTAGCAAAGCATATAAAAAGCCTTAAGACTGTACAGTTTATGGTAGTAAAAAACTGGAGATAATCTGTATATCCAACAATTGGGAAGTGGTTAAATAATCTACAATACATTTACTCATTAGAATATAAGTAGGCATTACAAATTACATTGTAGATAAGTATTTCATAAGATTTTATAGAAAAACTATAAAATATTAATGCATATGGTAAGAAAAATGTTCAAACTCGTCAAAAGGACAGTGAAGTGTCTTTCTCCCACCCCAGAATCCCTAGTAACTTTACCCGAAGTGCCTTGACCCAAAGATACCCCTTCACTCCAAAACCCAAAGTACTTGTGTTAGTCCATTCTCATATTGCTCTAAAGAAATACCTGAAACTGGGCTGTTTATAAAGAAAAGAGGTTTAATTGGCTCCCAGTTTCACAGGCTATCCAGGAAGCATGTTGCTGGCATCTGCTTGGCTTCTGGTGAGGCCTCAGAAAACTTACAATCGTGGCAGAAGGCAAAGGGGAAGCAGGCACGTCACATGGCCAGAGCAGGAGCAAGACACAGGGAGTAGGTGCTACACATTTTTAAGTGACCAGCTCTCATGAGAACTCACTATTGTGAGGATAGTACCAAGAGTGATGGTGCTAAACATTACACGAGAAACTTGCCCACATGAGCCAATTGCCTTATACCAGGCCCTACCTCCAACATTTGGGATTACAATTTGACATGCAATTTGGGTGGACACACATATCCAAACTATATCAGCACTTTTACCCAAAACCATTTCCAAAGACCTGTGCCTCAGAGTACATAAACAAGCACGTACTGTATGAACATTTCTTTATTTTTATTCAAATGGTGGGTGTCATAGTATACCCACTGTTTGGTCTTTGCTTTGGGCCCTTAACAAATTATCTTGGATATTTTTCCATATCAGCAAAATATAGATATATACCATGTATTTCAGTAGTCACCAAGTATTCAATTGAATGGGTTTTATTATATTTCATGTATTCAGTTCCCTATTAAAGAGCAAATATGTTGTTTCCAGAATTTTGCTATTATCAACAATGCTGCAATATATGTAGATGAAATGTTTAATACTACGTAAAAATGTTCAAGATATTTTAAGATTAAAAAACTCAGACTATAAAATAGTATATATGACCATCCCACCTTAATTTTGTTAACATGTATATACCACTGGGGCAAAAGTGTGGAAGGAGAGATTTCTTTTTTTGAGACAGGGTCTTGCCCTGTCACCCAGGCTAGAATGCATGCAGTGATGCTATTATGGCTTACCACAGCATCGGCCTCTTTGGTTCAAGTGATCCTCTTGCCTCCCAAGTAGTTAGGACCACAGGCCTGTGCCACCACACCCAACTAATGTTTCAATTTTTTTGTTGAAACAAAGTTTCACTATGTTGCCCAGGCTGGTCTCAAACTCCTGAGCTCAAGTGATCTGCCCACCTCAGCCTCTCTAACTGCTGGGATTACAGGCATGAGCCACCACCATGCCTGACCTGAGATTATCTATATTAATAGTAGTTATCTCAGCAGCAGAATTACAGGTGACTTTAATTTTCATCCTTTTTCCTTTGGAGTTCTCTATTATATAAATTTTCTACAGTGAACATATGCCACTTATGTGATTTAAAATATTAAAATAAATGGTTTAGAGAAAGGTTTTGTGGAAGAGACAGCATTTGGGATAGGACTGGAAAGATGGGTGCCTTTTTTATACTTGTTCAGATACAGAGAAAATATTAAAGATAACAGGATTTATGATTAAAGCTACATAGGATGAGAAAGTTTAGGCAAGTAAAACCATCTAGTTAGGTTAGAGCATAGGATAGCCATAGCAAAGTAGTGAAAAATAAAGAGGTTGGGAAATTGAATTGAGACCTAACACATCAAATGGGGTGATTACATTTAACACACTGAGTGGCTCACCCCTGTAATCCCAGCACTTTGGGAGGTTGAGGTGGGCGGATCATGAGGTCAGGAGTTTGAGACCAGCCCAGCCAATGTGGTGAAACTCCGTCTCTACTAAAAATACAAAAACCTGGGTGTGGTGGCTCATGCCTGTAATCCCAGCTACTAAGGAGGCTGAGGCAGGAGAATCGCTTGAACCCGGGAGGCAGAGGTTGCAGTGAGCCTAGATCGCGCCACTGCACTCCAGCCTGAGTGATGGAGTGAGACTCTGTCTACAAAAAAAAAAAGTGGGGGGTGGTAACAACAACAAAGACAGAGGTGGGCAGTAACACCACTTTCATGTAGTCAGAGAACTTAGTTATCCAGTATATTCCCGAGCACTTAGTTCAGCCAACACTTAGCACTATACTTGATATGTCCCCAAAAGGAGTCAAAATCACATAACAGAAGGTATCAGAAAGAGGGAGTTCAACCTTAAGGGAAATACAATGACATAAGTCAAATGTAGTGAAAAGTATTGAACGGTCACTACATAAAATGTTTTCAAAGATGTGAATACTCACCACCTATATTATTTCACAATAATATCCTCAATAAGCCTGTATGACTTTAAATACTTACACCCAGGAGATGCACAGGGGAAAGATCACTAAATTACAAGACGCCTACCAATGCCATGAAGCAGGTGGACTATTTGAAACACACACCAGTTACATCCATGGCTGTCAGTGGAGAAAGATGAGTCCCAAGAGCACTAAAGGCATGTCTGGATATCAGAGTCACACTGCTGCTGTTCTAAACACTTTCAGAATCCAATCCAGAAAATTGGCGCTCTTTAACATTTTCTGCAGTAAATGGTTAACCTAATAGAAGTTCCCCCATCACTAAGAAAGTGAAGGGCAATAAAATATACCAAATCATCCATACCATAATACTCCATCGCCAGTAATTGAATATAGGCCTTAAACAATTCAAATAAATCCAACCCAATAACTACTTAATAAATAGTGCCCATCTGGGGAGTAACTGGCCAATCACTGTGCTAGTTTCTTTATAGTCCTTTTTGTCTTTAATCCCCTCAACAGTCCTGCATGAAAGATATCAACACCCCCATTTCATGGAAAAAATGGACTGTGGCTCAAAGAACTTAATTCACCTTGCTAGTCACACAACAAACAGGTTGTAAAGTTGATATTCAGGTCTTGGGTTGGGAGCCAGCAACTCCCACGGGGCACCATGGCCCAATGCCTTCTACCTGATCCAAAGCCAGCATCTTGAAAATGTCATTAACATTGCTCTCCTGTGCCAATACCAAGACCAGAGCAATTATAAGAAACCCTCAGGACTCATTTCAGACCAACAACTGATCCTTCTAGCTGATCAGAATAATAACACCATGGCAAACCT
Source organism: Macaca nemestrina (assembly GCF_043159975.1). Classification (NCBI taxonomy): domain Eukaryota; kingdom Metazoa; phylum Chordata; class Mammalia; order Primates; family Cercopithecidae; genus Macaca; species Macaca nemestrina. Next base: position 14,927,622 of record NC_092129.1, read on the forward strand.
CAAAACCAATACAAATTTCTAAAGAAAGAGCTGTGATATTTTTTTGTGGCCAGCCTCTTTCTTTGCCTGAATTGCTAGCATGAAAAATTGGACAGAATAATAATTATGTCTTTCATTAGTTTGGGGATCTGATAAACAGATTCTTTTTATAACATCAGGAACAAGAAGTTTAAGTCTTCAAATATAATGTCTATATATTTTAAATATCTGGAATTCTCTTGAAAAATCTCAAGAATGAAATTTCCATTTAAACTAGCTATATAACATAAAATGCTACTGATTTAAGTCAAATGAGGAACTGAGCAAGAGACCTTTTTGCTGTCTTTATAGAACAAAATTCTTTAGAAAACAGAAGCAATGCTCTAAGAATAGAAAGAACATTTTTCTCCGTGAATACCCCACCACTTCCTAACATCACTACACTTTTATATCCACTACACTTTTATCTTACATGCACTACACTTTCATCTCACATCCACGGGCAGGTTCCCTTTTTCCTCCCCAAAGAAAAGGCAGGGATGTATCTGGCAAAACTATCTCAACATCTCTGAATATATTACATCATATACAGAATGAGAAAAAAATTACTAGAAAATTTTTTTCCATAATCTTGCCAGAGAACAACAGAGGCAACCAAGAAGCAGCTAACAAATCCTCTCACCGCTCCCCAGATCCATTCCGTAGAAAGGAGGGCAACTGAATAGCAGGAAGGAAACACGGGAGAGAGGTCTAATGACCAAGGGTCTGGATGGCTCATTCACCCACCCACTCAACACTTACCAAGCCTCCACTGTGGACGAGGCATCAGAAATATGGGAACCAATGACAGCTTAGACCAGCATTCTCTATTAAACATTCCCATAGCACACTGTACTCTTACTTTATAGCACTCATCATACTTCTTTTAAGCTACATCTTAAAAGACTTGTTTATGGGAGTGTAAAATTATGTACCTGCTATGGAAAACAGTTACGGTGGTTCCTCAAAAACTTAAAAATGGAATCACCATCTGATCCGCAATTCCACTTCTGGAAATATACCCAAAAGAACTGAACGCATGGCCTTGAAGAGACATGTGTACACCCTCGGTCACAGTAGCACTACTCATAATAGTCAAGAGGTCAAGCAACTCCAGCGTTTATTGACAAATGAATGGATAAGCAAAATGCGGTCTATACATATGGCAAAAAGCACAATTACTTTTGCACTAACCTAATACAATGGAACATTATTTAGCCTTTAAATGGAAGGGAGTTCTGGCACATGCTACAACCCAGATGAACCTTGAAAACATTATGCTAAATGAAATAAGCTACACACAAAATGGCAAAATAATATGTGATTCCACTTATAAGAGGTACCTAGATTAGGCAAATTCATAGAGACAGGAAGAAGATTAGAGGTTACCAGGTAGGAGTGGAGCAAGGGAAGTTATTGTTTAATGGGCACAGGATTTCTGTTTTGCAGGATGAAAAAGTTCTGGAGATTGAATGCACAACAATGTGAATGTACTTTACTGAACTGTACACTTAAAAATGGTTACGTTGACAAATTTTGTGGTAAGTGTATTTTTACCTCAATTAAACATTTTTAAAAATTAAAAAGAGACTTCTTTATCCTTCCACATTTATTATTTAAGCACAGGACCTTGCGCACAGTAGATGCTTAATAAATATTTATTGGATGGATGAATGGATGAACAGACAGACAGATGGAGAGAAAGATGGATGGGGATGTGAACAGAAATGCAATATACATATAAGCTGATAATTACTAGATCATGGGAACATAAGGAAATGATCCCTGTGAATATGAAGAAGTGAAGGTTTCTTATTATGGTTGAATTTAACATAATAATTATCATGTAGAGTTAACTTTGTTTTACTGTTTTACCCACCAACACCACAAAAAAATTTTAGTATAAATCTGGTATTGTCTAGTTAATAATTTTTATTTTTTAATCTTATTTCTCTTCTGCTACCTATACTACAGTATAATCTGTCTTCTGAGCTAGATGACATTAAAACAAACAAAAAAAAATCCATTTTCTGTCACCTTTGCTCTTTCCAGCACCTCTCTTAATCCAAAAGGGTAATGTGAAAGAAAGCTTACACTTAACACTGCAGAAGACAGATAGAAGCAAGGATAAGTTGCTGGCCCACAGGTTATTAATCAGCTGGCCTCTGGGGCACAATGTTATGAAGCTGCGTCATGTAATAAACAGCAGGCAAAAAGAATAATCTCCATTTTCTGACTCTGAAGTGCAGGCATGTGCTATAAAACTAAATTGACATCTGTTAGCAGGCTTGTCACATGGGTGGTTTTTTCCTGCAGAATCTGGAATAAATTAAATCTTAAAATAAAACTGGGAACAGAGAGGCTGCTTTACATAATTCCTTCTAATAGTGTGCTGTGAACCCATCATGCTGATTTTAAAGAGAAGTTCTTATAAGAAATGTTTCATTATCATTTTAATTGCAAAACTGTTGAATGCCACTCCATGCTAGGAAAGCTGTGTTTTTTAAAAGGTCCTTATGTTTTTAACTAAAAAGGGGGAAATGAAACCTTCCTTTCCTGATATTTTCACTGGCTGGAAAATAAATCAGGTTTTACCTCTGAATGAAACTATCACCGTCTTTTCCCAAGCACCTGGAGCCTGTTTCATGGGTGTGTCTGTTATGCTTGGGCATGTATGAAAACTGGCACTGCTGAGCTCCCCAGGCAGAAATGGCCAGCATGTGTGTGACCTGGAAGGATTTGCTCAGGAACACACATTCCCTCAGAGAATTCACTAATATGATAGCAGGTTCTCATCCTCTTCCTGTCAAAAGGCATTAACTGTTTTTTAACACTCATAAAGGAATTGCAGAGCGGCATGACCTTGCAAATCTGAGCTGTGCTCACTGAACATAACATTCCTCTACAGACCCATCATCTCCTTTAGGAAAGGAAGTCACACAAAGGGAAACCCAGGTAACCACATGGGCTAACAGCCCTCTGCTCCCTCAAGAAGAACTTGGTTCTCATTCCCCCAAACTTCTCGAAAATGGCAAGATTCTCAGACAAGTACGCCCACTCCTTGTACATAGCAACAAAGAAAAATGCCAGCACCCTGGGGACTGATTTCTTCCATGTGTGAAATCTTCCTCTTTTGTGGTAATACTAGGTCCTTTGAAAAATCTCGAAGAAGCCATAATCAGTCATCATTCACCATGAAATCACAAATCTGGTCTGATGAAAATTCCTTACTCCTTTCTCTCACTAACACATGCTCATTTTTTTCCACAACATTCTCCAGTGGCAAGGGTTCAGATCATGCACCTTACGATAGGGGAAACTGAGGAATGGGAAACTCAGAGACTTGGTGGGGAGACAAAGGGGATGCTGCAGAAGCTGACAGTCAGGCTCCTGACCCCCTTCTTGTTTCAAGGGCTTTATGAACAAAAGAGGGTGGGGGATTTGCAAAGGGAAGGCTGAGCCACTTAAGTCCTTTCCACACACATAGGTTCCTCAAAGAGATGATCTTCACATCACCTGGGTTAGAGGTGGGTGGGGTTGGTTAAAAATGCTGGGCTCCATCCCAGAACTACTAAGTCACAATCTCTGGGGTTGACCCTGCCTGGGTGACATTTTAACCAAGCTCCCTTTGTGGTTGGATTCTTTGCTTGTGGTGTGTTATTGACATTGTTTTGGTTTGTTGTCCAGTGTTCCCCATTCTAATACGAGAGTCTAAGCCCCACACAGTTGTACAGCTGGGAGTGGTCTCCAGATTCCAGAGCACCGTGTACATACAACCTTGCCAGTCATGGCTTCTGCCCAGGGAAAATGGAAGGTAGAACACCTCAAAGAAAATACCAACCACAGCTGTGACGGTTAATACTGAGTGTCAACTTGATTGAATTGATGCTGCGTGTGACTGTGAGGGTGTTGCTAAAGGAGATTAACATTTGAGTCAGTGGGCTGGGAAAGGCAGACCCACCCTTAATCTGAGCGGGTACAGTCAGCTGCCAGCGCAGCTAGAATGTAAGCAGGAGGAAAAACGTGAAAAGGAGAGACTGGCCTAGCCGGATGCTTCCTGACCTTGAACATCAGACTCCAAGTTCTTCAGTTTTGGAACTCAGACTGGGCTCTCCTTTCTCCTTAGCCTACAGACGGCCTATTGTGGGACCTTGTGATCATGTGAGTTAATACTTACTAAGCTTCCCTTTATATATATGTATCTATTCCATTGCTTCTGTCCCTCTGGAGAACTCTAACACAACAGCTAAAGCCAGATGTAGCTAGTTCTCTCATCAGATGGGCTTTCTACTCTATTGCAGCTCCATGTTAGTTAAATACTGAATGGTTTGAAAAATATTCAAAAGAGCCAAGACATTTAGCTACACCTTAAATCTCACCTTTATGGATGAATTTTGGCAAAAAAAAAAAAAAAAAAAAAAAAAGGAAAAAAAAGTTCCTAAATGTTGAGTTCGGAAGTTCTTGACTCACTTTCCCAAGATGGCTTGTCCTTAGGGTCCACTGCAGAGTGACAGAGACCGAAAGACGTCTCTGCATTTCAAATTGCAATTCAACACCATGAATGACTCATTATTGCTAAATTGCCACTGGCTTATTTCACAGAAACACAGCACCTTCCTGATTAAATCACAATTCTGCACAACGAAATTGCCTTCAAATACACAGAAAGATAGACACCTCTCTTTGAAAAAGGAATTTAAACAAATTTAGAGAGAAATTGCCCTGGGACCTGAAAGAATCACCTGGACTTCCACCTTTACCACAGCATATCTGGTTTTCCGTAAGGGTTCCTGCCCAAGCATTCTGAAACATCAGGAGCTAAGGTCTCTGGACGCTCAGGGCTGCTGCTTGTTAACTCCAGGGGAGATTGTGCCCACAGATAAGGTATTCAAATGTTCATGCCTTGTACGTTTTATTTAGGGAGGTGCTGGAGAAAAAGGCCAACATGTATGCTGTCTAGTTCCAGAACCTTGCTAGGTACTTGGAATGGGGATCCGTACAATAAGGAGTCTCTGCCGGTGAGGCACACAGCTCATTCAGGAACACAGAACTCAGAAGCAAGGCTCCGACTCGAGGGTGAATCATTATCTAAGACTCAGGCATGCCTGGACCTTGACCTGGTGTGGCAGACCGGCAGGGAACACTTTTATAAAAGAGCTTCCGTCTTGAGAAAAAAATGTGTTGCAGTACAACAGCTAGTACAGAAATCGGATACGATAGGCTGCATGGGAATAAAAACAATGAAACTATGACAGTGTCTGTCCTTTACACCAGGGTCTCAGGCTGAGGGCAGAAGGCATCAACAGGGCACAGAGTAGCCCAGTGCTTGTGCTCTGCGGGGACTGCATTCAAGTCTCAGCACTGCGCATGACTATGAAGCCATAGTCACGGGCAATGTGTTTCTCCTCTGGTCCTGTTTCTCCAAGTGTGGTACACACATTGTTACTCAAAGTACAGTTTCCCAGCCAGCACCATCAGCATCATTTTGGGTCTTACTAGAAATACAGAACCTCAGGTCTTACCCCAGACCTCCAGAATCACTACTTGCATGTTAATTACATTCCCAAGGTGGTTCATGCATACATTAAATTTGAGAAATAATGGTGTAGGATATGATTTGGAGGCAACATTTCAAAATCTTTCATTTGTTAGGTATTTTAAAAATGTATTAACAAACAAACCTAGGACAGTTGACTCACAAGTCTATGGACATTATTTGTTCAGATAATTCTAAGAAAGCTGACTCCATTTCAAGTTGATTTAAAGAAAAATATGAAGGTGAGATGCACCCCTTTCCCCCACGCCAAACACAAAGCAAAAATAGGGAGAACTATTTGAGAGGGAGAAAGAGAGGAAAAGAAACAAAAAGGACACAGCAGGACTCAAAACCAAGACGAGCACCTTCATGAATGAACACAGGGCGGTGAGCAGAATGGCAGGCCGGAAATGGCGGGCTTCCATCTTAGAGCAGGCGGCAGTGGTGCTGGGTGTGCATCTCTTACAGGAAATAGGAACTCAAGGTGCTCCCCTGAGAGAGCGGCCAGAGCCCATTCATTGTTTAAAGCCAGGGGCAGGAGTGGAACTCCTTGGCGGCAGAAAGGAGACTGAAACACACTAACAACCACTGGCTGGAGCTGTGGCATAAAACTAGCTGCTGGCCTAAGAAGATGGGAGGAGAGTGATAAACCCTAGCAAATACCAAATGAGCTGGACCTCTGATGGTTCAGTGTCTGAATAGTCCACATACCACTGGGAAGAGTAAGAGCCAAATGCCTAGAAGAACCAGGTCCTGAAGGTTACTGCAAACTCACTAGGCAGAGAAGGGCAGGCCAAAAAGAAAGAGAAAAGCAAAACCAAACCAAAAACCTTCTACTGAAAATACGCCAGCAAGCCAAAATTCCAAAATACACACTGAAGTCAAAGGATAAGAGAAACAACCAACGCAATAATTAGAATGCTACTTCATTCCAAGATTAATTTTGTTGAAAAATCTGACAAAAGTTTAAAATAAGTATGTTTAGGATGCTCAGCTCAGGCAAGAAGAATATCAACTTTCACAAACATGCAAGCAGCGACAACACACTTTTAAATAAAAGCATGCAAAACTAGAAAAGAACAGATGGATAGGAAAAATACCAATTAGAAACCTTGGAAGTGAAAAATATAGTCTTTTTTTTTTTGGTAAAAATACCAATAAATGGTATAAACTCTAGCCTGGATATAGTTAAAAAGAAAATTAAATAATTGGAAGCTAGTAGTGAGGAATTTACCCTAACATAGGACAGAGTGAATGAAAAAGTAATGAAGAGACAAGAAGGATAGACTCAGAGGCTCCAAAATACATCTAAAAGGAACTCCAAAAGTAGATAATTTTTTTAAAAAATGGATAGGAAAACATGGAAAATATTTTAACTGTTTGAATATTCACAAGGTACAAAATCAAAAGATATAAAGAGTACAGAGTTTCTTCCTCAGTCATTTAGTTCTTCTCCCTGGAGTCTCCCAGCATCACTAGTTTCTTGCATATACTTTCAAAAACAATTATGTGAGTAGTAGAATGGTGGAAATCTACACACACTCTTCTGCAATTTGCTTTTATTGAAATATAATTTATATACAATGAAATTCATACAGTTTAAGTATATTGGTCAATTACTTTTTTTTCAGACAGGGTCTTGCTCTGTTGTCCAGGCTAGAGTGCAGTGGCTCAATTGATCCTCCTGTCTCAGCCTCCTGAGTAGCTGGGACTACAGGTGTGTGTCACCATACCTGGCTAATTTTTGTATTTTTTGTAGAGATGGGGCTTTGCCATGTTGTCCAGGCTGGTCTCAAACTCCTGGCCTCAAGAGATCCACCCTGCTCAGCCTCCCAAAGTGCTGTGATTACAGGTGTGAATCACCATGCCCAGCTAATCAACAACTTTTGAAATGTATATACCCATGTGACCACCAGCATACTCAAAATATAGAATGTTTCCATCACCCCAAAAAGTTCCCTTGTGATCTTTTCAGTAAATCTCCAACTTTGCTCCCTCACCACCTGCCCTAGGCAACCACTGATCTGTTTTCTATCATCATAGAATACTTTTGTCTATTCTAGAACTTTATATAGAGAATCACATAACAGGTGGTTTTTTGAATCTGGCTTCCTTCATTCAGCATAAAGTCTGTGAGACTCATTTGTGTTGTATGTGTCACAAAGCTTGTTCTTTTTTATTGCTCAGTGGTATTTCATTCTATATGGATGTGTGGTAGGTATATGGTACATTTAAGAGATACATTCATACCGTAACTTCTCTACCCATTCACATGTTACAGACATCTGAGTTGTTTCCAGTTGAGGTTATCATGAATATAGCTCCTACACACTTTCAGTTACAATCCTTTGTGCAGACATATGTTTTCAGTTATCTTGGGTAAATATCTAGGAATGGGTTTACTGGATCAATTGGTAAATATATTAAGAAATTAAGAAACTGCCAACCTCTTTTCCTAAGAGGTTGCATTCCCACTACAAATGTTTGAGATTTCCAGTTACTCTATATCCTCATCATCACTTAGTAACATCAATCTTTTAAATTTTAGCCATTTTGGTAGTTATGAAGTGGTATCTCACTGTGGCTTTAATTTTCATTACCCTAATAACTAATCATATTGAACATCTTTTCATGGGTGTTTTTGCCATCTGTATATCTTGTTTGGTGGGGTGCCAGTTTAAACTTTAGTTTGTTAATTGAATTGTTTGTCTCCTTATTTTTGGTTGTAAGAGTTCTTTATGTATTCCGGATACAAGTCCTTTTCTGATATATTTGTGATGAATATTTTCTCCCAGTTTTTATGTTCTTCACAATGTCTTTTGATGGGCAGGAAGTTTTGATCTTGATAAAGTCCAATTTGTCTTTTTAAAAATTTTTTATGGTTTATGCTAAGAAATATACTGTCTAAAAAATTTTTGCCTGTGTCAAGGTTGTAAAGATGTTCTCCCATGTTTTCTTCTAGAAGTGTTATAATTTTAGCTTTTATGTTTAGGTCTATGTTCCACTTCAAAATAATTTTCATGATGATGTGAGATTCAGGTCAGGTTTTACTTTTTTCCCTTACAGATAACCAATTGTTCCAGCACCATTTGTTGAAAAGACTATAATTTTTCCCATTTAATTATGTTGATGCCTTCATAAAAATCAATTAATTATATATGTGTTTCTCTTTTTTTTCTTCACTGCAGATTTTTAAAAAACTTTTATTTCCCTTTTAGGAGTACATGTGCAGGTTTGTTATATAGATAAACCTGTACCATGAGGGTTTGTTGTACAGATTATTTCATCACCCAGGTATTAAGCCTAGAACTCATTAGTTATTTTTCTCATCTTCTCCTTCCTCACACCCTCCACCCTCTGATAGGCCCCACTGTCTGTTGTTCCCCTCTATGTGACCATGTGTTCTCAGCATTTAGCTCCCACTTAAAAGTGACAATATGCAGTATTTGGTTTTCTGTTCCTGTGTTAGTTTGCTAAGGATAATGTATATATGTGTTTCCATCTCCAAATTCTCTTGGTGTTCCATTGATCTATATGTCTATCTTTACGTCAGTACCAGACTATCTTGATTGCTATTCCTTACATTGTCTTGAAATCAAGTAGCATAAGCTCTCTAACTTTGTTCTTTGTTTTCAAAACTGTTTAGCAATTGCTTTGCATTGTAAATTCCCTTTCTTAAAAATGTATCTCAGAAATTGTTCCACATCAATAGATTAAAATTTGCTTTGTCTTTTTTTTAGTGGCTTCATACGTTGTCCATGAAAAGATATACAATTCTCCATTTAACTACTTCCACAGTGGTGGCTATGCAGATTGTTTTCTACCCTTTGCTATTACAAACAATGCTGCAAAAAACAATAACTTTATTCATATATCGGTTCACACATATGGGATATGACTGGGGGGCAAACTCACAGAAGTAGAATTGCTGGATTTGCATTTGCAGTGTGATAGATATTGCCAAACTGCCCTGCAGAAACGCTGTAGCAATTTATATTTCTGCGACTTTTTATCTTTGATAATCTGATGAAAACATTATATCCAACTATAGTTTTATTTGTCTTTCTCTTCATATGTCCAAGTTTTAATATTTTTCCATATAAGCCATCTGTATCTCCTTTTCTGTGAACTGTTTTTCATCAACTATTTCTTCATCCAATTTTCTATCAAGTTGTGGGTCTTTCTATACTGGTGAAGCCCTTCTATACTGGTGAAATTAACTCTCTGCTTAAAAAATGAATTGTCAGTATTTTCTCAGTTTGTTATTTGTCTTTTAATTTTGTTTTTGGTAGTTTTACCATGTGGAAATTTTGTACGTAATCAAATTAATTATTCTTTTCTTTTGTGACTTCCTAACTCTAGGACTTTTTTTTAAGTCTCCATAGTTTTCTTTCTAATATTTTTATGGTCTTTAAAAAAACTTTATTGGTTTAAATTTTTTGGCAAAAGCCATCAAATAAAGCTTAAAAAACATTTTTTAAATAAGTACCCATAATTTTACTGAAACATCCACCTTTTCTCTATGATTTGAGATAGTACCTTTATCATATATCAGCTCTGGAGGTATGTGGATTTATTTCTGGATTTTTAAAATCTTCCATTAATCTGTTTATCTGTTCATGCAATAGTACCATTTTTATTATTATAGTTGTATAAGAAGCTTTATTATCTCATAGGGTTAGTTAACCTCCTTTATTACTCCTTTATCAGAATTTGATTGGTTATTTCTGCTTGTTAATTCAATATGAACTCTAGAATTGGCTTCTTTAGTTCTGAAAAAAAAATCCTATTGGCAATTTTATTGGGAACATGTTAAATCAGTAGATTAACATAGGAAAGAGTTAATCATTATGATGTTGAGTATTTACATCAAAGCAGGTACTATGCTTTCGAATTCGTTCAAGTTTTCCTTTACGTCCTTGAGTGGCTAAGTTTTCTTCTTGTAGACCTTGCACATGTCTCATTAAGTTTATTTTTAGCTTTACTTTTGTTGCTTTTGTAAATAAACTTTACTTCCTTTTTGTATTCTAACTAGTTTTTATTCACAAAAATGTAGTTAAAAATTTTTTGTATACTGTACTCAGACAACTCATTAAATTTTCTTATTGTTTGATAATTTTTCATTAGATTATCTTGAGTTTTCCAGTATACCATCATATTATCTTCAAATAATATGTCCTTCAATAATAACAATATCTGCAAATAATAAAATTTTTACCTCTTTCTTAATTTATCCTCCTAATTTTTTTTCTTTTCTTATTGTATTAGCTATTATCTTAAGAACTGTATTAAATAACAATGGTGATTACACACTGTATGATTCCATTTATAAACATTCTTAAAAATGATAAAATTATAGAAATAGAAAACAGATTAGTGGTTACCAGGGGTTAGGGAAGGAGGTAAGGGGAAGAAGGTAGGTGTGGCTATGAAAGGGAAACATGATCCTTGTAGTGCTAGAAATGTTCGTTATCTGTAATCTCTGTATCATTTCTTACAGGTGCACGTGAATCTATCTCAAAATGTGAATTTTTTTTTAAAGAGCTCTAATCTTTTTTTTTAATGGTAATGATAAAAATCCTTATTTTTCCCTGAATTTAATAAGGATATTTCCACTGTTTCTACATTAATTATGATGTCAGCTCTTGGACTAAGATATACCAAAGTAAGAAGCAATTAATCCAAATATATCAGCAAAAACAATACATACAAATGGATTAAACTCACATATACAGATATATTTATTATGGAAATACTCATCCACTGCTTTCTATTGAGTTTTTTATTTTTTATGTTGCAGAGATAAGTGTATAGCGAGAGACAGTGAGACAGAGAAAGCAAATGTGGCAAAATAATAAAAAACGGTGAATCCCAGTGGAAAATATGTGAGGGTTCATTCTATTCTAGCAACATTGGCATTTGAAATTTTTTATGGGAGACAGAGCGAGACTCCGTCTCAAAAAAAATAAATAAATAAAAATAAAAATAAAAATATATAAAACTCCAGATAATAGTAATGTGGGCACCCAGGTTCAATGGGTAGTTAACTTTTGATGATCCTTATCATGTTTAGAAGGAATATAGAAATACTAAATAATTTTATATGTATTAAAATTTTAGAGTTAATTATATACTTTTTAAATCTAAAGGTAACCACGAAGAATAGAAATAAAAGCTTTAGCAAGAAGTTGGGGGGAGGGGGAAGTGCAGAAAGCCAAAGGCCAAATTTAAAAGAGTAGAAGTTAGTCCCAATATGCCAGAAATCCCAATAAACAGAAATACAAAAGCATTAAACACAACTATTTAAAGACATTCTCAGGTTGGGTTTAAAAACACAATCCAGACATATATTGAATACATTGCTCTTAGAAGCCATACATAAACTAAAACTATACGAAAATAATGAAAATAAAAGAATCTAGAATGTTATTTCACATAAATACTTATCAAAGGAGAGCAAGTATGGCAGAACTAACATCAGATAAAACAGAATTTAAGGCAAAAAATATTTCTAGAAATGAAAACTGACACACTATATACATATGGTCATATTTCTTTCCTGAAAGAGTATATTGTTTTCCGTTTCCAGCAGCAAAGTGTATTATTCCCAACAAGCATTACAATACAGGGCAGTATCAATATCTTATTTATATTTACCAATTTGATAAGTAAAAAGAAAAACAAAAAGCGAGTCTTTAATTGCTTTTTCTTTTCTTTTCTTTCTTTCTTTCTTTTTTTTTTTTTTTTTGAGAGAGGGGTCTGGCTCTGTCACCCAGGCTGGAGTACAGTAGAGCAATCATGGCTCACTGTAGCCTCCACCTCCTGGACTCAACCAATCCTCCCACGTCAGCCTCCTGAGTAGCTGGGACTACAGGCACATGCCACCATGCCCAGCTAACTTTTTAAATCTTATGCCCAACTAATTTTTTAAATCTTTTGTAGAGATGGAATCTTGCTATGTTACCCCAGTTGTGTAATTTCAAAGCCCATATTCTCTCAAATGTAATCATAGTGACCACACAACAAAACAGATGTTCTGGAATCAATGGTGAGCTCCCAGCCAAGGGAGGCAGAAACTGGTAGTCCTGTGAGGGTTCAGGTGGACACTGAGCCACGGCCTGGGTGGCGACAAGGGCAGATGAAGGAAGACACAGTTCCCTGAGCTGACAGGCAGGGAGGCCAGCTATCCCAGGGCGTCTGACCAGAGGGCCCCAGCCCCAGGGCCTACATCTGTTCTGCGTGGCATGTATCTGAATTAATTCTCAGCAGTTTATTTAATTTCTATACAGCACAGTATTTACTTTCTATACAATTACCCACAAAGCTGTTCAGCGCCTGGAGGCACCAAACAATAGTTCTCTACAACCACCTCTGAAGGACCAATTGCCTTTGAGTTTCACACAAAGCTCTCATTAAAAACTCTTGACTGGAACTAGGTGGTTAGCAATTTCCAGAGAAATCTCTGATATATTTACCCTGGAAAGAAAGAAAGAGAGGAAAAAAAAAAAAAAAAAAAAAAGGTTTTCTATAAAATTTACTAAAATTGTTAATAAAAACCCTTTGAGTTTACTGAAAACAACTGAGTGACTAATTCACACCAGGCATTCTGCTGGAGACTTTCACACTGTGTTCTCAGACCTACTTCTCAGAAAAACCCCACAATTTTGGGCGTATCTTTGTCCTCATTTAACTGACAATCAAACTGAGTGCCAGAGAGGTTAAATGACTCGCCCAGCGTCAAAAGCCAGTAAGAGGACCATGCTTCAAACCAAGATTAATGAGCTTACACAGGGAAACCCTCAGGCAGCTCTGTTATTCAGAGTTATCAGCAGCATGGTTAAGACCAAAACTAATAGTTATAATTCCTCATGACCTAGCTCGGCTCATTGAGGATACTCTGAATGTAACAAAGACTTTAGAAAAAAACCATACATTATGATTAAAATGAGCAGAAATTTCAGATTCAATATTTCTAGTTGCATTCTGAAAAAACTGTATGCTTAGTTAACAATAACCACTTCTGCAAAGAGTAGACAGTTAATCATTTCACATAATGCTGGATTCAAGTGATATTATTCCCTGACAGACTGGGCTTCTGGTCCACATGCTTTTGCTGATGCAGCTGCTCTAGCCTGATGCTTTAGAACAGGCTTTTGATTTCGAGTTTGAAGTTAAAATTACCGAAGAGTTTTAAAAGCAGTACAAAAGCCATATGCATCTTTCTGTCACTATCTCAGAATACTGCTTCCATTTTTGCCCATATTTTTACTTGAGTGGCTGGAATTTAGGTGTAGATATACAGAATAGGAAAACTAACAGCAGAACAGGGAAATTATTACAAAACTATATGAAATAGTTTAAAGTTCTGAAATAAAACAGCTAAAAACGCTTTGGTATCGACACTCACTTTCAGAATAAATGAGTGAAGGTGTGAAGGCAGAAACGCTGACATTTGTTAGTGTGTTTTTTTCTATTTGCTTCCCCTGCCACAGCCACATCCTATCTACCATTATCTGTACATGCAGAAAAATGAAAACAGACCGAGCTTGCTACAACACACAAACAAGGTTTCCATTTATCTGGCCCCGTATAGCTCCTAGAAGCATTTTCCTAAGGAAAGCAATCACTTGCTGATGGGTTTAGTTTTGTTGTTTTTGTTTTAAAGCATTGACCCAAAAAGAAAATCTCTACGGAAGCATATCAGTATCTTTTAAATTCTTCAACAAGGAATTAAAAAAAAAAAAAAAGGAGGAAATGCATTCCTGATAATTCTGTGCCAGATCACTTTCATTGTAAATATTTTTTTAAAAAATAAGTAGCCTTAGAAACATAAACATTGCTCCTTTTTAGGCATCATTGTAAATATTTCTGCTATCTCAGGAGCAGCATTGCAAAAGGCCTCATGCTTTATCCTTAGCAGAAAGGTTGGTCCGCCGCAGCTCCCATGGAGCTAAACAAACACAATTCAGGTAGGTACCTTGTTATCTAAAAATACATTTCCCATAGGAAATGTGGTTAGATCAATTATATCCACAGATCACTTTTTCAAAGTCTTATTTTATCCTCATCTTTACCAAATCTTTTGCTAAAATATTGGGGGAAAAAAAATAAGCAAAACGGCATTGAGTTTCTCTTTTTCTCCTACTCAGTCTTTTCTTTGAAGAGTGGTGCTGGAGAGGGCTAAGATGTAAAGAGCATAAAGGAGGAACAGCAAGACTCCTAACTGAACACAAAAAAATAAGTAGTTAGCTCTTTGAATAATCTAAAGTTGACATATTAGAGAATTAGGCCTGTAATTTTCAGCTGTAAAAAACAGATCTACAAAGGTAACAAGCAGCAAAAAAGAAAAAAACAAAACCCTAAATAAGGTTCTGAAAAATGCTCCTGCTTCTTCCCACACATATGAAAAACATTAACAGCATGTAAAAAGGAGTTCTCTTCTGAGGTTTTACCCAAAAATCCTACCTGTGTCTCACTAAGGCTCCTGACTATTAAATGCCACCAGTTACCCTTGGTGGCAAAGTAAAATACAAATCAGTAGTTAATTGTGTGTTAAAAGAACAGCAAATTCTTTGAAGTTGTTCTTGAAGAAGCATGGGCTATCTAATTAAAGGATGTTTAAAGAACAAAAGAGGAGGAGGAGGAGGAAGAAGAGGGGGAGGAGGGAGAAGGAAGAGGAAGACGAAGAAAGGAGGCAGAGAAAAGGGAGGAAGATGGGGAAGAGGAGGAGGAGGAATAACAATGCAGGGAAAAACCTCTTTTTTTTTTTTTTTTTTTTTTTGAGACGGAGTCTCGAACTGTTGCCCAGGCTGGAGTGCAGTGGCGTGACCTCGGCTTACTGAAAGCTCCGCCTCCTGGGTTCACACCATTCTCCTGCCTCAGCCTCCTGAGTAGCTGGGACTACAGGTGCCCGCCACCACGTCCAGCTAATTTTTTGTATTTTTTAGTAGAGACAGGGTTTCACCATGTTAGCCAGGATAGTCTCGATCACCTGACCTTGTGATCTGCCTGCTTCGGCCTCCCAAAGTGCTGGGATTACAGGCGTGAGCCACTGCGCCCGGCCTGGAAAAACCTCTTACTGAAGATCAAGAAGCCAACTCAAGTTTAAAATTGAGTCTCATGCACACTGTTTCTCAAATAGAAACACCCATTCTGACCTGTTCTAAACTACATGGCATCTCCGGCTGGGAATACAGACCAAAATAGCCAAACCCAAGAAAGACTGAAGATCAAACACAAGCCAACTGCACTCAGGAGAAATTCTCTAGTATCTGCCTACAGAATACAATTAGCTCGGGTATACTACACTAAAAATTGCTTTTAAAGAACAGTGCAAAAACTGGGTTTCTTTTTTGCTGTCTATTCATAATAAAATGTTTGCAGAGATTTGACATCCTTTGATATACTTATATAATTTGTAACATACATAATGTCCATTCAACTTTATAAAGTAAATTTTAATCAAAGCTATATATATTTTCTGTGTAGAGCCTAGTGATTCAAAATAGTGAGAAACACGTCACAACAGTGAGAAACATGATACACAAGCAATATCTTAGTAAGCATAACCCCGATTTCTTTTTTCTTTTTTTCTTTTTTTGTATTTGAGGTCAACATAAGTAGTTTGCTCTCTCTGAAAAGTGTAAGTCAGTTGCCAAATGAAAATGGTATTCTTCAGCCTATGCCAGAAGTAAGTTCCTTAGTCTTCTTGCCTAGTCTTGGACAAGACCATTAACATTACTCAACAGCAACTAAAATCTTCACATCAATTTAAATATGTCTATCCTTGCCAACACTTTATGTCTAGAGTCGACTCTATAAATAATGTTGGGTGATTAGTAAGATTAAAATTGGACCTTCAACAATCCAATGTCAATGTTGCTATTCTTGGTTTGCATTTTAAAAAGCTGATGGGTTTGTTCACTTTATTCAAGTAAAAAATCAAATGAAAACCTCACCTTGTGATGCCCAAATTCATTCAAAATGCTTCCCAGTTTTCTGGTGTTGCTATGTGGTTTTTGGGCAGCAACAGCTGGATGGGGATCCCGCCAGTCAATGGACAAGCGGTGATACCAAAGGTGCTGACTCTCCAGAACGTGAGCTGACTTGACACTAGGATCAAAACGATGCACCTCACATCCATTGTTAGCCATGCTGACCTCAAAATGGGTATCATCACTTCCCAGCCTATAAAGAAAGAGGATGGAAATCAACAACTAAAAATGCGATGAAGCGAAGTGCTGGACTGACAAGATAACACTTCCAAGGCCAAAGTTCTTAGTTATATCAAGCCTTCTCTTGTTTTAACCCATGGCTAATATACACATTCAATAAACTTTCTTTCACAAAAAAGTATTATTGCTTAAAGCTTCTGGATGAAAGATAAATTATCTGCTAAACAAAGACCAGAGAATCACATACTCAAACATGTAGATGCAACATCAAATTGGCTTAAGTGATGTAAAGCACAGTAGCAATGAAACAAAGAAGACTATCCAATAGTCTTAGATTTTCTCAGAATATGTCCAAAAATATAAGCCCCAGGATTAGTTCTCTTGAGGAGAGGTGTGTTCTACTAATGAGGTAATTTGTCTCCATTCTAATGGCCACAGTGCTGCATATGCAATTTGACTTAAAGACAACAGCTGTTTTCTTAGAAATGTAATATATTTTTAAATAGTGCAGATAAGAAAAAAGGCAAATGTATGTGAATCTGCTGCATCCAGAACGCAAGAAGCAGAAGGTTCCCTCACCTAAATTCACACCAAAAGGGGAAGAAATTATGAATTAATTGTACTTAAGTACTCAATAGGTAGCACATCATATGGAAAATTATAAACTTACGAATATTGAATTGACTCAGAAATATTCCTTATTTAATGGTGCAAGGATTGTCACTTTGATTAAAGCACCAGTTTTTTGTTTGTTTGTTTTTCTTTTTGTTTTTTGAGACTGAGTCTCGCTCTGTTGCCCAGGCTGGAGTGCAGTGGTGCAATCTCGGCTCACTGCAACCTCTGCCTCCCGGGTTCAAGCGATTCTCCTGCCTCAGCCTCCTTAGTAGCTGGGATTATAGGCGCATGGCACCATGCCCGGCTAATTTCTGTATTTTTAGTAGAGACGGGGTTTCACCACATTGGTCAGGCTGGTCTTGAACTCCCGACCTCGTGATCTGCCCACCTCAATCTCCCAAAGTGCTGGGATTACAGGCGTGAGCCACTGCGACCTACCTAAAGCACCAGTTTTAATGTAAAACATGAAATTAACTGAGAATGATTTTTTTAAATGGTGATTATGGTTTCTCTGCCCCAAATACTGTACTTATATGTGATTTAGGATACCAAAATCCCACAGAGTAGCTACACTACTTGGCCGAACCTAAACGCAGTGCAGAAACACTTCAATCTAGTAGATTCTACTACAGCTGACCATTGAACGACACAGGTTTGAACTGCGTGGGTCCACTTGTAAGTGGATTTTATTCAATAAATACAGTCAGCCCTCCATAGCTATGGGTTCCATGTCCACAAATTCAACCAACATGGATCAGAAATACAGCATTGATGGGATGCAGGAGCCTACTGATATGAAGGGCCAATGTTTTGTATCTGTGAGTTCTACAGCCAGACTTGGTATTTCGTGGATTTTCATATCTGTTGGTGGGGAGAGGGTGGCCTAGAACCAACTGCCAACCCCATATGGAGGGATGACTGATGATTGCATAATCTGGAAATACACAAGTTCAGCGGATAATAACTATTTACCTTATTTTAATTAACTAAAATAAGCCTTCGGTTCAGAGATCATCCACCTAGACAATTTTTTTTTTTTTTTTTTTTTTTTTGAGATGGAGTCTGGCTCTGTCGCCCAAGCTGGATACGCAGTGGCACGATCTCAGCTCACTGCAACCTCTGCTGCTGGGATTCAAGCAATTCTCCTGCTTCAGCCTCCCAAGTAGCTGGGATTACAGGTGTGCCCCACCATGCCTGGCTAACTTTTGTATTTTTAGTAGAGACGGGGTTTCATCATGTTGCCCAGGCTGGGCTCGAACTCCTGACCTCAGATGATCCACCCTCCTTGGCCTCCCAAAGTGCTGGGATTACAGGCATGAGCCATGGCACCCCACCTAGACATTCTTAATACAGGCAGCCCTCTGTATCCACAGATCTGATTCACAAATTCAACCAACTGCAGATTGAAAATATTCAAAAAAACAAAAATAAAAATAATACAACATTAAAAATAGTAGAAATAAAAAGCAATACAGTATAACCACTATTACATGGCATTTACATTGTATTAGGTATTATAAGGAATCCAGAAATGATTTAAATGATGCAGGAGGATGTGCATAGGTTATATACAAATATTACACCATTTTATATCCAGGACTTGAGCATCCTAAATTTTGATCTTTGCAGTGGTCCTGCAACCAGTCTCCATGGGTGTGGAGGGGTGCTGATAGTCTCATTTGCCTCTTCCTCACCCTTCACCCAACTACACTGCTCTTTTTCCCACTGCATCCCATGGTAAGTCAGCCCTCTGATGTCCCTAAGCCATAGCTTTTTCAACCCTTTTTGCCTAAAGAAAATTCAGCACTCCTCTCACAAGCACTTCCATTTCTTCCACCTAACAGATCTTGTTCCCTATTTTCTACCTCCTATTGAATCCACACAGCTCAGACCACTCAAGTCTCTGCCCCAGTTTTCCCCCAGTTTGCCATGATCAAATCTGATGTGGCAGATTGACTTGTTGACTCTGCTCCTTCAACCCTGCACCATCCACATTACTCCATGCTCATCATGAGAAAGAGTCTTTCCCTGTCTCTTGACTTTTTGGCTTGGCCATGTGCCTTGCTTTATGGAAGGAAGTGGGAGTATGCCAGTCCAGATCCTAAGCCTTGAGTGCTTCTGTTCTCTCTCTTACACTGTCATCATGATAAAAACGTACCCTGGAGAGTTTGCACTCCAGCCAGTCCGCCGGCCCTCTGTAAAATACAGAACCTCCCTTAGCCATCTCAGCTGAATACTATAAACACCTCTACGCAAATAAACTAGAAAATCTAGAAGAAATGGATAAATTCCTGGACACATACACCCTCCCAAGACTAAACCAGGAAGAAGCTGAATCCCTGAATATACTAATAACAGGCTCTGAAATTGAGGCAATAATTAATAGCCTACCAACCAAAAGAAGTCCAGGACCAGACGGATTCACAGTCGAATTCTACCAGAGGTACAAGGAGGAACGGGTACCATTCCTTCTGAAATTATTCCAATCGACAGAAAAAGAGGGAACCCTCCCTAACTCATTTTATGAGGCCAGCATCATCCTGATACCAAAGCCCGGCAGAGACACAACAAAAAAAGATAATTTTAGACCAATATCCCTGATGAACATTGATGCAAAAATCCTCAATAAAATACTGGCAAACAGAATCCAGCAACACATCAAAAAGCTTATCCGATAATTGGCCTTCATCCCTGGGATGCAAGGCTGGTTCAACATACGCAAATCAGTAAACGTAATCCATCATATAAACAGAACCAAAGACAAAAACCACATGATTATCTCAATAGATGCAGAAAAAGCTCTTTGACAAAATTCAAAAGCCCTTCATTCTAAAAACTCTCAATGAATTAGGTATTGATGGGACGTATCTCAAAATAATAAGAGCTATTTCTGACAAACCCACAGCCAATATCATACTGAATGGGCAAAAACAGGAAGCATTCCCTTTGAAAACTGGTACAAGACAGGGATGCCCTCTCTCACCACTCCTGTTCAATATAGTGTTGGAAGTTCTGGCCAGGGCAATCAGGCAGGAGAAAGAAATAAAGGCCATTCAACTTGGAAAAGAGGAAGTCAAATTGTCCCTGTTTGCAAATGACATGATTGTATATTTAGAAAACCCTATCGTCTCAGCCCCAAATCTCCTTAAACTGATTAAAGCAACTTCAGCAAACTCTCAGGATACAAAATCAATGTGCAAAAATCACTATACACCAATAACAGACAAACAGATAGCCAAATCATGAGTGAACTCCCATTCACAATTGCTTCAAAGAGAATAAAATACCTAGGAATCCAACTTACAAGGGATGTGAAGGACCTCTTCAAGGAGAATTACAAACCACTGCTCAATGAAATAAAAGAGGACACAAACAAATGGAAGAATATTCCATGCTCATGGATAGGAAGAATAAATATCATGAAAATGGTCATACTGCCCAAGGTAATTTATAGATTCAATGTCATCCCCATCAAGCTAACAATAACTTTCTTCATAGATTTGGAAAAACTACTTTAAAGTACATATGGAACCAAAAAAGAGCCCACATTGCCAAGATAATCCTAAGCCAAAAGAACAAAGCTGGAGGCATCATGCTACCTGACTTCAAACTATATTACAAGGCTACAGTAACCAAAACAGCATGGTACTGCTATCAAAACAGAGATATAGACCAATGGAACAGAACAGAGCCCTCAGAAATAATACCATACATCTACAACCATCTGATCGCTGACAAACCTGACAAAAACAAGCAATGGGGAAAGGATTCCTATTCAATAAATGGTGCTGGGAAAACTGGCTAGCTATATGAAAGCTGAAACTGGATCCCCTCCTTACACCTTATACAGAAGTTAATTCAAGATGGATTAAAGACTTAAATGTCAGACCCAAAACCATAAAAACCCTAGAAGAAAACCTAGGCAATATCATTCAGGACATAGACATTGGCAAACACTTCATGTCTAAAACACCAAAAGCAATGGCAACAAAAGCCATAATTGACAAATGGAATCTAATTAAATTAAAGAGCTTCTGCACAGCAAAAGCAACTACCATCAGAGTAAACAGGCAACCTACAGAATGGGAGAAAATTTTTACAATCTACCCATCTGGCAAAGGGCTAATATCCAGAATCTACAAAGAACTCAAACAAATTTACAAGAAAAAATCAAACAACCCCATCAAAAAGTAGGTGAAGGATATGAACAGATACTTCTCAAAAGAAGACATGTATGCAGCCAACAGACACATGAAAAAATGCTCATCATCACTGGTCATCAGAGAAATGCAAATCAAAACCACAATGAGATACCATCTCACACTAGTTAGAATGGCTATCATTAAAAAGTCAGGAAACAACAGGTGCTGGAGAGGATGTGGAGAAACAGGAACACTTTTACACTGTTGGTGGGACTGTAAACTAGTTCAACCATTGTGGAAGACAATGTGGCGATTCCTCAAGGATCTAGAACTAGAAATACCATTTGACCCAGCCATCCCATTACTGGGTATACACCTAAAGGATTATAAATCATGCTGCTATAAAGACACATGCGCATGTATGTTTATTGCAGCACTATTCACAATAGCAAAGACTTGGAACCAACCCAAATGTCCATCAATGATAGACTGGATTAAGAAAATGTGGCACATATATACCATGGAATAGGCCTATGCAGCCATTAAAAAGGATGAGTTCATGTCCTTTGTAGGGAATGGATGAAGCTGGAAATCATCATTCTGAGCAAACTATTGCAAGGACAGAAAACCAAACACTTTATGTTTTCACTCATAGGTGGGAATTGAACAATGAGAACACTTGGACACAGGGTGGGGAACACCACACACCGGGGCCTGTTATGGGGTGGGGGGAGGGTAGAGGGAGGGCTAGCATTAGGAGATATACCTAACGTAAATGATGAGTTAAATGGGTGCAGCACACCAACATGGCACATGTATACATATGTAACAAACCTGCACGTTGTGCACATGTACCCTAGAACTATTATTAAATAGTTATTTACTATTTGATAAACATTATTAAAGTATAATAACGAAAAAAAGAAAGAAAGAAAGAAAGCCTCGCAGCTGAGCCCAGCCTGGATCAACTGAAGCCCAGCTAACCTGCAGACATACAAGCAAGAGTAAAGACATACAAGCAACAGTAAATAATGGTGATTGTTAAGCCACTGAGTTTTAGAGTGATTACACAACCAATAGCTAACTGATACACCTGGCATTAAATATAAATTCAAGAGATGCAGTTGAAACTACAAAGCATTTTTCTTGTAGATAAATTTGTTTTTATATAGATCAGAATATTGTAGAACTCACATATCCAAAAGGAATTTTCACTTAATTAGTCAAAACTTAGATGAACAAAGCAGTGTTATTGTAGATCAAGGGCAATTTTATAGTTTATTAAGAGAACATTATGTCAAAAAAGTACTCGTTACATATAATTTGTATATAAATCTGGAGTGAAATATGTGAATAATTTCTTCCTCTGAATTGTCAGAATGTTGTCTTCAAGAAACAATATTGATGTATATATATCTCAAAAAAGTAAATTAGCTACATACAATTCTGTAATTGTTTGTTTAAGACACTTTATTATATATTGATATGTTTTCTATTTAAACTAGTTGCTGATAATTAAACAAATAAACACACATAGAAATAATTCAAGTTCTAAGAAGTATGTAAAATGAAAAGAGTTTCTGGGCAAGATGGCCAAATAGGAACAGCTCCAGTCTGCAGCTCCCAGTGAAATCAATGCAGAAGGCGGGCAATTTCTGCATTTCCAACCGAGGTACCCGGCTCATCTCACTGGGACTGGTTAGACAGTGGGTGCATCCCACAGAAGGCGAGCAGAAGCAGGGTGGAGTGTTGCCTCACCCAGGAAGCACAAGGGATTGGTAACTCCCTCCCCTAGTGAAGGGAAGCCGTGAGGAACCGTGCATTCCGGCCCAGATACTACGCTTTTCCCACGGTCTTCGCAACCCACAGACCAGGAGATTCCTTTGGGTGCCTACACCACCAGGGACCTGGGTTTCAAGCACAAAACGGGGCAGCCGTTTGGTCAGACACTGAGCTAGCTGCAGGAGTTTTTTTTTTTGTTTTTTTTGTTTTTTTTTTTTTTCATACCCCAGTGGTGCCTGGACACTCCCCTGGAAAAGGGACTGAAGCCAGGGAGCCAAATGGTTTCGCTCAGCAGATCTCACCCCCAAGGAGCCCAGCAAGCTAAGATCCATTGGCTTGAAATTCTCGCTGCTAGCACCACAGTCGAAGTTGACCTGGGATGCTCGAGCTTGGTGTGGGGAGGGGCGTCCACCATTACTGAGGCTTAAGTAGGTGGTTTTCCCCTCACAGTGTAAACAAAGCCTCTGGGATGTTTGGACTAAGCAGAGCCCACCACAGCGCCTCAAAGCTGCTGCAGCCAGACTGCCTCTCTAGATTCCTCCTGTCTGGTCAGGGCATCTCTGAAAGAAATGCAGCAACCCATCAGGGACTTATAGATAAAATGTCCATCTCCCTGGGTCAGAGCACCTGGGGAAGGGGAGGCTGTGGGTGCAGCTGCAGCAGACTTAAATGTTCCTGCCTGCTGGCTCTGAAGACAGCAGTGGATCTCCCAGCACAGCACTTGAGCTCTGCTAAGGTACAGACTGCCTCTGCAAGTGGGTACCTGACCCCTATGCCTCCTGACAGGGAGACACCTCCCAGCAGGGGTCTACAGGGAGCTCCTACATGAGCTCTCCTCATACAGGAGAGCTCCGGCTGGCATCTGGCAGGTGCCCCTCTGGGACAAAGCTTCCAGAGGAAGGAGCAGGCAGCAATCTTTGCTGTTCTGCAACCTTTGCTGGTGATACCCAGGCAAACAGGGTCTGGAGTGGACCCCCAGCAAACTCCAGCAGACCTGCAGAAGAGGGCCCTGACTGTTAGAAAAAAAACTAACAGAAAGCAATAGAATCAACATCAACAAAAAGGATGACCAGGCAAAAACTCCATCTGAAGGCCACCAACAGCAAAGACCAAAGGTAGATAAATCCATGAAGATGAGCAAAGATCAGTGCAAAAGGGCTGAAAATTCCAAAAACCAGAACACCTCTTCTCCTCCAAAGGATCACAACTCCTTGCCAGCAAGGAAACAAAACTGGACGGAGAATGAATTTGACAAATTGACAGAAGTAGGCTTCAGAAGGTGGTTAATAACAAACTCTTCTGAGCTAAAGGAGCATGTTCTAACCCAATGCAAGGAAGCTAAGAACCTTGATAACAGGTTAGAACTGCTAACTAAAATAACTAGTTTAGAGAAGAACATGAATGACCTGATGAAGATGAAAAACACAGCACGAGAACTTCATGAACCATACACAAATATCAATAGCCGAATCAATCAAGTGGAAGAAAGGATATCAGAGATTGAAGATCAACTTGATGAAATAAAGTGTGAAGACAAGATTAGAGAAAAAACAATGAAAAGGAACGAACAAAGCCTCCAAGAAATATGGGACCATGTGAAAAGACCAAACCTACATCTGATTGGTGTACCTGAAAGTGACGGGGAGAATGGAACACACTTCAGGATATTATCCAGGAGAACTTCCTCAACGTAGCAAGACAGGCCAACATTCAAATTCGGAAAATACAGAGAACACCACAAACACTCTTTGAGAAGAGCAACGCCAAGACACATAATCATCAGATTCACCAAGGTTGAAACAAAGGAAAAATGTTAAGGGCAGCCAGAGAGAAAGGTCCACAAAGGGAAGCCCTTCAGATTAACAGCGGATCTCTCTGCAGAAACCCTACAAGCTAGAAGAGAGTGGGGGTCAATGTTCAACAATTTTAAAGAAAATAATTTTAACCCAGAATTTCATGTCCAGCCAAAGTAAGCTTCATAAGTGAGGGAGAAATAAAATCCTTTACAGGCAAGGAAATGCTGAGGTATTTTGTCTCCACCAGGCCTGCCTTACAAGAGCTCCTAAAGGAAGCATTAATTAAAATTAACTCAAGCTCCTAAAGGAAGCATTAATTAAAATTAATTCAATGGATTAAAGATTTAAATGTAAGACCTAAAACCATAAAAACCCTAGAAGAAAACCTAGGTAATACCATTCAGGACATAGGCATAGGCAAAGACTTCACGACTAAAACACCAAAAGCAATGGCAACAAAAGCCAAAATTGACAAGTGGGATCAATTAAATTAAAGAGCTTCTGCACAGCAAAAGTAAGTATCATCGGAGTGAACAGGCAACCTACAGAATGGGAAAAAATTTTTGCAATCTATCCATCTGACAAAGGGCTAATATCCAGAATCTACAAGGAACTTAAACAAATTTACAAGAAAAGAACAAACAACTCCATCAAATATTGGGCAAAGGATATGAACAGAGACTTTTCAAAAGAAGACATTTATGTGGCCAAAAAACATGAAAAAAATCTCATCATCATGTTAATTAGAGAAATGTACATCAAAACCCCAGTGAGATACCATCTCATGCCAGTTAGAATGGCAATCATTTAAAAGTCAGGAAACAACAGATGCTGGAGGGGATGTGGAGAAACAGGAACGCTTTTACACTGTTGGTGGGAGTGTAAATTAGTTCAACCATTGTGGAAGACAGTGTGATGATTCCTCAAGGATCTAGAACCATAAATACCATTTGACCCAGCTGTCCCATTACTGGGTAGATACCCAAAGGATTATAAATCATTCTACTATAAAGACACATGCTCACGTATGTTTATTGCAGCACTATTCACAATAGCAAAGACTTGGAACCAACCCAAATGCCCACAATGTTAGACTGGATAAAGAAAATGTGGCACATATCCAATATGGAATACTATACAGCCATAAAAAAGGGTGAGTTCATTTCCTTTGCAGGGACATGGATGAAGTTGGAAACCACCATTCTCAGCAAACTAACACAGGAAAAGAAAACCGAACACCACATGTTCCCACTCATAAGTGGGAGGTGAACAATGAGAACATATGGGCATAGGGAGGGAAACATCACACACCGGGGCCTGTCGGGGGGTGGGGGCTAAGGGGAGGGATAGCATTAGGAGAAATACCTAATGTAGATGACGGTTTGATGGGTGCAGCAAACCACCATGGCACATGTATAGCTATGTAACAAACCTGCACGTTCTGCACGTGTCCCAGAACTTAAAGTATAAATAAATAAATAAGTAAATATTATTTAAATAAAATAAAACTAAAAAAGATGAAAAGAGTTTTTTACCACTAGAAATTTTAGCCATTAATTTCCAGAGATTATCATGTTTAGCAGTTTTTTATATATCTTTTCCGAAATTTTCTACATATATACAAGTGTTTCTCTATTATAAATATCATAAGCACACACATACACATATAAGTTAGTCATTAAATAGTGGGAGACTTTTATATAATACATTAGATAACATAAAACTATTTATAATTTGTAATTTTTGGATTAATTTACGTTATACTTTTACTATAATCTTAATATATAAACATGTATCACATTGGAATGTAATAAAGTATATTCTGTTAAATGATATATAAAGTTCTTACTTTCATTTATTTGAAATGGTACTTCTTCAAGTGTAGTTGAAATTGGTCAAGTTTGTGGTCATGTAAAAAGCAAGAGGAGGAGCAAATGTAATATGCACAGGTGTTACAAAACATGGCCCAAAGTGGTAAACCAGGAGTCAAATCCAATCCAGGTAGACCCAGAGCACGTGCTCTCTATACACCACCTGGTTGCTGATGAGCACAGGACACAGGATCATGGAAGGAATATTTGTGATCACAGGTCTAGGGAACTGTCCGTTACCAGACAGTAATGCTCCATGAGGAAAAGGGCTATGTCAATCTTGCTCATTTCTAAATCCTCAGTGCTGAATAGATGAATGATGACAGACAGACCTACAAAATGCTGCCCTAAGTGAAATAAAACTATGAGGCAGGGTCTGGAATTCCCAGAACACACAGTACAATATTCAATATCCAAATATTGCCTGTGGTGAGCTATATTTCACTGACTTATTCATGTTCATAAACAAATATTTACAGAGCATTTTACGTGTGCAAGGAACTACACTGGACACCAGGGACAAATGGATAAATTAAACATGGTCCTTGATCTGAAGAAGTTCACAAAGTAGTAATGAAGAAAGATTTTTGAACAAATAATTATAATAAAAAGACAACCATTATTTACAGCGAAAACATATGTAGTCTATAAGGAAATCATGTTCTGCTGCTATTTAACTAGAAGGAGAATACAAATAGAAAATTTTGCTTGACAGAAATATTTTATTTAATGTTTATTTAATGAGGCAAGAAGTATAGATCATATGGCTTCCATCTCAAGGTCTAAGATAACTATTCCATTTTTTGTACCTTGGCCATGAGGAAAGGTAAAAGGGGAAGTGATAGTCTCATCCTGTCTTCTTGGGGACGTGGCCTAGAAGTTGCACACACCACTTCCATTTGTAGCTCACTGCTTAAAGCTATTCATATGGCCATTTACAGCTACATGGAAGGCTAGGAAATACAGCCATCAGAAAGGTGGCCATGTGCCCTGCTAATATTAGGAGTTCTGTTACAAAAAAAGAAGGGGAGAATAAATATTGAGGGACAATGAGTAGTGCCTGCTACAACCCATTTCTGAAATAATTAACCAGTTAATATGTATATTCAAAGCTATATACCTTTCAATTAAGACTGCAACCTCTCCCTCTCTGTGGGGAAGAAACAAAATTATGTAATTCATCCTGACAATATTGTTTTGCATATATTAATGCTGGGGTTAGAAATAACTACAAACTTTTCAACATAGAAGGACCATTAAATCTGAGAGCTGTTGAAGAAATAGGAAGGGGGAGATTTACAGGGCTAAATTTTCAAAGGTAATAGAATAATATTGGAACCATCTTGATCCTCTTTCTCTAATGTCTTAGAGAAAAACAACTAGGATCCCTGCAGGCAGTTGTGTGGACTGTGCACTGGACAACTCTGGGAGATGTCATTCCCATCATAATCACCATAAAAATGATTTTCTAGCAGTAAAAGTTCTTGAGGGAGGGGTGCCCTTTCCCAAATTGTATAAAGGTGTTCTTTGGACAAGCTGCAAGTGGTACTGTAGTCCCATGCCGTTTAACGCTGCTGAAGGGCAGAAGGGGTGGGTTGTGGCACTGTTTCAGGCCCTTGATTATTCTTTTAAAAATAGTCCTGAAAGTATTAAAGTGAATGGCCTTTGATGTTCTCCAGGAACAAAAAACTCAGAACATAAGCACATGAAGAGATGCTGAAGATCATTACAAATACAAATGAAAACCACAGTGAGATACCACTTCATATCCGCTAGGATGGCTACAATCAGAATGATCAATAATAGTAAGTGTAGGGAAGGATAGGGAGAAATAGGAAACCTCATAGATTACTGGCGAGAATGCAAAATGGTATATAGCCAAGAGAAATGAAAACATATGTCCACATAAAAACTTGTACAGGAATGTTCATAGCAACATTATTCATAAACACCAAAAAGTGGAACCAACCCAAATGTCTATCAACTGATGAATGAATAAATAAAATGTGATATAACCATACCAAAATTCATACAATGGAATATTACTCAGCCATAAAAAGGGATGAAGTACTGATACATGCTGCAATGTGGCTGAACCTTGAAAATATTATGCTAAGTGAAAGAAACCAGTCACAAAACGTCACATATTATACGCTTTTATTTATGTGAAATGTCCAGAATGGGTGAATCTACACAAACAGAAAGTAGAATAGTGATTGCCTGAGGATGGGGGACAGGGGATGGAGAGAAGAGGGTTGGAGGGAAATTGAGAGTGACTGCTACTGGGTACAGAGGCTTCCTTTTCGGGGTAATGAAAATGTTCTAAAATTGACTATAGTGACTAAAAGAGCCATGGAATTGTATATTTTAAATGGATGAATTGTATGGCATGTGAAATATATTTTAACAAGCATTTTTTAAAAGGTAAAAAAAAACAAATAAAATGAACTCAGAGCAAAGACAGGGAAAGTTTTTAACCTTCCCGTCGAAGGCAGAGGGTTAAAAGAGGTAAGATAATTAATGTTTTCCCTAGGAGTTTCAGTCCTCCATTCTTCATCCTAGCAGGAACCACAGAATCTGGCCAAATATCTATCTAGATCTTCAAGCTGCCAACTATCAGAGGGGGAGAAATAGGCTTCCTAAAGCATAAATGACACAGTACTGGGTAAAAACACTTTATAATTGTTTATTTTTACTAAATAACCTTACACGAAATGCCACATTTTATCTAAAACATATCCTCAAAAGGGACGATGTATTAGTTCATTTTCACACTGCTGATAAAGACATACTCAAGACTGGACAATTTGCAAAAGAAAGAGGTGTAATTGTATCACAGTTGCACGTGTCTGAGGAGGCCTCAGAACCATGGCAGAAGGCAAGGAGGAGCAAGTCATGTCTTATATGGATGGCAGCAGGCAAAAAAAGGTTGTGTAGGGAAACTCCTGTATTTAAAACCATCAGATATCTTATTCACTGTCATGAGAACAGCATGGGAAAGACCTGTCCCCATGATTCAATTATCTCCCACCAGGTCCCTCCCACAACCTGTGGGAATTATGGGAGCTACAAGATGAGATTTGGGTGGGGACACAGACAAACCTTATCAGACGAAATCACTCCCAAAGGGTAAAATGTATTCTTAGGGGCAGAACAAAAACAAACCCTTCCTCTTTTTATTTATAAAACACGGATATGTACATATTACATAAATAGACGTACAGTATATCTATGGTTTTAAATTTTCATGGAAAGGGTAATAGGGGGAAAAATGCCCAAAAAGGAAGCTTGAGGTCCATGGTTTTCACATACACTAGACGAACACTCTTCCTGCTGTGTTAAACTATTATAAGATGAAAATATTTGGCTCTTTCATTCTTCTGGAAATGCTCATGGTAACCAAAGGTCCCAGATTTCCTGTATAAAATATGGGCTCTTGCTATCTAACCATGTGTCACTTATGAAATCATCTACTATCTTAGACTGAGAGAATTTATGTCTTGAAACTAAAAAGCACAACCTACAACAGAACTAAAAGAGACAAAAAATATGTACCTATGTATTAGCCCTTTTCAAATCTTTCCTCTCATGCCCATGCCTACCCCTAAAATACAATCTTTGACATAAAAAGGAGAAAAGGTGATTTTCCCCTTTCACTTTATCTACCACTCTCATCCCCACCCTCCCCTCCACTGCCCCACCATCACCCTTCCCCACTCCAGACACAAGAAGACTTGCAGGCCAGGCCTACATAATGTCTAAAGTCATTATGTAGATGATATTGTCATCCGAACCCACAGGCTCTCCTTTTTTCTCTTCTCTATCCCTTTCTCCATAATCTGTACCTTTCTTTTTCAGTGTCTTCTCCATCTTAATTGGTCTAGTCTACCTCATTTCAAAACTGAAAAGGATCTAATTTTCATTTTCAACTGAACATGACATAGAGTGCACGCTCACAGACAAATGCCTTTTCCACTAACTGTGGAATAAAAAGCTTTGACTCCTAGTAAATAAACTTCAGCCATCAAAGAGAAGATGGAGGTGATATCTGCTTCAGTTCTTAGGGGTGGAGGAAAGGAGATGAGACAGATTAGAAGGTGGGGCCATCAGCCTCTGTCTTCTGACTCCCTGTGTCCTTGGAGCCCTCCTTGCCCTCCTGCCAGGAAGTTACTCCCAGCTGCAGCTGCATCCATTGTCTTCGGTTTGCCTGGGAATTACTGGGTATAGCAGTGGCACGGTCTTGTTGCTGCTGCGGCCCTGGGACTAGGAGCACGTCCTGCCTATATAGAGGGCCACACAATTCACTTACCACCTGCCCTCCCTACCTAGCTCAAAACTGTTCTGACACTCCCTGGTGCTGGGAACCCGGGGCCACCTTCCCTGTTCTCACTCCTAATTTCAGGACCACCAATTCTGGTCTGGGTCTCACTCTTCCCTCAGTATCAGTTGAGGTATTGTCAGCCAGTTATCTACTTGTGCCCCAGGCAAGCAATTCAACCTGAACAGGGGCATACTTGTCTGGGTCCTGGAGCCTTAGTAAGTGCAATCAACATAATTACTCACAACCCAAAGCATCTTTTTTTAGGCATCAGAAATATTTTCTTTAGTTTCAGTTTTCAATTAAGTAAGTGCTTTCATGTTTTTAGGAAAATATTGGCCATTGTCATCTATTCATTTCTTTTCCCAGTGGAATTCAGATGCTCTTTACACAGTTGATTTTCTTTTCTTTTTTCTTTTTTTTTTTTTTAGACGGAGTCTTGCTCTGTCACCCAGGCTGGAGTGCAGTGGCACAATCTCGGCTCACTGCAACCTCTGCCTCCTGGGTTCAAGTGATTCTCCAGCCTCAACATCCTGAGTAGCTGGGACAAGAGGCGTGCACCACCATGCCTGGCTAATTTTTGTATTTTTAGTAGAAACGGGGTTTCACCATGTTGGCCAGGCTGGTCTCGAACTCCTGACCTCAAGTGATCTGCCTGCCTCAGCCTCAAAAACTGCTGGGATTACAGGCGTGAGCCACTGCGCCTGGCCCCAAAGTTAATTTTCAATGGTAAACATTTAAATGAAAATAAGAAACTTCTTTTGAGAGATGTCTGTTCATGTCCTTTGCGCACTTTTTCATAGAATTTTTGTTTGTTTGTTTTGCAATTGAGTTGTTTGAGTTCCTTGTATATTCTGGATATTAGTCACTTGATGGATAAATAGTTTGCAAATATTTTCTCCCATTTAACAGGTTGTCTCTTCACTCTGTTGATAGTTTCTTTTGCTGTGCAGAAGCTTTTTGGTTTCACACAGTCCCATTTGTCTATTTTTGTTTTGAATAAATATGTGAAAAACTGCTCAGCCTCACTAATCATCAGGAAAATGTACATCAAAACCAAAATGAGATATTATCTTATCGCAGTTAGAATGGCTATTATTAAAAAGACAAAAAATAACAGATACTGGCAAGGAATTTGGAGAAAAGGGAACTTTTACACACTGATTATGGGGATGTAAATCAGTATAGCAATTATGGAAGACAGTATGGAGATTTTTCAAAAGACTGAAAATAGGACTACCATACAATCCAGCAATCCTACTTCTGGGTATATATCCAAAGGAAGGGAAAGCAGTATATCAAAGGGATGCCTGCACCCCCATGTTTATTGCAGCACTATTCACAATAACAAAGATATGGAGTCAAGCTAAGTGTCCATTAGTGATAAATAGATAAAGAAAATGTGGCGTGTATACACAATGGAATACTATTTGGCCATTAAAAAAAAGAATAAAATCCTGTCATTTGCAGCAACATGTTTGGAACTGGAGGTCAGCATGTTAAATGAAACAAGTCAGACGCAGAAAGACAAATATTGCATCTTCTCACTCATATGCTGGAGCTAAAAAGTTGACCTCATGGAGGTAGAGAGAGTAGAATGATGGTTATCAGAGGCTGGGAAGGGTGTCTGAGGGGAAGTGAAGAGAGGTTGTTTAACGGGTACAAACATACAGTTAGATAAAAGTGTTACCAGTGCAGGGGCGTCCAGGTTCTTGGCACCTTTAACAAAGAATTGGACAAAATGCACAAACAAAGCAAGGAAAGAATGAAGCAACAAAAGCAGAGATTTATTGAAAATGAAAGTACACTCCACAGTGTGGGAACAGGCCGGAGTATAGGGGTTCAAGGGCCCTGTTGCAGAATTTTTGAGGGTTTAAATACCCTCTAGAGGTTTACATTGGTTACTTGTGTACACCCTATGTAAATGAAGAGGACCAAGTAAAGCTACAAAGTCATTTACTGGGCATATGCCCTACGGAGAGGAAATGCCCTGTCATAGCTGAAGTGTGAATTGGCCTTATGTTCCCTGCCTCCAGAGCCTATTTTCCTCCCTCAGAAGGAATAAGTTCCAATATTTGAAAGCAGAGTAGGGTGACTACAGTTAACAACCATAAATTTTATATTTCAAAATAGCTAGAAGAGAGGACTGGAAATGCTCCCAAAACATAGACATGATCAATGCTCGAGGTGATGGATACTCTAAAGGCCCTGACTTGATTACTACGCATGCTATGCCTGTAACAAAATATCACATGTACCCCATTAATTTGTACAAATATTGTGTGTCAATAAAAATATTTTAAAATAGGAAACTACCTTTTTACATGTAATAATCTGAACTCTTCCTGCAGAGCTATCTTATCCAACAGCTCTGAAGTATAAGGAAAGCAAAAAGGAATTTAGAAACTTTCCCCCAAAACTCCTTTCTAAGTTTTATTTTACTCAGTTATCCCTTTAAATGAAATTATCCCAGGGCGTAAAATATTAAGTAAAATACAGAGGCAATTTGGAGCAAGAAAACAGGAGCAACTTGCATGTGGTACTATGCCACTTTTTATGACCCACTTTCAGACATTTTTAATGTGACATAAAATAAATTCTGCTGTCACAACTTCCCATCCTCCCTCCAATCTTGAAGGTGGGCTGGTGGGCTTCCAGAAAGAGAGCTCTGCCCATCAACTGGCTGAGTATCTCATCTTCCAATCCACAGCCTCCACACTTCCATCACAGCATAACCAGCTTTCCTCTCTAGTCTCTCCTCTCCAGCGATCTTCTACATGGCAAGTACGTATTGTGTGCCTAGTATGTGCCAAGCTCCACCGATATACACCATTGCTCTTCATTTAACCCATATGAGAATGTTTCCCTATCTTTAAACTCTTATTTTGTTTTTGAAAGAATAAAATCCACAATGACTGGTAATTCTTGTTTGTTATAGTTTGACAGTGATGCTGATTCTCTCTACATTGGAATCTTTGGGTAGGTCTCCACATCGCCCAGATGTCTGCCCCTAACCCTGACCACCCAGGATTCTAGCTCGTGGTTGTCGTACCTGGGCCTGAATGTAGACTCTAGAAGTGATGAAACCTACAGGTGAGGAGGAAGCATGTGACATGGAGACAATCAATGTCACATTAGGGTCCCCAGTGCTGTTTATAAAAGACTTAAAGACTTCAGTGGTCTAGCCTAAGAATCTACATTGCCCTTACAAAGAGTCTATGGAACAGGATGTTCCTGACAAAAATAATTTCCTCCTGTCTTCTTTTTCTTGAGCCATATATCATTTGTAAGTTCGGAACTGTTTTTATGTAAGTACTGGTGTATTTGGTGAAATAGTCCCATTACTTTGTAGCCATCCTTTTACAAAAAAGCTCACTTAATCCATTTGTACATCTAGGTCATTTTCAACCTGAATAACTGGATATAAATTTTTCTGTTTTGACAAAATGACATAGTTTTTTATAAGAGTTCCCTTTTGTTCCTTTTAAAAATATAACTAGATACAGATTTATCATTGGTATAAAACATACAAATCTAACAATAGCCATTATTGGTATTGGTTTATACATCATAACTGTGCATAAAATTTCTAACATATGGCCAGGTGCAGCAGCTCACACCTGTAATCCCAGCACTTTGGGAGGCCGAGGCAGGTGGATCCCTTGAGCTCAGGAGTTCAAGACCAACCTGGGCAGCATGGCAAAACCCTGTCTCTACCAAAAATACAAAAAATTAGCCGGGTGTGGTGGGTGTGTGCCTGTGGTCCCAGCTACTTGGGAGACTACAGTGGGAGGATGACTTGAGCCTTGGAGGCAGGGGTTGCAGTGAGCCGTGATTGTGCCACTGCACTCCAGCCTGGGTGACAGACTGAGATCCCCTTTCAAGGAAAAAAAAAAAAGTCTAACATACTCTCTCTCTTTTTTTTTTTTTTTTTTCCGGCACACAGTAATATTCTTCTCTCCTTATACTAAGGATCCTCTTAGTCTAGCTGGAAATCACTGGTTTCACCCAGAGGATCATCCACATGCTGAGAATGGGGGCTTCCAACTTGTTACCAGCAGAATGGGAGGGAAAGTGCCTCTGACCACGGAGATCTCAGTGATCTGTACATGCCTTCAGTTACACAACAGACAGATCTGTCTGAAATAATGACAGGAAGCAAAGCATGGCACCTGTTATACACTGCAACCATTTTCCAACTTTGTGTTGCTCAAAAGGTCTGAGCTGCCTGAGGCAGTGCTTGTGTTTTCTTCTGCTGTAAGAAAAGTACTCACCCTAAGGAGTAGAGGCGGCACTGCTTGTTGCGGATTTGATGAGCTAAATTGAATCTGTCGTCAAGACACACTGACCAGGGCTTGTGTGTAGGACTAGAGTCAGTAGCCAGGCTGTCTGTATTCATGTGATTGCATGCAATCTGTAAAGATTGGAAATCAATGTGAATAATTTGAAATGTTGGATGATAAATATCAGGTAGGGACTTATTGCTTCCCCATCCCTGAAAACCATAATAGGAAAGTTATATCCTCCTCCAATGCTAACTACTCCCCTCCCCAGGGAACCACAAGACTGCTATAAAGTGTTTGGAGGAATTTCAATGACCAGATAATAAGTAATCTCATGGAGAATATATGCAGGTTTGGAGAGAATTTAAGAGCTGCTGTAGCCATGTGCACAGGGTGTGTAGGGCAGAACAAATCAGGAGCAGAATGTGGGAGGAGCGGTGGTGTCAGGAAGGCTTTGTAGCGGGGTGCTAGTCCTGGAGGATGAACCGGGAGACTTGGACCAAGAAGGGCATTCCAGACACAGACAACAGTGCTCACCATGCACACACGTCTTCGTTACCCACAGAGGGCCTACTATAAGATGTGAGGCACAATCATAGGCATAGATCTCAGAAGCATACTCCCAAGATTAGTTATCCCTTATTTCAGGCAGATAAGGTGGGGCCACTAAGGTCCAGAAAGGTGGCAGGTGTTATCCAAGGTAAACAGCTGACCACGGGTCAAGTGAAGTTAATAGGCAGTCCCTGCTGATAAGGCAGTGTTCTTTGTGATACACTGCTCGAACGCGCTTCCTCCTGGGGGAGAAGGGCAACAGCCCCAGGCAGGAGGCTCTTCCGGAGCTAACAGAAGCACTTTTCTTAACTCATCCACCAAAATTAGATAAGAAAACCAAAGGGAACCTGTGTGTAAGTCAAGCAGAAGCAAGTCTCTAACTTCAACTGCACACAAAGCAAATATACTTCATAAGGGATTCTGACTTGTGTTTGAGGCTAGTACATTTCGCACAGCTGAGGCTGCTGAAACCAAAGAAAATAAGGAAAACAAGTTCTGTGGCCAAGATATTTACCTTACTGAGCAACAGTATTTTCCCCCAATCCCTTAAAACTCTCATAGTCATCATGATGCTTCATGAATGCAGTAGCTTTTGCTGTCACAGCATAGACCAGAGACCGCTCCAGATGCAAAGAATGTTTTGAGATTCATTGCTTTCATCCATTGGAAAACATTAACAGCAAGCAATTTTCTTCCTAAGAAGATATTCTAGGGCCAGGCACAGTGGCTCATGCCTATAATCCCAACAGTTTGGGAGGCCGAGGCAGGAGGATCGCTTGAACCCAGGAGCTCAAGACCAGTCTGGGAAACATGACAAAACTTCATCTCCACAAAAAATACAAACATTAACCGAGCATGGTGGCATGCGCCTGTAGTCCCAGCTATTCACAGGAGTTGATTAATTGAGCCTGGGAGGTTGAGGCTGCAGTGAGCCATGATTGCGCCTCTGCACCACTCCAGCCTGGGCAACAGAGCGAGACCAGATCCTGTCTAAAAAAAAAAAGAAAAGAAAAGAAAAGAAAAGAAAAGAAAAGAAAAAAAAAAGATATTCTAGATTTGGCCAATCCTTTAACTAATTTTCCAAATTTTTAATCTAAGAAGAGCATATTAGGTGGAGCCTATTCAACTAACACGGCATCTGCATTACTCTTGCTATCCCCTCTGGCCAGCCTGGCAAAATCATCCCGCACCATTTATCAGTGAATGTGTCTTCTGCTAGGATTTGGACATCTCAGAGGAAAGCTGAAAAAGTGAAACCCCTATATATCTTTTCTCTGAATCCAGTATTTTTCTACTTCTCGATCTTCAACAACTGTTTAAAGGACAAAATAATTGGAGAAAATGGAATTGAATCTTTTCTCAAGCAACAGCTACAGAATACATTTATTAACTGGGTGCGTCAACATGTTAATTTGATAATTCATCTCCTACTATTCTCCCACAGATAAATGGAAATTATGTCTCTGCCTGCCCACCTTCTATTCCCCACCCACTCACCTAAGGGAAGAGAAGTTTGCTAATCTAGTTAGTCAGAACTCAGTGTGTTCATTGGACCCTGTTCTGCTAGTGGGCAGATTACTGTGCCTTAAACATGGGTGCCTTCCTGAGCCCCACCTCCAGTGGGAAACTAGTTAGTCCAGGGCAGCTGTGTGTGCCCCCAAAGCATGCCTGGACCTTATAAGCCTGAGCCATCTGCTTGAGGGAAGTCTCCTGGGATATTTTTATTAGAGTGGCATGATGATCCCCATTTGCTATTGTTCTTTGTGTACATGTCTCCATAATGACAGATGAAGATGTGATGTTTGTAGGTCCTTGCTCCTCGTTCCCTCCTAATGCCATCCAAACCTAGCTCTGACCTTTCCCACAGTGTTTCTCAATGTGCGGTCCGCCTACATCAGAATCACCGGGGAGGTACTTAAAATGCAGATTCCTGTGCCTCCCTCCAGATCTACAAACTCACAATCTTTGAGGTTGATACCTGAGAACATGCATTTTAATAAGCTCCCCCTGGGAGATTTTTATGCAGATGACCTTTTGAGTTTACTGGAGGCCTTTTGTAAAGCCCCAGTGAAAGTTTCCAGCGAGTCGCATCTCTGCCTTAACAAATTAAAAGAGGCTACACTTGGGCCAGAACTTTAAACTGAAAACAGCAGCCCCTCTGACCCCCACCCCTAACAACGGACTGAAGGGGTTGGCACTGACAGTTAGCCAGAGGCCTCCAAAAGTCAGGTAGGCATGGAAGGTCCAGAGTCAGGGCTTTCAGATCCAGCTGCTCCTCCTTTGCTAAAGTCGGGAACTAGGGGTTTATTTTATTAAAGATGGCACTTTGTTTACTTTAAGCATTTCTTCTTCTTCTACAGATTTCATCTTGGACAGATATATCTCCATTGACGAGACATTCTTTTTCATTCACTCCCCCTGATAACATCCCCTCTTCCTTTCTTAGCTCAGAAATAAAACACAAGGGCCAAGAGCGGTGGCTCACACCTGTATTCCCAGTACTTTGGGAGGCTGAGGTGGATGGATCACAAGGTCAGGAGTTTGAGACCAGCCTGGCCAGCATGGTGAAACCCTATCTTTACTAAAAAAAATACAAAAGTTAACCAGACATACTGGTGTGCACCTGTAATCCCAGCTACTCGGGAGGCTGAGGCAGCAGAATTGCTTGAACCGGGAGGCAGAGGTTGCAGTGAGCCGAGATTGTGCCACTGCACTTCAGCCTGGGCAACAGAGCAAGACTCCACCTCAAAAAAAAAAAAAAAAAAAGAAAGAAAGAAAGAAAAGAAATAAAACACAAGAATTATTCAATTTTAACCATTTATTAACCATCTCATTAACAGACATTAGCTTTTGTAAACAACTGAAAATCCTCCATAAACTTCTGCTCCTAAAAATTAATTAAGTATTGATTTTTCACCCTTTCTAGTTAGGATTTATGGCCGGGCTTCAATAAACTCTCTTGTAAGCAAAATAAGTGAGGGCAGTAACTTCTAGCTAACTTCCAGCTCAACTAATTATGTCCTCTGTCTCTCTAATTCCCCTTGTAATTTTAGCCAAATAAAGCAAATTAGGCCTAGACAAAGCAAAACAGACTCTAGGAAAAAATATTTTGTGAAATGTTTTTTAATTATTTAACTTAAAGGGATCTAATTTATTTTCATTTCATTTTGTATCCCAAAAGCTTGACTGGTATTTCTGCCAACCCATAAGTAGAATCTGGCAAAGGAAACCCTTAAAATTTTGGAACTTGAGAATCACTTCGATGATCTTCTGCATGTTTACAGAACGATCAACTCCATGCTGTGTGGTTATATAGTACCATTATTTTTGAAAGGCTCACGGGCAGAATTTTGTGCTTATTGTTTTCATCTCGGGGTGTGTGTGTGTGTGTGTGTGTGTGTGTGTGTGTAGCAGTAAATACAACAGATACTATTGTATTGTTGTAAAGTTATATTCTGAATATCCAGAGCATGGGTTCTTATTCTTAGGTTATTCTTACAAATGGATAGATGGGTAGACAACTAGGTAAAGAGGTAGAGATGGATGGATAGATGGATAGGTGGATAGAAAGGTAGGTAGGTAGATAGATGATAGATAGATAGACGATAGACAGAAAAACAGGCTTTAAACCATATTTTATTTTTCTTTTTAAAAACAGCCACCGTTGCTTAGATTAATTTTATACTGCAAGGCATGCTTCCTGGAGGCATATGGTTTGGGGGATGCCATGAAAAGCTGAATCTGGAGACTTCCCTTAGAACAGAGCACTGTATTTATGATTTAACTATTTCTTGTTAGCAGCAGACAGTGTACCGTGGACTGCAGAACTCTGCCATGTATCACGGTCTTTCATATGGAAAACAATAACAAAAACAAAAACAAATAGTACCTAATTAAACTGAGCTTGATGTTCTGCATACTCTACGCAAACACCATATCCTCTGGAATTTCATTTAAAAATTCATGGCCCCAGCCATGCCTCCAGGACCACAATGCACAAGTCTAGAGGTGCCACGCCCATTGCTGTCTCACGCCATGCTGTCCTAAGCCCTATGCCTCTGCTCCCGGGCTCCCCCGGCCTAGGAAGCTTTCCCCACCCATCTGTCTGCCCCCTGTTAGAGAACACACAACTCTCTTGCACCCTAACTATTTACCAGTGTGGGGGGTGTTTTACTGTGGCTTAATATCCCAAGGCCCAGCACAGTGCCAGCCATAAAGCAGGTGTTCAACAAATACCCTCTGGATTGAGGAATGGATACATCAACGACGCACATACCAAATGCCGGCCTTGCTGTACAAGCTTGAGCACAGATTTGAGGGAAGCATATTTCTTAATGTTAAAAAAGCAGCATAAGAGGATGGGGGTGGAATTCGCATTAGTATCTTCAGAGCTTTTTTTTTTTCCTTGCCCATGATGACTCACTTCTGCTAACTGAAGTTTTTAGGTAACAGTGACTGTAATATTCTGCTAGTTTTGTAGGCTTTCATTGTCAAGATGCGTTCTAAATGAGGCATAAGCCACAAAAGCAACCATAAAGCTTTGCATTACATACAGAGGGATAGGGAGCATTGGTTAGTAAAGGATTCTGATTAAGAACCATTTAGTGTCATCTCTGGTGACTCCCATCTGCTGATCTTCTAGTAACCCGGAAGTACATCAAAGCACAGAACCTCATCTGGCTAAAATGGCCCCGCATTAAAAACCATTGTGAGGTCGGGAACTTTACATCATTCTTCTGGAGGACAAAAATCCTTCTAGTGAGCTTCAACAACAAATTTTCTATTATTGCTCATCAAGCTGAATAATAATTATACTTCCAGTTATCCACCTTCACAACGAGTTGGTTAGATCCTTAAGGGCAGAGACTATAACCTCAGGGCCCAGAACAATTCCTGGCACCTTGTAGGCACTCAAAAATACCTGGTTAATAACCATTCTATACTACTCTATGCACAGTACAAGCTCACAGAACTGGGAGGGACCTTAGAAATAATTTTGATACAATCTCTTCCATTTCAGGATCAGAACAAGGAGAGCCAGAGAAGCAAAGTAAAGTACCCAGGTTTATAAGATCAGACTATGGAGGATGCCTTTAAAAAAAAAAGTGTGTCCACGCACAGTGGCTCACATCTGTAATCGCAGCACCTTGGGAGGCTGGGGAGGGTGGATCTCCTGAGGTCAGGAGTTCAAAACCAGCCTGGCCAACATAGCGAAATTCTGTCTCTACTAAAAATACAAAAATTAGTCAGGCGTGGGGACAGGTTCCTGTAATCCCAGCTACTTGGGAGGCTGAGGCAGGAGAATCACTTGAACCTGGGAGGCAGAGGTTGCAGTGAGCTGAGATTGTGCCACTGAACTCCAGCCTGGGCGACAGAGGAAGACTCTGTCTTTAAAAAAAAAAAAAAAAGAAAGAAAAAAAAAAGATTTTTTCTCCTCTCAGTCCGTAGTTTCTGGGAAAAATCCAAGAGGGATCTAAAAATGACCATTTCATGCCTCAATAGCTTCTTCTAAGCAAACAGGCCTTTTATAAGTTATGGAACATTAACATGAAATACATATAGAATGGAATTTGGTAGCTTGTGTTATGTAAATTTATTTTGGTGAGTGAAGTCCATAGTTCTCAAATTCAATTCATAAAATTAGCACCTCTTATTTTCTTCTGGAGCCTTTAAGGGCTTTTGAAAATCACAGTTAAGAGGTCCAGATTCTTATCATTCACGTAAAATCAAACTACAAAACTAAAATTTCAGTATTTTAATTAAGTCTGCCTAAGTCCATCAAATTAATTTGCAGCAGCAAAATAAGATAAAATCATGAGAAGCACAGGGACGAATTCAACATCCCATCACTCATGATTAATTCAACCAGCTTTTATGTCCATGTCTGGGTGATAAATACTAAAATTCCTATGTTTGTCTCATTGCTTTATATGAGAAATGAGACTTTCTTTTACCCTTAAACTAACTAACCTCCTAAAGATCTAGAAATATATTCTTTCCTATGGAGGAAAAGTGCTTTGCTGCCAGAGAGGCTGGGGAGGAGAACAAGGATGTCAAGAGTGGGCTTGAGGGAGATTTTAAAAATCCAGGATCCGGCGTACAGCACCAGCTCCACAGTGCAGCTTCCTGAGTGAACCGCTCTGCAGCTCCCAGGCAGTCTGAGCTCCTAATTTGCTAGCACCTCTCAGTTGAGGGCTAAATTTCCCTTGGGCCTTGATTTCCTTTTCTGTCTCTCTTTCCCCCTGGGATCAGGCAACTTGAGAGAACGGAACCTCTTGATTAACATGTCAAGAGCCATAGACTCTCCTTAATGGACAGTCTCTTTGCCTGCTCGGGGCACTGGCTCAGCCTGGACCTGGGCAGGAGCTGCCACAATGTGTTAAGTCACTAATAAAGGCCTGTGCTCAGTAATGATTTAAAGTGCTCTGAGATAGAGGGCCTTTGGATTCATTAACTCCTCAGCACACTGCCTGCAAAGCCTCCTCTGCTCTCTTGCCTAGCACGTCCCTGGCTGCCAAGCATCTGCGGCAGAAGAGTGGAAAGGCAAGTTCCTCCAAA
The DNA here is from genome assembly GCF_043159975.1 of Macaca nemestrina. Taxonomy (NCBI): domain Eukaryota; kingdom Metazoa; phylum Chordata; class Mammalia; order Primates; family Cercopithecidae; genus Macaca; species Macaca nemestrina. Next base: position 14,970,267 of record NC_092129.1, read on the forward strand.
TACAAAATGGTGCTTGAACCTCTAGATGATGGTTTTGTTTTGTGACATACTCGACTGCCTACTCACGGGGACCAATCTGTCATTTCAAATGGTTTTCCAAAGCAATTTTCTAAAGTGGATCTTTAAAACACTTTGGGATGAATCATTTAAACATTTCAGGTTGGTGACACTCTTGGAGGAAGGAACATGCCCTAGCAAATGGAACGCATCTTATCTGCCTCCAAGTGAGTGGATGAGTTTAAGCAACAACGCCTCTGAACACACTTCCCCATCAAGTCCTCATCAGGAGTTGCTGAGAACCTCCCCACCTCCTTCTTTTGAAAGAGGCAATCAGGATCTTTTGCATTCTTCTCTAACTCGTTTGAGCCTGAAACACAACCTGGGCGGTGCTGATATATCTCAGGAATCTCCAGGCTTCTTCATCCAGGGACTGAGCAGGGCCTGCCCAAGGCTGGAGATCTATATGCCACCGTGGACCCTGCAAGAGACAGAAAATATAGGTTGTGTGTAAGGAAGTAGGAACTGGGTGGGAGGAGAAGGACACAGTATCAGAGAGGAAGCAAGGCTGCTTTAGCTGTTGGCAAAACACACACATGTGCATACAGGCAGCAGGGGGCTCTTTGGGAGCTGCTGTCCTTAAGGCCACATCAGTCACAGGGAGACAAATGAGGTCTGCGACAGCCCAGCTCCCAGGTTAAGCAGGAGAATGCAAAGGCCCCGGGGACTGTCTGACTCTGCATTTATGATCAAAGGCAAACTCCATTTGACCCCATTGGGCTCTCCCTTAGCTGCAGTTTATTTTATTTGAGGCTGTGCTCCACTAGGAAGAGAAACTCCCTTAACAATGACAGTCTCCCAAAGCTTAGAGCTTCAAAAATATGTGCCTCTCTAAACAAAGCACCATAATGCTGCGGACTCGTCTTTGTTCTGGGCATTTGTTTATCTTCCTCAGTGCAGGAAGATGGGACCACGGCCCTTGGCTGCTGGGACCCTGCACAGGCAGAGCGAGGACCCCAGAACTGCCAACACCAGGGCTGGGGAGGGTGGCTTTCTAGCACTGTGAGGCAGCCACCACCTGTTAGCAGAGGTTTCGAGGTGCTCCCATGAACAGAGTGGTTAAGGATGACCTGCTCAGCCCCCTTTTGCAGCAAGGATGGGTGGATGAAGGGTTGGGGGAATGCAGTGGTCTGGAGGAAGCAAAAATGGGAGCCCCTCCAGTAAAAAGGGGGGCACTAGTCAGGAAATCCTTATTAGAGCTCAGAACTCCCTACCTACATTTGTCAGCACCAGGAGATGTCCAGGAGGTTCGCTGCAATTCCCAGGGGTGGGGAGGGCTCGTGCATGCTGGGGAAGGGCTGGGGAAAGGGAGAGCTCCAGGAGCTGGTGGGGTCAATGTCTAGCGCCAGGAAAGGTTTTGGGTGTCATAGCATAGGGTTCCTGCAGTGTAGTGAGAATGGGCCCCTAAACCCTTTTTTTTGAGACGGAGTCTCGCTCTGTCACCCAGGCTGGAGTACAGTGGCGTGATCTCAGCTCACTGCAAGCTCCGTCCCCTGGGTTCACGCCATTCTCCTGCCTCAGGCTCCCAAGTAGCTGGGACTACAGGTGCCTGCCACCACACCCGGCTAATTTTTTATATTTTTAGTAGAGACAGGGTTTCACCATGTCAGCCAGGATGGTCTCGATCTCCTGACCTCGTGATCCACCTGCTTCGGCCTCCCAAAGTGCTGGGATTACAGGCGTGAGCCACCGTGCCCAGCCCCCTAAACCCCTTTTTACGGTGAGGAAGTAGGCAGGGGAGGGTTCTGGGAGCAAGATATGTGCAGTCTTAGGAGGCCATGCTCAGTTTAATGCTCTGCTGATGCTGTCTCGAAATTCTTAGTAATTTTATTATTTTTTTATTACTGCTCCTTGCAGAGCAGGGCTAACTCACAGGCAGCGTGCCTAGAGTTAGTCAAAATTCTTAATAATTTTTGAACAAGAGGCCCTGCATTTCATTTTATACTGGGCCCACGAATCATGTCGCCAGTCTCCCCTGAGGGGCACCTTCTGGAAGAACAGCCTTCTCTTACAGCTCTTCTTGTTCTGTACAGGCTGAGCAGGCAGAGACTCTAGTAAGAAAGCTGGAGAATGTTCGTCATACATCTTCCCAGTTAATGCCTCCCACACCCTTATTTCTTTTCTCCTTCTCTGAATTTGATGTTGATTACCATTTGGTCAAACAATATTTATTGAGCTTTAGCCACTCTGTGCCAGGCACTGGTAAATACACATATACACAGTGTTCTCCAGTCAGGTACTGTGGTAGGAACTGTCTGCACCCAAAAAAGACACATCTAGACAGGCCAGCCATGAGATGCTTTAGTACAAATGTGGTTTGTTGCCCCTAGATGGGGTGGCCTAGGTGACTCGGGGTTACACAGAAAACATGGAAGTCGTGGGGAACAAGGTTAGTCTGTGTGAAGCAGACAGTCTGGGTTTGGGGAAGAGGAATCCATTCTCACATGGGGGTCTGAGATCAATGCAAGCACTTTGGAGTGATCAAGGGTTATTCAGTTTAGGCATTATTAGACACACACCACTGAAGGATCCCTGTAGAGCCCACAGTCTCACATCCTCACAGCCTGTACCACCCTTGTAGGGGCTGAGCACCACACAGTCCCTCTAGAGTGAAGGAGGCCTCCCTGGTTTCCCACAGGCTGCCTCTTTTTTCAGGAGCCCACAGAGCAGGGCCAGCTGCATGGGCATGCAACCTGTGCAGGCTCTCCCAAGAAGCACTCATGGTCAGGTGGGGGAGACAGACATAGACGAAATAACTTCTATAGTAAAATGCTAAAATATTCAGGAGAGTCGTTCTCTTTAGGAAATTATTCGATTCTGAAATCATAAATTATCAACACATTTATACACAAATGCTTCCAGTCCTGCTTGGTCACACTGACAGACTGAGTGCTTCCCAGGTTACTGCAGCAGCTAGCACAGCAACATGATGTCCCAAGAGCACTCAGCTAGGCCCGGGGTTTAAAACCTCCCAGGTCACTGTCATGGACCACTCACAAGGGCCCCCAGCATCTGGCCCAGGAGTCCCTGGATGAAAATGATGGAGTTCACATGTTATGGTTTTCCTCAAAATGAGGAGTTGGCAAATCTTTTCTATAACGGGTCAAATAGCCAATGTTTTAGACTTTGCAGGCCACACAGTTTCTGTTGCAACTCCTTGCCTCCTGCTGTAGCTCAAGAGCGGCCATAGACAGTAAGTAAACAAATGGTTATGGCTGTCTTCCAATAAAGCTCCATTTACACAAACAGGCAGCAGGCTGGATTGGGCCTGCAAGCTGTAGTTTGCCGACTCCTGCTCCAGCTGATTCTAATTCAGAGGTAGGCTGGCCTAGAAGAGGAGGTTTACTGAAATAATGCAAGGGAGGCAGGCTATGATGTTGTTGGGGCTCAGAACATGATTCCCCAAAGTCTGGTGCTTTGGCATGGTATGAACTTTAAAGTGTTGTAAGACTTTCTCCTTAGCTCAGGTAAAATGGGGTCTTTGTCACATGACCATGAGAGATTGGGCTCACAGACACTTTGAAGGATGAGAAAAATGGAATTTACTGGGCAAAAAGGAAGAAAAGGGAAACAGGGACTCTCAGCAAAGCAAAAGTTCTGCTAGCTGGCTTCCTGCCTCACAGATTGAATCTCAGGTTCCACCCCAGAACAACAGAGGCCAGGCTCCTCCCCACTGCAAATGATGCAAACTTCCCCAGGGGCTCTGGCCCAGTGTACATTCCTCCCATTGCACAGGCTGGTCAGAGTTTCTCCGGGGTCCCCTGTATACTTGGCTGTCTCAAAAGGACATTGGATGGGCCTCAAAGGCGAGTTCTCTCTGATCTTCTGTGGCCCTCCTGTCTCTCACTCCTCTTTCTTCCCCAGAGTGGGTTCTAGAAACCAGAATTCCTCTTCTGTAAGGCAGGTGAGAGAAACTGGAGACCCTCTTCCCCAAAGCAAGCCATGAAATCTACAAAGGTCACTCTCTCCCTTCTCCCCGAATACCTTTGTTCCAGAGGGATCTTGCCCCATACCCAGGAGGAAGAAATGCTACACAGAGAGACCAAGAGGAAGCTGACCAGACAGGCCTTGCTGGGGTTCCCCCCTCAGCCTATTGCCATTAGATCACACCCTTTTGTCCAATCACACTTCTATGTAGCTGTCCATCTTCATGGAACCTAAGCATTAAAACAGATCATTTTCCCTGCATCGCTGGGTCTTCATTTCTGAAGGCTTCCATGTCATGTAAAACTTTGATTAAATAAATTGGTTACGCTTTTCTCTCATTGACCTGTCTTTTGTTAAAGGAGTGTTAGTCATATGCTTACGATGAGTGAGGAAAGGTATTATACCTATTCCCTATGATGTCTAGATTATAACTAATGTTGTCATCTGGGTGACTTGGGCAACCAGTCAGGGTCCCAGCAGGATCCAGTGGGCTCATTCAAACGGGCTAATTCGAGAGAAGTTAACAAAAAGACTATTTACAAAGGTGCGGGCAGGGCTTAAGGAAACCAATAAGGAATAAATAATGCAATACCTGTGTCTAGTAACACCAGAGAGCCCTTACAAGCCTAAGGGAACTAGATGGAGAAGTCTGTAGTAGAGGAATACAGCCAATCCTATTACATACTCCACCCTAACTGTCTGCCCCACCCACCGATCTCCTGCCTCCTGTTGACCAAACTCAAAGGAAAGGCAGGGAAGAGTGAAGCTGTGCTTGATCCCTGCACGTCAGCCTCCTGGGGTGGAGCAGAGTGGAGGTTGGGCCAGCAGGGGCAAATGGAAGGTTTCTTGTTCCAGCATTCTTTGGAAACAGGCAGTGAGACTTGATCAAGGAGTCATTCATTCATTCAGTGGGCATTTGTGCCACATGCCAGGCTCTGTGTTACAATTTAATATAGGCCACAGCTGTGTAAACCAATAAATGCCAAAAAGGTTATAGGGGCTCTCACAGAGATCTCTACGGGGAACACTGGGAGCACAAAAAGGCGCAGCGCCTGAGTATTACTCCAAAATAAATGCCTGAAAATACAAAGGCAGAGCGTGGGAGGCAGTCTCCACTGCTAGAAGCCCAAAAGCACATCAAAGGTCTTTCCAGCATTATTAAAGAGACACCTTAAACACAGTAGTAGCATTTAACCTGGGCTAACACACAAAAGTAACTTCACAGATCAATAATTTAGAATCCATATGGTAAATCAATATGGTGAAACTATAGAATTATCTTAAGGGTCCTCAAATAGTATTCTTCTTGCCACCTAATATTTGTCATTTCCAACTGAGTGTTGACCACAAAGGAGCTAAGCACAGCAGTTGGAACAGTGAATAATGTTAAGTTGAGGAGTCTCAGATGGGCATATAATAGAAACACCGCAAATAGATGCCCTCGGAAGTGCTCTGGCTTAATGCTTTGGTTGAGCTGTTTAAAAAACATTTCACATAAAGCAATGTTCTTATTGGAATCAGTCTGACAGCAGTTTGTGATTATTTCCCCATGGAAACCACTAGCTTTTATCATCTCTTTCAATTATCATTGTCTTAATTCTCTACTGTACAAATCAACATTTGTCCTTCCCAAATTCCCACAAAGAGAATTCTCTGAGCACCTTAAAACATCAATGGCAGGTTAAATAGAAAAGGACAAAAATCCTTTTTCCCTTTTTAAAAGCTTTTTTTAATCAATGTGATTTTACTCCAAACAATTCCCTAAATGCCAGGGTACATTAAATGCCTGTCATCCACATGCTTCAAATATCAAGTGGCCATAACAATGCCACCCCCACTGCTCCCAGGAGGTGGGAACGTGGATTCCCAATCCTGCCTGCCACCTGTACTTCCTCTTCAGACAGGTAAAGGAGCAGTTTAAGCAGAGGTGGCTGGAAATACCATCATTTTGGATTGGTCTATTTGTCTGTCCCCAGCAGGCCTGAGCTGAAATGTCAAATGGAGTATTACAATGAGTTGCCACACAGAAGCAGCTTTGTTCCCCAGCTCCTGCAGGAATGGGGACCCCCTCTATTTCTAACCACCAGGGCATTCATACGAAGAGGCCTGCCCCACCTCAGATAAGCATTTCTCAGGGCAGGCGTGGTCCTGATTTCCAAGGTAAGGAAGGAGCCTCCTTTCAGTTTTGCAAAGGCCTTATCTGGCACCTTGTCCAGAAGATGTGCATTGAAAAGTGAGCAGGCTTCTTCTAATGAGAGGCAAATGTTTTCATTACTAGAAAAAAATTCCAAAAATTCAGATTAAGGACAGCAGAAGATTCCATACACAACTAGCTCATGTTACTTAGTGGCTATTTTGCAGATATCTGAGATTCTACTTTCCGAAGGGTAAAAAGTGATCACTGAGTCACTCAGTGCATGGAGATAATGGATTTGACTCAAAAAGACTGCAACAAGCACAGCCATGAGGCTTTGGGATATTTTTACCATTTGTGATCTCAGCATAAAGTTTCGTTTCTTGAAAAAAAGAAAATGATTCTCTCAAGCCATGAAGCTGAATTCCAAGATTTTACTCCTAAAAGATAATGCCAAAAAAAAGCAATCTTTTAAAATACTCCTTTGCTTACCAGCTTACACTTGTGCACATAATAGAAATATGTTAATTCAAGACCATGAGCCTCAAGCAAAACTTGTAGCATTTAAAAATTTTACAGGAAAAAAAGCAGGCCCACTCATGACCTAGAAAAGAGAGCTATCGATTCGGTATTGTGCAAAAGCTTTCTTTGTTTTAAAATTTGGAACAGCAGCTTCCTCCTTCACAGACCATATCCTCACACCCATGAATGACCTTAGGCAGCCATGCAGAAATCACCAAAAAATAGTGCCACCATCACTTTTACAAGCATGTTTCTACATTTTTTGTATAAAATAAACTACAAGGATGCTTCTAATGCTCCATTCCTCTGTGTTTCAAGGACACAATCCTTTGGAGGATGAAATTATATGATGACTAATGTCAATGATCAGTTTCTTTATCACGATAGATAACGGATAGAGTGTTTGGGATATTTTTTTATAAAGTTTCAATACTCCCAAATGCATGTTCCTACCCCTAGTGAGCTCCTGAAGGGTTTCAAAACCAGCAGTTCTCTGCTGGGAAAGATGGCTAACCATCAATTCTGTGCATCACAGTTGTGTGCGTGGAAACGAACAAGGAACTAAGTTGTGAGTCCTTGACTCCAACTCAACAATAAAGTGAGTGTGTGTTGATGCGTTGATGATGGAGAAGCCTAAGCTTTCTGGGAGAAACAAATCCAAAACAAGTAAAATAGATTTATTTAGCAATTTTGCTGCAATTTTGTGCTAATTAAGAGCATCTGTTAGTGGGCAGGAAACAATGACTGAAGGAAATTGTTTATTCCTTTTTAGAGGGGGTGGGGGTGGGAGTAGTTGGGGGAGGGAGAGGCACAAAATGGTATCTGGACAGAACATGACTCCAGCCCTGGCTGAGGCTGTGAGCACTGCTGTTACGTTTCTGTAACGCCCTCAGTGTGTGCCCAGCGCTTCTGAAGGCTGCGGGGGGAGTGCCAGGTACAGCTCACGTGCCTTCCCCTCAGCAGTCTCCTGTAAGTGGACTGTTTCTCAGACCCGGCCCTGCTTCAGAAAGAGCAAGAATCAGTTATACATTGTGCAGTGATGTTTAAAATTCAGGTAACCCATGCAAAAACTTCATTTAAAAACAAAGGATCTCAGTTTCCGTTCTGGGTAACCATACTCCCACCCCGCGCCTCCCACGGAATGCAGCAGCAAAACCTGGACAGAATGCACAGAGCGGTTATTTGAGGAATCTGAAAAGTAAACAGTAGCGGGCAGATTGGAGAAGAAGACCAGAATTCAAAGTACCTCGAAACTAGGAGCCAGGTCGTCATTGCTTTTCCTTCTGGTATCCTGCCCGCCCCTACTCTAGGCTGCCTGGCACCGGTAGTGGGCACTGGCACAGCCAGGAAGCACCAGGAGCAGCCCTGCAGTTCAGGCTCCAGGAGGCAGGGCGTCTCCTGATGCTCAGGGAGAGTAGAGGAAATCCCCACTTTTCCTCCTTTTTTTTTCCTTTCTCCATTCTTGCATTCCCTCCCAAGTAATCCCACTAAGATGGTAGAAGCCACAGTGGGGGCCTGAAGGCACCCAGAACTCTGTGAAAACGGAAATTTCCTCTCCCATCTCGGGCAGTGGCCTCCACAGAGTGGGGTGAATCCTCATTGACTATTTCTGTCACTCTCTTCCCGCAGCTTGGCCTTGGACTCAGGCACAGTCACAGGAAGTGTGCAGCAGAGCATAGGCAAAGCAGGGGTAAAAGCTCAGATTTTCTGGCCATAGATTGAAAAACCTCAGGGAACTGGATAATACTGGGGAAACTGGGGAGAAGGAGTAGCTTGGGAAGGCGGCCCCATTAAAGAGTTTGTAAAGCACCTGGGCTCACTCTAGAACTGTACATGTGTGGATCTGATCCTGGCTGGTACAGCAAAGACTTTGAGAGCTGAGCTAAGAGACGGACCTCTGGAGCTAACCGACAGACCTCTGCCCAAGCCCCAGACCGGCTACTAGGTGGGATATACATAGGACAGAGGTGAAACCCCTACAAAGGCTTTGAAAACAGAGCTGACATGGAAATTACAACCCACAGGAGGTTGGTGGGAACTTGAGGCCTGGACCCAACCAAGATAACTGCCTGTTAAAACAAATATATCGACATTATCCAGTATTGAAACAAAACTCAGCCTTATAATATTCAAATTTTCAGGATACGATCCCAAACTACTCAGCATATGAAGAATCAGGAAAATCCCAACTTACATGGGAAAAAGACAATTAACGGATGCCAATGTCGGCATGATACAGGTGTTGAAATTTTTGGCAAAGACTTAAGAGCAACTATTACAAAATAATCCATGAAGTGAAGGTGGACATGCTTGAAACCAAGGACAAGATAGAAAGTCTCAGCAAAGAAATAGGAAGCATAGGGAACAAACGGGAATTCCAGAACAGAAAAATACAATAACTGAAATAAAATCTCAGGGGATGAATTCAATAGCAGAATGAATTTGACACAAGAAAGAGCCAGTGAACTTGAAGACAGATCAATAGAAAGTATCCAATGTGAACAACAGAGAGAAAAATTATTGTGGGCGGGAGGAAAGAGCCTTGGGAACCTGTGCAACAATACCAAGAGCTCTAACATTCATGTCACTCATATTCCAGAGGAGGGGAAGAAAGAATGCAGTGCAGGAAAAAAATAAATAAATAAAGAAATAATGAGGCCTGGCACAATGGCACATACCTGCAATCCCAGCACTTTGGGAGGCTGAGGCGGGCACATCACTTGAGTTCAGGAGTTCAAGGCCAGCCTGGGCAACATGGCGAGACCCTGTCTCTACAAAAATACAAAAATTAGCTGGGCGTGGTGGTAAATGCCTGTAATTCCAGCTACTCTGGTGGCTGAGGTGAGAGGATTGCTTGAGACTGGGAGGTCAAGGCTGCAGTGAGTCATGTTGTGCCACTGCATTCCAGCCTGGGTAACAAAGTGAGACCCTGCCTCACAAAAAAAAAAAAAAAGAAGAAGAAGAACGACAGAAAGATCCCCATATATGATGGAAAATATAGCCTAAAGATTCAAGAAGCTGGCTGGGTGCGGTGGCTTACGCCTGTAAACCCAGCACTTTGGGAGGCCGAGGCAGGCGGATCACGAGGTCAGGAGATCGAGACCATCCTGGCTAGCACAGTGAAACCCTGACTCTACTAAAAATACAAAAAACTAGCCGGTTGAGGTGGCGGGTGCCTGTAGTCCCAGCTACTCGGGAGGCTGAGGCAGGAGAATGGCATGAACCTGGGAGGAGGAGCTTGCAGTGAGCCGAGATTGCCCCACTGCACTCCAGCCTGGGCGACAGAGCAAGACTCTGTCTCAAAGAAGAAAAAAAAAAAGATTCAAGAAGCTTTGCAAACCCCTCAGAGGAAAACTCGAAGAATTCCATACCCAGATGCAAAATAAGCAAAGTGCTGGATATTAAAGACGACAACAACAACAAAAACTGAGCCTCTGCTAATCTTGTGACAGACACAGTAGTGGGCCAGGGTCAAAATGGCAAGGTGAGAACGGGCAGAGCCAGCCCGTCCCATAGGAGCCTCTTCCCCTGAGGCCCCCTCCCTGTCGAGACCCAGCTCTCCCTCTGCAAGCCCATCTGCTAAATGTCTCTGGCAGTAGACAGCAGGCATGCTGAAATTCAAATCCAGAGCGCCAATCTGCCGCCTCTGCAGCATGACACAGAGGGTAGGCTGGGAGGCAGGGGAGCCAGAAATCAAATCAGCTCTGACAAGAAAAAATGCACTATAATTCAAGCAGGCCCTGATAACTTTTAGGAACGAATAAAAAATAAAAGACAAGAAGGAATAAACACTCAGCTCTGGATTTATCCTCTAAGTTAACTTGATAAGTTGGAAAGAGTGGCTAAACAAATTTGAGTTGGAGTTTGTTCTTAAACTGACATCTTTAAACTCACCACATTTTCTGTATAGGTCAAAATGGTTCAAATGTGAGCAAGACTGAAACACACCAGGGGATGGCTAAGATAATAAAATTTGATATATTTTGGATTTTTATCATAGGCAGTTAAAAGAGAAGCCATATGCCTAGAGTGGATCCAGTGAAAGGCAAAGGTTTTCACTTGTTTTCATGAGGTAGAAACTATACAGTGTCTGCATACATAGTACAGATTCAGATGTCAAATTATGGGTTTCATTGAGGTAGCACATCAACCCGGAAAGAAGGGACGAGTTTCAGTTTTCTTATGAAAGTAAGTTTATATAAGAATATTTGGGCCAGGCACGGTCAGGCTTATAATCCTGAGTTTTGGGAGGCTGAGGTGGGAGGATCACCTAAGGCTAGGAGTTCAAGACCAGCCTGGGCAACAAAGCAAGACCCTTATCTCTATGAAAAGTTACAAAATTAGCCAAGCGTGGTGGTACACGCCTGTAGTCCCGGCTGCTTGGGAGGCTGAGGTGGGAGGTTCACTTGAGCCCAGGAATTCAAAGTTACAGTGAGCTATGGTTGCACCACTGCACTCCAGCCTGGGCAACAGAAGGAGAACATTTATCTAAAAAAAAAAAAAAGAAGAGAAAGTGTGCCTAGGAAAGCAAAGGGAATTTAGAAAAACACTAACCATATTTGTAAGGATTATCTCTCTCTCTGCCTCTTCCTGTCTCTGTCTGTCTCTCTCACACACCCTGCCTCCACATGTATACACACCCTACTCAAAATACATAAGGTTACCTGGACTTTCTGAAACTCGGAAGTTTAACATCATCTGAATCAATACCAATCTGTTATGTTCATTGACTTACTTCAGTCAGTTACCCTTCCCCCACACATTTACCAGCCCTGAGACACTGTGTATCCAGGAGGAAGGCCTGCTGCACCCCTATAAACCCATTTCACGGGGGGGTCTTCCCACAACACCTGCACAGCAATCTCCATCTTCCCCACAAGAGAACCTGCAACCCAGGGGGTCTACAGGGCTCCCCGCGGTCTCTTCGGTGGCTCTCAGCCCATATCAGTCTCAACTTCATTCAAACCGGGGAAAGTGTTTCCACTCCAGGCTCTAAACCAGACGTGATTTTTATCATGGAAAAGAATTAAAATGCCTCACCTAGTCAGCACCAGCCTCACCTAGTGCAGGGGAACAGGGATCGTGGCAGAAAGAATGCATCCCAGCGGCCACAGAGAGCACCCAAAACACAGAGCGGCAGCATCCCACAGCCACCCCAAAGGCTGACAAGGAGACAGAGGCCACACGTGGCACAGGACATCGATGGGAAGCACAGCCTTTCTTGGAAACCAGTTGTAGACACTGGTTGATGCTTGGATCCTCTCCTCTGAGACAGGACAAAAGCAAGCAGGACATAAAGTGCTCTGCCATGAGTAGGACAGCCCCAGGGGTTGGGGGATGGGGGACAGCAAAGCCATACACCATTTACCACATGGTTGAAGAGTAGCAGTGGTTTCCTCGTGAGGCTATCACATCCCATTGAATATGTCATTGGTTGCACATAACCGTGCATGTATACATGTATGTATTTCTCAGTTCTCAGCATTCATTCATTCATTAACTCTTTTGTCATTTTCATATCGTTCATGTTTCATACTGACCTATGCTACTCTCTTGCCCTTTGACAGTGATACAGTATTTGGTAGTCTCAGTAAATCCTACCTGACAATTAGAGATAACATTCTGGTTCCGGGACATTCCTTGCATGATTCTATATGTATAGAACATTTTTCTGTCTGAATGCACTATAAGTTATAGTAGCTGACAAGTTAGGAGAAGCCACATAAAAGCTTCTTTTGAATCTCTGGGAAGCTACCACCAGGGCAGAACAAGGCAGGCAGAGTCCACTGGACTCTTCTGGAACCAAAAGTATTTCAACCTCAACCCTAAATGGAAGGAAAAAATCCACAGTCTTTATTACAAAGTGGCCTTTTTCAGGGACATGAAGAATTGCTGAAGGAAGCAGACTTTTTTGGAAGTCAATCAATTCTAATCGGGTCTGCTGCTGTGGAACTCTCTGGACTCAGGATTCTTTGGTGAATGGGAGCAAGAATCTCCAAGGTTAGAAGCGAAGCTGCCAAAGTGGCAACTGACCTCGACCCAGGCCCCTCTCCCACTTCAGACTGGAAAAAATGAGAGTACAGGTGACAAACTGTACAACATAGCAGATCTAAGCTGACGAAATCTTGAATATATTTCTTAATTGTATGAGAAATGACTAATATTCCTTTCATTAAAGAAAAACAACCTTCCGTCCATAAGTAAAAACTTAAAAAAACAAAGCAGTTAGAGAATCCAAAAGACACAAACAATTTCAAGCTTTAAATTGTACTTCTTTGTACTTGTAGGGAATCAGTGTATGTTTTTTAATGAAAAAAAAAAATTTTAAGACTAGGGTCTCACTATATTGCCCAGCCTAGACTTGAACTCCTGGGCTCAAGTGATCCTCCTGCCCCAGCCTCCCAAGTAGCTGGGCCTACGCTGCACCTATTGTACTGGTAGGGGGGTCTTTGCATTAAAAGAGACCTTAACAATAACCAAGACTAGCTGCTTCATATTATAATTGAAGAAAATGAAGTTCAGAGAGGTGAAATGACATGGCAAAGTCACCCAGGTAGGAGGTGACAGCAATGGATTTTGGCCCAAGCCTCTAGGCTGCTGGTCCCATACTTGCTCCACTACCCCATGCTGCCTCCATCCCAGGTATCAGAGTTTTATCCTCCCCAAAGCTAGTTGAGAATATAGACATGGCATGCCCAGTAGTACTTCAGAAAGGATTCCCAGGTGAAAACCAAAATGGCTGTCTTGCACTGATAAACTCAGTGCAACAGGTAAGAAATTCATGAAATTCTTTCTCCATAAGATACAGAACACACTAAAAAGTTCGCTAGTGGCTCTGAAAATGTCATGGAGGATGAATCCTTAGTAAGTTAAAAAGGAGAATTAGAACGTGTCAGGGGAAAGGATTTGGGCCTTTCTGATGAGTGGCAGTGGTATATGTAAGTAGAGGCAGGGACCAGCCTGAGTCTCTGAATGACAGCAACAAGCTGAGACCTTGCCTCTCATCCCTACCAACACACACTGGCCATGTAGCATAGCAAGAAATAAAAGTTCTTCATTTTAATCCACTGAAATTTGAAATCCAAACATCCATGTGAATGTTCGTTACTGCGTCATAACCTAGCCTCTCCTGATTCATGCAAGCACCTACTAAAAGGTACTCGATAAAAGATGGTTATCATTTGCTGGCGAGGTTGCAAAGAAAAAGGAACACTTATACACCGTCGGTGGGAGTGAAAATTAGTTCAACCATTGGGGAAAGCAGTGTGGTGATTCCTCAAAGAGCAAAGTAGAACTAACATTAAACCCAACAATCCCATTATTGGGTATGTTCCCAGAGGAATATAAATCATTCTACCATAAAGACACATGCACGTAAATGTTCATTGCAGCCCTATTCACAATAGCAAAGACATGGAATCAACCTAAATGCCCATCAGTGACAGACTGGATAAAGAAAATGTGGTACCTATACACCATGGACTATTATGCAGCCATAAAACAGAACAAGATCATATCTTTTGCAGGAACATGGATGGAGCTGGAGGCCATTATCCTTAGCAAACTAGTGCAGGAACAGAAAACCAAATACTGCACATTCTCACTTAGAAGTGGGAGCTAAATGATGAGAACTCATAGGCACAAAGGAGGGAACAGCAGACACTGGGGTCTACTTGAGGGTAGAGGGTTGGAGAAGGGAGAAGAATGGAAAAATAACTATTGGGTACTAGGCTCAATACTTGGGTGATGAAATAATCTGTACAACAAACCCTCGTGATACGAGTTCACCTATGTAACAACCTTCACATGTACCCTAGAATCTAAAATAAAAGTTAGAAAAAAAGAGTGCACAGAATGAAAAAAAAAGAGGTGGTTATCATTAAGCATGCACCCCTACAGGACTTTCCCAATGTCACACCATCAGAGATCGAATGGTAGGCTACAACAGATCATTGGTCTTATGCAGATTCTTGGTTAGGGAAAGAAAAGTACAACCAAGGACAAGTCAGTGTCAAGATCAGATTCAGGGAAGTTAGGAAGTGCCCAGATAGACCATAAGGAAATTTCAGTTATAAAACAAATCCTGGTGCCCTGGTGCATCATGCCCCCAACAGACTGCATGCGTCAGGCCTTTTTCCTCTTGCCCAGAATTCTCCCGCTTATTCACTAGTCAGTTCAGATTCCACTTATTCTTCAGACTCTAGTTTTAGTTCCATATATTCCCTCAAGTTTCCTAATCCTTCAAGCCTCTACTATGTGCAAAATAGAGCATGCAAAGCAGGTGCTTCAGCAATTATTACTTTTACTTCCCATTTTGTACTTAATCAAACATTTGGTATAATCTGTTTCAAGTGTGTCAATCTTGTTTCTCTAACCAGACTACAAGCCCTGTGAAAATGCCATGTGTTTTACTGCTTTTACAGTCCCCCACAGAAATGATTCCAAGGGACATTTTTACACTGATTTAAATGCCAGGGAGGAAAGAACATGATATAATCCTTAGGGCTGAGGACAATTTGTTTTAATGACTTTGGAAGAAAGTAGGGAAATTCACTAACTGGACTTTACAGTAATACTTTAATCTAGCTAAATAGACATACTCTTTCTTTAGGTGGAAATAAATTGTTATAAACCCTACATGTCGGTTGGGTGCGGTGGCTCACACCTGTAATCTCAGCACTTTGGGAGGCCAAGGTGGGCAGATTACCTGAGGGCAGGAGTTTAAGACCAGCCTGGCCAACATGGGTGAAACCCTATCTCTACTAAAAATACAAAAATTAACTGGGCGTGATGGTGCATGCCTGTAATACCAGTTACTCAGGAAGCTGAGGCAGAAGAATCGCTTGAGTCTGGGAGGTGGAGGTTGCAGTGAGCTGAGATCACGCCACTGCCCTCCAGCCTGGGCAACAGAGCGAGATCCTGTCTCAAAAAACAAAACAAAATCAAAACAACAACAACAAAACCCCCGACATGTCTTTGATTCAGCTTTGTTCAAATTAAAATTAAAACCAGAGATGACAAGTAGTTTAGCAGGAACCCTGAGAAAAACTACAAGGAAACATTTTTGAGAATTTAAAACACTTCATTAAAAATTAGCATTTGTTTTAATAGATTAAAAAGTTAAGTATTTACATACCAGTTATCATAAACTTTAAGCTAAACCTGTATAAGTTGTCTACTTGAAATCATAAGGTTAGGTTTTGTCCAAATCGTTTAACAGCACTGAGCTAATTAGTCTATAATATTGAAAGTTAGCTTTCATAATTCCAAAGACTGTTGGTATGTAACCTTGCAACTATCAATATTTGTTACTGCAAATTTTATTGGTTAAATGCAGAAAAAGTAATTGGTGAAGGTCAAGACGAAAACAGTGTTTGTCATGAGAGGTTGATCCCACAGAGATGACCTCCCAGAGATAACCTCCTGGTCATAACTACTCTGGTCTACTTCTAATCATTCATCCTGGATAGTGATGTTGTGCAGATTCTCTTAAAGTTAAGTAAGTGCATTCCTCCTTAAAGGAATTTATTTTACAAGTAAAATAAAGTAGCTTCAGTGTACCTTAAAACGTGGAGCACGACTTTTATTTTCTTCAACACACATTGCAATAGAAGCACTCTTAATCTGTCTCTACAAAACCAACTCAGAATTTTCCCTCTCTGTGTACTCCTGCTGCTAACAGCTTGGTTCATTCTCCCGCTAGGAGTCATTTGACTTGCTCCCAAACCAGTTTCTATCAGTTGTACGAGTTATTGAAATGACATAATTTAATTGAAAATTAGGTAAACCAATGAAATGTGTGCATAGAAAGAAAATGAGTTTTCTTTCCTATGAAACAAACAAGTCAATAAAGGCTAGGTGCCATTTCTAAATACTGTGCATTAGGTATGGGTGAGGTAACTATAAAAAAGAATAACAAAGTCACTAAAATCTGGAGGTGTTCTGCACTTAGGCTATTTTACAAGTGTCAAATTCTTGCTCCACTTTGAAGAAACCAAAACTGGGAAGGGTGGGTGATATAGTTTAGATGGCTATGTGCAAGAAAGATCACAACTCCAGCCAGGCGCAATGCACACAACAAAAGATTGGCAAACAAACGTACATGTGTACGTTTTCAGTTAAAATAGACGGTCTATGTATATGTTTTTGTGATTCACTGTTTTAACCACATTTTATTGTATACAACTGACCAATTACTACAGATTCGTGACTTTGGATATGGGGCTTCTACTCAACTTGTTCATTAAACGATTGTAGAGATGACACAAGTGTATAGATGGAGGCAGTGCAATGTTATTCATCAACTTAGGAGATGCCAGAGTAATGTTGGTGCCGAGCTGGAGGAATATGAACATAAACCAGGATGTGGACAAGGTTGAAGAGATGACCCATAACTTCCTTTATATTTATTTTCTCAAGAAGCTATGAATTTTCCCAACTCTAAAGACTGTTTCAGCATTCATCATTTTAACAGCATAGAACAAGCACTTATTTACAAATGAAACAACACAAAAATCAATAGCAGGGAGGAACCACTGGCTACTATCCTGAAAAGAAAACACAGCTCTTCTTCAAGGTCTAACTTAAGGAGTCGAAGGCGCTCACACACCTGGCACAAGGAGGGTGTAGCTAGGCCAGGCCTGGGGTGCAGAGGGGCAGGGGTGTGGGGGTGGAGAGGAGGGGTCCTGACTCTAGGGGCTGTTGTCCAGGACAGCAGGTCCACCTCCTGAGGGTTCAGCCCAGCCAGGAGTGAAGTGATTCCAGGAGAGAGAAGCCCATCACACTGGAGAAGCTCTCAGTTAAAGATGAACACCCGTTACTGAACTCTCTATCCCAAGTTTAGAAATCAACCATCACAACCACCACTGGCCACGTCTTAACCTGGCACTCATGACTCCCTGCCAGAGTGGTCCATCACAGGAGCCCTGTGCTAGGGGAGACCTAGGTATCTGTATTCCGAAAACTCCTATGGGCAATTCTGACCCACTCTTCATGAGCGACCTTCATGAGAATTGTGAATCTGCTGAAATCAACTGCAAATGAATGGGCATGTGTGCAAATGTTCAGTATTCTGGAGAGCTTGTCCACAGCTTCCATCAAATTGTTTTCATCAAAATTTTGTAACTCAAAAACATGGAGAACCACTGTTCTGAACTCAGTTCAAGTCTTCACCATCCTGGTTATCTCCACAGTACAGAGGAAATCTGAGATGAGGCCGAACACAGCATTCCCCCGTACACAGCCTTCCTGCTGTACGTTCTCTCTCTACTTTTTTTTTTCCAGACTCCAATCTGTTCCTCTTTCTTCACTTCTATTTTTACACTGAAAAGTTTGGGTTTCAAAATAACTATAACCTAAGAATTCCTCAGATAAAAGACACAGAAAAGTAAATTTCCAATTTCCCTTACCCTACTTCTCACATTCCTGTATGGTTTTTTTATTAAAACACTTTTTTTCAAAACAATGAAGGGCACTTTATGTCTGTTTTTTCTATTAAGTTAATGACTTGAACAAATATACACATATTTATTTTAATTGTCAGCATCATGGCTTACCTATGTTTTTAAAATAACAAATTATATATATAGATAGCACTCTTTTCTCCTGTGTCTTGTCTCAACACATGACCATAACAAGAAAGGATACAATGTTGTATGTGTTAAACAGGCTCCAATCTGTGCTGGTAGTTTGGTTTTATAAATAAGAACATTCCCTGCCCAGGAATAAGGCCCAGGCATTTGGATTTTCCAAAACAACTCTCTGTAACCAGGGTATCCAAATAAATTCAAGCATTTCAATTTCAAAACTGATGGAGCTCTCTGCTCCTGAGTGAGGTTCCTCTAAGTGCACACTAGTTAAATAAGCCTTTTTGTATTATTTCTGAGCAAAATGAATATTCACTATTCAAAAGGACATGCCCTATTATAATTATATAACCAGTTCAAATTTGTTTTTAAGAAATGTAAGACAGACTTGAAATTTCAACCTGACAAAATTGCTGAAATCAAGCTTCAAGATATATTCGTTCACTTGGAACATTTCTAAGAAGCCTTAATATCAAATGTATAGTAATCAACACATTTTTCTGAGATCCAGATTTCAGCATAGAGGCAGTCTCAGTATAGAGCAGAAAGAACATGAAATCTGACCTCATCTGACCTGGATTATAATCGCAATTTATCTCAATCCAGTAATTTAACCAGATCCCTTCTTGGTGGAATGGAAATAATGTCCGTCTCACTCATAAGGTTATGATGAGAATCACTTGGGATAACAACAGAACAAGCCTCTGTAAACTGGGAAGAGCTGTCTAAAAGCAAGGTACTATAAATGCTGTTCCTTTTTTAACGCAAAAGCCCTCCAAAATGCATAGGATGCTTCTTGCACACAAGTCATTAGAATGAAGTGACAACAGTTATCTGGGTGGGAATGAAGGTGAGAAAGAAGGGCCAAGGTAGCTGAAATCCTTAGCGGAACAAGTGCTCTCTTGTATAAGAGGTGCAATGGGCTGGCAGCTTCCTGGCCACATCTTTTGACAACCCTGGTGGTCAGTGTCAGTGCTTTGTGCAAAAAGCTAGTGCACTAGGAGGTCAGCAGGCTCACAGTGATGGCAGCTTGAGGCTCTCTCTGCTCTGGCAAACAGCAAGCTCCTATGTTTCTAATGCAGGGCTGTGTGTATCTGATTCTGCAATGCACCTGCCACACCTGGGGAGCTGTTGGGAGGAGGAGAACCATGAAGTTCACCAGCAGCCAGAAGAAGATTCCTGAGAGGCCAAGCCAGGAGCTACCTAGAGAGGCCAGCATGTGGGCTCCACATTTCTGCTGAACGCGTCTGCGCCCAGAAGTGAGTACCATCAGGCTAAGGTCCCAGAGGACACTCACAGTTCATTTCTCTTTATCTGAACAGAGAAAATCATGTACTTTCACACCTGTCATGCATTCCATGGGCTTCTGAACATTTTTTTAAAATGGAGCTATAATTCACATGCCACAAAATTTACTCTTTTAAATTTACCGTTTCACTGTGGCTTTTGGTATATATACAGCCTGTGCACCTGACACCATTATCTAATTCCAGAATACTTTCATCACCCCAAAAAGAAATTCCATTCCTAGCAGCAGTTGCTTCCCATTCCCCTCTACCCCCAGCCTCTGGCAACCACTAATCTACTTTCCGTCTCTCTAGATTTGCCTATTCTGGACATTTCATTAAAAAATGAGTAATGCAATATGTGGCCTTTTGTGATTGCTTTTACTTAGCATTAGGTTTCAAGGTTCGTCCATGTTGTCGCATATATCAGTGCTTCATTCCTTTTTATAGCTGAATAAGTTTCCCCTGTATGGGTATACCACATCTTGTGTACCCATTCATCAGCTGATAGACATTTGGATGGTTTCCAACTTTTGGTAGATGATACTATGAATATTCATGGACAAGTTTTGTGTAAACATGTTTTCAGTTATTTTAGGTATTTACCTGGAATGCAATTGCTGGGTCATTTCTGGGCACTTTTGAACCCTAAAGTTTATGTCATCACCCTCTGTGTACCCATTTCCATGGCAGACAGAAATAAATACAGTTCACAAGGAACACCAAAAGCCAAAGGAGAAAATGAAGACAGGTAGAAAGGGAAAAAGGGGTTCTGCATGAAGCAATATATAGCTGCTCTCAAAGTACCACTAGTAATGTATTTCCCCTGTACCATAACACTGCAGTAGCCATAGTTAGGATGAGGGGACCAGCACTGGGCCTAAGTTGGCACAATCCTCTTAATAATAAGAACAATGAACATATAATGAGTGATTCCTATGCACAAGGCACTGTGCTGAGCACATTTTATGGATTGTCTAATAGTAGAGAGGAAAGGAGAAACAGGATTATTGGAAACAAACACTCACTGCAGCCAATTCTGCCGTCTGCCAGAGTGGCATAATTCATGTCTAGGACAGACCTGGAAGGAAAGGGAAAAACAAAGGAAGCTAAATTGCCTGACAAAGAAAATGACATTTATTTGCTAGAGCCAGGTAGGGAGTAGGGGTGTTGAAGGCTTGAAAATGGAAAAGGGATTGATGTGTAGATAAGAGAAGGCAGGAACCTAAGAAGAAAGCAGGGGCCTAAGAAGAAAAGACAGCCTGTAAGAAATCCCAATGGCCAAGAAAACTTTAGTTTTAGTTGATTTCTGTTTTGAACTACATTGTCATCTTCCTCCTTTTCCCTGAGACCTTCGGTAAGGCCTGTGTTGGTGTCACTCTGGAAGATTAGAGAAGTGGGCAGTGCAGAGCAAAGAGGAGACAGCAGTGGCCAGAGGTGAAACACTGAGCTAGCAGCAAGAATTCAAAGAGAGATGACCAGAACAGATAAGCCCCATTATTATCAGAATATTGGAGGGAAGGAAAGGTACTGAACTTGTAGTACATGGCTCAAGCCATTTTAAGTATTAGGGGAAAGGGTGACCCCAGAAGCTGGAAGAGATGCGATCACCTGCCTTTCATGCTATAATCTGCCCAACAATGCAACAGTTATGTTATAAAGGGTGGGTAACAGGGAGTAGGAGGCAAATCCAAGATTTACCACTTTAATGTTCACTGCATGACAATGGACTCACGACCTTCAAGACTTTGCAGTGCCATTCCCATGAATGGTCAAAAAGTCCCAAAACATTCTCAGTGCCCTGTGGAAGTCGAGGACTGTTCTCAAGCTACAGATGAAAAAACTCCAGCACAAGAGTCTCCTGGACATGACTGGGTCCACTGAAGGTTTTTCTCACCCATCCTCCTGCAACAGTCACAGCTAAAGGGCCTTGAGGCCACTTCTGTAGCAGGGGTTGACAAAACTTTTCTGAAAAAAGCCACACAGTAAATACTTTAAACTTTGTGAGCCAAGAAGCAATATCAAGAATATTATTAATAAATAGGTACTTATATAAAAAGATAAATTTCTACAACTTTTATTGATGAAATTCAAAAAATAATAATTGTGCACAATTTTTAGTAATACAGATCTGTTAATGAGAAGAATGAAATTTATTGATAGCATTTTTTTCCACTGGGGTATATACCTGGAATGTATATACCTCAAATTAATGTTTCCCAAGCAATGGGGAAAGGACTCCCTATTCAACAAATGGTGCTGGCATAACTGGCTAGCCATATACAGAAGACTGAAACTAGGCCTCTTCCATATACCATATACAAAAATCAACTAAAGATGGATTAAAGCCTTAAATGTAAATCCTATAACTATAAAAACCCTGGAAGACAGCCTAGGCAATACTGTCCTGGACACAGGAAAGAGCAAAGACTTCATGACAAAGACACCAAAAGCAAACACAACAAAAGCAAAAATTGACAAATGGGATCTAGTTAAACTTAAGAGTTTCTGCATAGCAAAAGAAACCATCAACAGAGTTAGCAAACAACCTGTAGAGAATGGGAGAAAATGTCTGCAAACTATGCATCTGACATAGGTCTAATACCCAGCATCTATAAAGAACTTACATTTATAAGAAAAAAACAGCCCTATTAAAAAGTGGGCAAAGGTCATGAACAGACACTTCTCTAAAGAAGATTTACACGCAGCCAGCAAGTATATGAAAAAAAAAAGCTCTATATTACAGATCAGTAAAGAAATGTAAATCAAAAACATAATGAGATACCATCTCACACCAGTAAGAAGGCTATTATTAGGCCGGGCACGGTGGCTCAAGCCTGTAATCCCAGCACTTTGGGAGGCCGAGACGGGCGGATCACGAGGTCAGGAGATCGAGACCATCCTGGCTAACACGGTGAAACCCCATCTCTACTAAAAAATACAAAAAACTAGCCGGGTGAAGTGGCGGGTGCCTGTGGTCCCAGCTACTCGGGAGGCTGAGGCAGGAGAATGGCGTAAACCCGGGAGGCGGAGCTTGCAGTGAGCTGAGATCCAGCCACTGCACTCCAGCCTGGGCGACAGAGCCAGACTCAGTCTCAAAAAAAAAAAAAAAAAAAAAGAAGGCTATTATTAAAAAGTCAAAAAGTAACAGATGCTAGCAAGGTTGTGGAGAAAAGGGAACATTTATACATGGTTGGTGGGAGTGTAAATTAGTTCAACCATTGTGCAAAGCAGTGTGGCGATTCCTCAAAGAGCTAAAAGCAGAACTACCATTCGACCCAGCAAAATCATTATTGGGTATGTACCCAGAGGAATATAAATCACTCTGCCATAAAGACACACGCACGTAAATGTTCATTGCAGCCCTATGCACAATAGCAAAGACATGGAATCAACCTAAATGCCCATCAGTGACAGATTGGATAAAGAAAATGTGGTACCTATACACCATGGACTATTATGCAGCCGTAAAACAGAACAAGATGGAGCTGGAGGCCATTACCCTTAGCAAACTAATACAAGAACAGAAAACCAAATACCGCATATTCTCACTTGTAAATGGGAGCTAATGATGAGAACTCATAGACACAAAGAAGAGAACAATAGACACTGACTGGGACCTACTTGAGGGTGGAGGGTGGGAGGAGGGAGAGGAGCAGAAAAAATAACTATTAAGTACCAGGCTTAGTACCTGGGCGATGAAATAATCTGTACCACAAGCCCCCATGAGACAAGTTTACCTATGTAACAAACCTGCACATGTACCCCTGAACCTGAAATAAAAACAAACAAAACAAAAAACAAACTTAGTTTATCCTAACATCAAACTGATTACAAATGTTCATCTGCAGAAACCATTCTTAGCTTATGGGCCGTACATAAGCTACATGTGGTTCTCAACTTCTATTCTGCAGCCACTGTTATCTGAAGCAAAGTGAATGCTGGGTTATCTATGTAGAGAGTCTGTAATGCAATACTCTGATTCAGAAATTAGACACCTCAAATGGACTTTGAAGTAGCGCTTGAAAGATCCAGCTGTTCCTCGAACCCATCGGTCTAGTCCCCCAGTCATAGAAACAACCATTCTTTCAGCCAGTATTTCCTGAGAACCTACTATGTGCCAGAACTGTCATAGTCACTGGGGATATTGTGGTGAGTAAGACAGATGAGCTCCCTACCTTCCTGGGGGATGAGACTGCAAACAAATGTTAAAGCAAGAAAAAATTGTCAGAGAGTGGTCGTGCTATGGAGAAAATGAGACTATATTGGAGGAGTAGGGATAGGAAGCTACTTTGGATGATGCAGTGTAATAACCAGTTCCTTTGTCCCTACATTATTCTCAATCCTTTTTTTTTTTTTTTTTTTTTTTTGAGATGGAGTCTCACTGTGTCACCCAGGCTGGAGTGCAATGGCACGATTTTGACTCACTGCAACCTCCACGTCCCGGGTTCAAGCTTTTCTCCTGCCTCAGCCTCCCAAGTAGCTGGGATTACAGGCATGTGCCATCACACCCAGCTAATTTTTGTGTATTTGGTAGAGACAGAGTTTCACCATGTTGGTCAGGCTGGTCTCGAACTCCTGACCTCAACTGATCCACCCGCCTTAGCCTCCCAAAGTGCTGGGATTACAGGCATGAGCCAGCGCATATGGCCATCAATCCTTTTTTTTCAGTCAGACATTTGTGTTTTTTCCAGTATGATGGAGGTGAAATAGAATCTCACTGTGTTTTGATTTTCTTTCCCTTCTTATTAATCATCATTATATGTAAATATATATATTTTTTGACTTTCAGGTTTCCTCTTCCATTAATCCCTGACTGATTTCTCGTTTATTTTTCTGTTCAGTTTTCTTTTTCACTTTGTTGGCGTTCTTTTAAAATTTTGGATATTGATCTTTTATTGGTGCTATGTATTACAGATATATTCTCCCAGACTATCACTTGTCTGTTAACTTTGTGGTGCCTCTTGTTTATAAGATTTTAATTTGTATCTGGTAAAGAATTCACTATATATGAGAATTGGTTGTTAGCTCCCTTCTCAGCAGGCAAATATAGAAAAAAGCATGGATTTTTAGTTTAAACCTTCATTTCATCCCTTATAGCTGTGTCTTGCCCAAATTTGTTAAAGTGTTGAGCCCTGACTTCCCTGTCTGCAAAATGAGAACAATTCCTACCTCACGGTTTTGTTTTGGGAATTAAATGAAAGAATATATGCAACTCTCCTAGTATAGTAGGCCCCTCCTACCTCACTCTTAAATTATAAGCCGCTTTGAAGGAATTATATTCCGCATAAAACCATGCACAGCATGGATACTTAGACTTTGTTTATTGTGTTGATTGAGTTTATCTTTAAAATGCATATAAAGCACAAAGTATAATAATATGCACTTAATTGACTAAAATGTGGAAGACAAGACCAGAAAAACAATTTAGCAATTAGCTCTTTAACCCACAATTACTCCAACTGTCCTCCCTTGAACTAAAGAGGTAACAGAGTGGTAGTAAGTGACCCAGTTAATAGGAAATTTGTAAACATTCTTTTGAGGGAAAATGGTATTTCAAAAGCCTGGAATCCCATTTATACTGTCAATCCTACTATGGACCAAAATCCATAGAACAGCATGTTGTAAAAGATATTTGTAATTAGTTTTGAGAGAAAAAAGAAATCACAAACTAATGTGAACAATAAGCCTTAACAATTTCATAATAAATGAGTTATATGGGGAATACATTTATAATACAAACACTAACAGAAATGTACTAGTTATGGCTAGCTTTTATTTCCGATTAAAAAGAAAAATTCCAACTCCTCTGATCCCTGAGCATATTATATATGCGTTACGTTTCAAGAATAATAAAAGAAATATTAAAAATGGCAAGGAATATTGGGTTTTACCCACCACAAGCACACACATCTACACGTTTTTGGTACTCACAGGCCAGTGCCCCAGCTGGAAACACAAGACTGAACACAGACCAGATTCATTGACTGAACTCTTTCCATGTGAACACCTGCAAGGTGCTTTCACCTACCTGCTCTTGTTTCATCTTCACAACAACCTGTGAGTTAAGTATCAGTAACGTTTGTTCAAAGGAAGAAACTCAAGTTCAGAAAGGATATGCCACTTGTCCCTATTCAGTAAGCAGGAGAGCAGAATTTAAACTGCTGACTGCAAATATGAAAATATAAGCCCATCTTATAGATGAAGCTGCACCAGACTGAAGTATTTTCATGAAATTTGTAAAACCATGTAAACAGGACTCCAAGATCCCATGTATTACTTTCACTGACTTCTCCCGTGTGCTACTCCTGAAACTGCTGAAGGAAAAGACCTCCTTCTATGGCCTAGTTACTCTGAGCTCAATGAGCACATATTTTGCTAAATGGGATTTTTAAGTGATTGTGCTCTAGTCGAAGTACATGAAAAATAAACTAAAATGACTTGCTGTCGCATTGTGCACAATAGCAAATGCTATAAAACACGAATATTGCCTCTGATTTAGGGCCGGATGCTGAAAACATGTTTGGAAGTCATTCAGCCAGCTCCAACTACAAATGAGTAAGTGATGGCCATGAAGACGGACTGACATGGAGTTTGATTCATCTCATCAGAGGCCTTTGGCCCATTTACACTCAAGGCTTTATTTATTCAAATAATTTGCTTTATTCCACCCCTCTAGAGAAAAAGACCAGCAGACCATCATTCCACCCCTGTTCTTTGCAAACAATCTAACATAAACAATGTCAACAAGAATCACTGCATAACTCCAGGATGCACCACGGCACTGTTTGTAAGATGTAAATGGAGTCTTGTTTTATTTCACTGTTCTGCTAAATTCAGGTATCTGCCTCATTTTAGATCTCGGTCCCCTGAAAAGAGGCTCCCGTGCTGTATTCAGTACTGTCAAATGTGCAGATTCAGTGAGCCATCCCAAACAGCGAACGTGAAACATGACCTAGATGATGTCCATTTAGACGTGGATGATTGAAGGGTTACTATACTGTGGTGACCGTTGACATTGCTTGCCACCCATCTCTAACTCTCTGACTATGGCACACAGCAGGATGGTTCCTCTAGCATTGGGTGGGACTGAGCAACTGGCTCTGAGCACTGGATTGTGAGCAGATGTAATGTGTGTTGCTTCCAGGCTAGAGCTTTTAACAATGCCATGCAAAGATCCTCCAGAGTATTCACCCTCTGCCAAGGTGACCAGCAATGTTCCAGATGGCAGCTGCACTACTAGCCTGGGGTCCAGAGAGATGCAGTGACAGCACAAAGCAGCGCCCCACACTCGCAACAGATATCTGGCAAAGGCAGAAATAAACCTCTGCTATCATGAGCCGGGAGCGTTGTTTGTGACCACAGCATAAACTGGCCCCTCTCACCCAATGCCTCGGGTACAAGGTGCCACGAAAAAGGGCTTGGTGTTGATTAAATTGAGTTGATCTAGTAATAAGTTAACAGATTCGTGTAATTTAGTATCTGAAGTAAAATGTTATTATCTTGTCAGGGAAAGGTCCTTCCGCCCATAGTTTACTTGGGCCCCCAAGTGATCACCGTGTTCCAAAATCTGTATTAAATAGACCTAAGCAAAATTGAAAAGGAAAAGTTACAGTTGTAACCTTCCAAACTGCCAGCTCCAATTTATTGGTCTGCCAAGGTTCTTAGTTGTAAACAATAGAAAGTACTCTGGCTAGTTAAGCAGAAAAGGATTGATTAAAGATTTATTAGTTTACAGAATCTCAAGGGCAGAAACACCATCTCCAGACATGCCAGTGTAGATGACATAGCCTCATTGCTGGGCATGGACACCACCCTGAGCTCTGGATGCCTCTGCTAGAATCTCAGCCACTGAGCTACTCTGTGGCCCTCATGTACCTGCTTTGCATCTGTAGGGTATAATCCAAACTCTCATGCAGGTGTATCTAAATGGTGAAGCCTAGGTCACATGAATGCACTTTGAGTGCAAAAACAAGTGGCAATGATTTTTTGTTTTGTTTATTAGAAAGGAAGAGAATTTCTCACATACAGGAAAGATATTCAAAGGTGTGACCAAAAAGAATAGTAAATACTCACTATATCTGTGGTAGTGCCTAATATGGATAACTAAGGTCTTCAGTGCTCATTTTAGTCATAGTCAACTTCCAGGGCCTTCCTGGTGCCTGCAGCTCTTCTTTTTCTCTCCAGTAGGGTTTCAATCAATCCCTGCTTGTACTACTTTCAGTTGGGTCTGTCACTGGCAACCCAGAGAGCCCTAACTGATACAGAAATAATCATGCATTAAAGAATCCCAGGCTAGCCAGTTGCAAGGGGGGCTGTGAATGTTTAGATGCCCTGAAGAAATTTGCAGATTTCTTTTTTTCCTGCGAGGTAACTATGCATGACAGAAAAAAAAAAAAATCAAAGAATATGAGACTTTGGTTTGAGAACCCTAATTGGGATCACGGGCTAAATACTGATACTTAGGTTCTCTACTAAAAGTCCTCAAAATGGGGGTCGGGCGTGGTGGCTCACATCTGTAATCCCAAATCTTTGGGAGGCCAAGGTGGGAGGATCGCTTGAGCCCAGGAGTTCAAGACCAGCCTGGGCAACATAGTGAGACCCTGTCTCTACAAAATAAAATAAAATAAAAAATTAGGCCAGCCACAGTGGCTCATGCCTGTAATCCCAGCACTTTGAGAGGCTGAGGCGGGCGGATCAAAAGGTCAGGAGTTTGAGACCAGCCTGGCCAACAGAGTGAAACCTCATCTCTACTAAAAATACAAAAAATTAGCTGGGTGTGGTGGCAGGCGCCTGTAATCCCAGCTATTTGGGAGGCTGAGGCAGAAGAATTGCTTGAACCCAGGAGGCGGAGGTTGCAGTGAGCTGAGATTGTACCACTGCACTCCAGCCTGGGCAACAGTGCTGTAGTTCCAGTTACTTGGGAGGCCTGAGTTGGGAGGTCGGGGCTGCAGTGAGCCATGATTGTGCCACTGTATTCCAGTCTGGGCAACAGAGCAAGACCCTGTCTCTAAAACAAATAAATAAATAAAAATAAATAAGTAAAAAATTAATAAATGTCTTCACAAATAACTTTTTGCTTTAAAAAATATTACATACACATAGATCATGTGGGCATATATTCACTGAATTAAAAATGTCAGTAGTATACCAAAGGTGCCAACTTATTGTCAATGCTACTTGGAAATAAGGCTATCTATAAGACTATATGTAGATAGAGAAATAGTTAATGTTTAAAGAAAGATAGAGCTAGTTAGATAGGTATAGACATATATTCATACACACACACATTGATGTTAGGGTCCAGGATTAGTAAAACCAAAACTACCCTATATTCTGTTTCTAGGTGCTCAAGTCCAAGGGCTGGTTGAAATAACAAAATAAAATATGAGAAAAACAAAAACCTAAGAGCAAAACTGCATAAAAATTATACTGAATACTTAAGGCATGCCAAGGACTTTTTAGGGTAACTTAACGTTTCTCTTTTCACTAAGAATGGCTTCCAGGACAGGGCAGGGGCCCTTGGCCTTTGTTTAGGTCACGTGGCCTGAGCCAGCTGATCCAGGGTGAATATCAAAGAGAGGAAGCCCTATTCTGGGTTTTCTATTCTGTTTCATTGATCTATACGTCTATTTTTATGCCAGTACTATGTATTATTTTGGTTACTATAGTTTTGTAATATAATTTGAAATCACGAAGTGTGATGCCTGAAACTTGCCCTTCTTTCTCAAGATTGTTTTGGCTAATCAGGGTCTTTTGTGACTCCACATGAATTTTAGAATCACTTTTTCTATTTCTGTGAAAAATGCCATTGGAAATTTGAAAAAAAAAAAAAAAAAAAAAAACAAAGAGAGGAAGCCCTGGAGTCCAGTGAGGCGAGCTGTATTGCAATAGCACTTGAGGGAGAAAATCAAAGGATTCAGAAAGCTGGGATTTCCATAGCAGCCCTTTTCCTTCTCTCCTCCACACCGCAGTCATTAACTCTTCCTCCAATTCAGTGAGAAATCCCAAGGTTTCCCAATAAATTTCATTCTAAAAAATTTAATTGTTAATTATTATAGGCACATAGAGTTGTTTATTCTTTAATTCTTTTTTCCTTCCTTTTTTGTTTAAGTTAGGCTAGAGCCCAGTTCCTGTTTGTAAGCAAAAGAATGTTAGATTAACTAAGTCTATTCCCCTACGATCTTACCCTCCCCAATATCCAGCTCCAGCCTTACGTAACTCATCTTCCTTAACGGCAGCAATTTAAAAGGACCTTTGGCTTTTCTGAACCTAGTAGTCATGTGCCACCCTGTCACTGAGCTTAGCAACCTTAGCCTTGATTGTCACTTTTTAGGAAAATAATTGCTAATTTTAACAACCTCTGGCTTATAGTTGTAACTTCAAATGCCTTCAGAGATCAGACAGGTGAGGTAAATAGAGAGAATGGTGAGCTGGACCTCACCAGACTCACTATAAGCCCCATATAAATATATTTATGTTCAAATACTTAAAACACTGTGTGTTTCAAATAAAATTCATGGGCCAAATTTACCTCCTGAACAGTCAACTAGCAACCCAGCTTGCTATTGGTTTATATTACATATGGGTCTAGATTATAAGGCTCTTAAAATTCAATTTTCATTCAATTACTTGAACAGGATAAAAATGCTTCTTGCACAGCAAATTTTCCTATCTTTTTTTTTTATCAGAACATAAGACATTAATGGAGCTAATGTGAGGTATCTAGTGGACCCAAGTGGTGTTTTTAAAAGAAGCTTATCAATGCCGGTAGATTCCTGCCTCAGTGTGTGTCTTATGGTAAGTGAAACAGGCTCATGTTACTTTCTATGAACCACAGAACAAAGCATGCCAAACTCCTTAGAAACACAAGGACTCCAAAGGTATTACAGCACAGATGGAAAAACTCAAATGCCTAGCCTTGACAGTCTTTGGTTTAACTACTTGACCTGATTCTCTTCACAGACTAAAAAGGAAATTCAATTCTATTTGAGAAAACTGACAAGACATTCTTTTCCTTGGAGAAAATGGACTGGGACAAATTACACACAAAAAGCTAAAATCTCCAGCACCAGTGGTTGAAAAACAATCGAGCCTGCATTAGCAGTTCCTTTGCCCACAGAATGCTCTCTGAGGAACTACGGGGTTTGGAAAAAGTGCAGGCCTCTATTCTTCATCCACGACACATCAAAGTTGTAATAAAAACCTGCTTTTCTTTGTGCAACTAAGCTACTGCTATTTCACACCCACATATTGCTGGAGCTTATTCAATTACCCTCAGTGACTTTGTTTAAAATGAAAATGCTTTGCCTCCTAAGGACAGTGTGAGAGGACTGATTAATGTTGCTCCCTGAAGAACAGAAGTGTAGGTACACAGACAAAAACCTAAAGAGCTGGAAACTACTGCTGGGCCATGTTTCACAAGCAATTCAAATCTACCTTCAAGTATTTTGTAAAGCGTAAGGACTCCTAAGGCAGTTGGATATATCAGGGGGCATCCTATGCCATTTTTCCTCTTTCTTCTTGATGACAATCACAGAATTAGAAAATTAAGAGGATGACAAGAAGTGAGAAAGAAAACTAAATTTTGCCATATGGTTTTTCAGGAGACGAGGAAACAGTTCTTCCCCCCCCCACCCCCCCCCCGACACATGGTTCCAAAAGATCTGTAACTAACGAACCAAGCCAGCACGTTGCTGGGTTCTGGAGCTCTGTGACTCAGAAGTCACTTTTCTATCCAACATATTAAATGTCAAGTAAAATACATCCGATAAGAGAGATGAAATTTTTTCGGGAAGCTTGGCCACTAAGTGAGTGTCTCTCCTTTGCAAATGAGCCCTGTATGTTGCATCTGTTTTTTAGTCAGATTGCCAACCTATAAGAGATAAAACATCCACCCAAGAGCTGCATTAAAAAGCATAAATCATGGAGACCATATCTAGTCCTCTATAAATCCCTTCAAAAAGAACTTTATCCATAATCATAATAAAGGTCTGTTTCATTTAAGAAAGAAAAAAACCCAAACAGAAACACATGCAGATAGAAAACAGAGAGAAGATGAAAGAATCACAGTGATATTTTTATGCATGCATAGTATGCGAAATTTGGAGACGAAGAGTCCCGACAGAATGCTTGAAGAATCTGTAATACACAAGAATATATAGGTTCCAGGCTGCACATAATCAGAAAGGGCAGTATTTATCCATCATCTGTCATCGGCTCTCATTTCGCAAAGCTTGAAGATTAGAACCCCTGATGTCAAAAGAACTGAAAATATTTAGAGCTAGTTCTTGCATGGCTCCGTGAAGAAGGGGATGAGGGAAGAAAGAATTATATTAGGACTACACTTCACTACTCTTTTTTATAGTAGATTGTTTTCTTTAAGAGGAGCATAAGCTATGATTAAAGTGGCAGAATTTTGGTGCCTCTAACACCTGGTATGGAAGCAGAGTAACAAGAAATACTTGGCAACCCGATTATTTCATGCAGGTTTTCATCTACCCAGAAAGTTGTCCTCAAAATAGAATGGAACTTTTTCTCCTTTATCAATCTGGGAGGTGCCTGGGGCAAAGTAACCAAGAACCTGAGAGTGTTGTTGATCTGTATTCTCAACAAACAAAATCTAAATACACTATGATCCAAGGAGTTTAACAAATAGCTTCCTAATTTTATTCAATTACTTAATGGTATATTCAGCTTATATTACACTGCTGTCTTGATGTGAGGCTGAAAAGAAACAAGATTTGTCCCTAGAGAGACATGGGGTTATTGAGCTGTGTTCCCAGAAGTGGGAGGATGGATTAGATAACTGATCTTTCTATAGTTTTAAGGAATATTTTAATTCAACTGTGAAATAATGGGAGAATAAAACAAATTCAAGATCATCACTATCTAGGGATTTGCGGAGGTTAGATGTATATCCTGAAAATAATAGCTAGGGAGAAGGAAATCTAAGAAAATTTTTACCTTAGGGTGCTAAAAACTTAATATTTTAGAAATAGCAAAAGGCTCATTTATTTCTTATAAATTTTTAACCAAAGACATTTACTGTTACTGAATAGGCTGAAATAGTAAGATTTTTATACTTTCACATATTGGGGTCTCAGGAGTAAACATTTACTAGGGATCACTATGGGAAATGCAATTCTTCCCATCAAGAACAACTGTGGAGACAAAACATTCCATCCAAAATGGATTATCAGGACTCAACTTGTACAAAACAATGCACAAATCAGACTCTTTCTGTTGTCATTCCAAGTGGGGGAGGGGTCAGCATGAAGCAGGGTTGCTATGGGAAGGTTTCTGCGCTATGAACCTTGACTTGAGGAATGTCCAAGGATGAAAAGGTCAGGAGTCATAAGAAAGGGGGATGGGACCTTGCAGGTAGAGGAGTCAGCATAAGCCCCCTTTGTAGGTTACAGTGAATGACATTTGGAGACTGGCTGAGGCTAAAAAGCTGGGGCAGACTGTAGAAAGCAAAGCTACCATTATTGAGAGCTAAACATGCCAGGCACAAAGCTAAACATTTCCTTTACTTTTTTCCCTAATTTAATTTTAATAAAACTGAGCCCCAGGCCACAGGCTCAGATTGCTTCTCTTTGTTAGCCACACTCACTTCCTAGATGACCACATACAATCTCTCAGTTTTAGTGCCACTTGTACTTAGATGACTCTCCAATCACCACCTTCAGCCTGGACATTTCCTCCAAGCTCTGGACTTACGCGTCCGGCTGCCTATTTCACATTTTCACATGTATGCCTGAAGGGTATCTTAAACTTAACGTGCCTAAAACCTAATTCCTGCTTTCCATCTATCTCCCAAACAAAACAAACAAGAGAGAAATAACTGCTCCTCCTCATCCACCTTCCAAACACATCCAGAAACCAACCACTTCTCACCACCTCCACACCTACCACAGCAAGCCACCCCCATCTCCAGCCTGAATCACCAGGGCAGCCTCCAAGCTCCTAGCGAGGATGGGTGTGAACCTCCCCTCCAGAGCCCCACTGAGTCTATGCATTCCAAACCTGTCCTTTGTAGGACAGGCTCCAGCCATCAGTACTGTTGTCTGAGGTAGAGACAAAGAGTTAAGAGTAATGCTTTGACAGGTGACAGCAGAAACAGATGCTGAGTGAATCTAAAAGGAAAACTGCAGGGTGGGGTTGAGGGTGTCAAGGATGGGATATTTGAGGACATCCACAGGGGAATAAAAGAAGTCCCACTCTTAAGAAACATCACACTGTTGGCTGGGCGCATGGCTCACGCCTGTAATCCCAACACTTTGGGGGGTTGAGGCGGTTGGGTCACCTGAGGTTAGGAGTTCGATATCAGCCTGGCCAACATGGTGAAACCCTATCTCTACCAAAAATACAAAAATTAGCCGGCGTGGTGGTGCATGCCTGTAATCCCAGCTACCCGGTAGGCTGAGTCAGAAGAATCGTTTGAACCCGGGAGGCAGAGGTTGCAGTGAGCCAAGATCAAGCCACTGTACTCTAGCCTGGGCGACAGAGCAAGACTCCGGCTCAAAAAAGAAAAAAAAAAGAAACATCACATTGTAGGTCAAATGTCCCCCGCCTTGAGCAGCCTTTCTTGACTCCCCAGGCAGAGCTGAAGGCTCAATTACAGGCTTGGAAATCACCGGATGCCTGTGCTAAGAGCCTCCTCCACGAGAATCTGAACTCGTTTTGTGCCTCCAGCACCTGATGCCTACCTGGTAAGCCCTTGGCAAAACTGTGCTGAATGTTTAACATGGTGTCACGGACAGTGAGTTAGGAACTTGGAGAGGAAGTGGCTGCTTTCTTCTGGAAGAGCTCATTAAGACTTTACACAGGAGGTGAGGTTTGCAAGATAGAAAAAGGTATTTCAGTTTATCCAGGAAGTTAGCACTGATGGCCCAGCAAGGAACAGCAGTGGTGTGGAAAGACGGAGGGCGAGGCCCGAAGGAAGCGAGGAAGGGAAGCCGCGGCAGCAGTGCTGGGCTGTGGTGCTGAAAAGTAGGCTAGCACTGGGCAGCCGAAGACAGCAGCGAGGCAAAGGAAGAGTTGTTCCCTCCCCTCCAGGACCGGTGGTGGGAAGCAGGGTGGAGGTGGGGGGGATGTCTAAAAGAAAGGACGAATAGCCAGGCAACGGAAAGTAGTTGCTTTGGAGAACGTGGTTGAGGCTGGAAGCAGGAGTTGATGGGTAAAAGGATGAGGAGAGCTCATACCTGTGGTTCTTTTCATTTCCTTGTATGACGCAAATTACCGAGCTCCAAAAAGGAGATGAGCCCAAAACCTTAACAATCAGAGGCTAAAACTGGACTAATCAAGTAGGTGTGAGCCAATAAGTTAATGAGGTAGGAGGCACAACACGGTCGAGAATTATAAGACAAACCCAGGTTTTTACTTGGGTCCTCGAGGATCCAATTAACTTCTCATTAAGTGGGGCTGGGTGCTCGGCTTCTCACCGGGCGCCAGCCTCCAAGCCCCCAGCCAACGCCTGGAATGGGACTCCAGGGAAATTCGGCCAGCTGGTGGATCTTCAGCGAGATGACGGCAGTGGCGTGGACAGGCCATTCACGGCGATACCCACCCAGCTCTGTCCAGGCCTCGAGCGGAAGGCTGGGAGCAGCACAGCACACGAATGGCAGCCGCAACGCCTTCCTTTCCCTTTCCGTGCCTATCACGCAAACCCTCCCCTACTAAAATGTACCCTCCGTGAGAATAGGGCTCCGTCCTTCTTCGCCGGATGCGCGGAGCCTAGAACGGCGCCTGGCCACGGCGACGCCCAACAAATACTGGCTGAATAGTGAATGCACTCCGCTCGGCCGCACTTCAGTCTATCTGGGCACTGAAGAATGCGACCCGTGGAGCCGCCTAAGAGAGCACAGGGGGAAGAGAAGAAGCGGAAGCCTCTTCTTCCGCGGAGGTCCCCGCAGGGCGACCTGCGGGACCCGAGCGCCGGGCTCCGTAGCGGGGTCGGGAGGGGGATTCTGGTCCCAGGCCCAAGACCGACGGCTTTGCAACTGACCTTCTGGCGGGGGCGCCCGCGCGGGGCACAGCAGCCAGGCTCCGGCGTCCCGCTCCCGCCGCCCCCCGGCGGCGCCGGGCGCCCACTGCGCACGTAGGTCACCTGCCTCCTGCTGGCGCCACGCGGCGAGCCTGGCGCAGGCTGCAGGTGCGGCCCACGTGGCCGCCAGGCCGGGCCCGGCAGGGCGCTGCGGGCTGGGGACCCGGACCCGGCGCGCCGCAGGTCCGCGCACAGCCGCAGGCCGAGCAACAGCGCGGCGCCGAGTAGACACCGGCGCAGGGTGCCGCAGCCCCTCCGGGGAGGCCTCTCCCGGGCCATGGCGCTACCCATGGGGTCCCGCGGGCCCCGCCTGACCGGCAGCAGTGATGTAGCCCCGCAGGCCGGAGCGGCCAGCTGTGGGAACTCCCCCGCGGGCCGGGGCGCGGGCTCAGACCCGCCTCCCTCCCTCCCGACCGAGGAAGCCTCGGCGTAACCTTATCCTGTCCTGCCGAGCGCGCCCTGCCGCTGGAAGGGTGGTGGGCCGAGCGCGGTAACAGGGCGCCCTCTCCGTCCCTCCGGAGGTGCCAGGGCCCGGTTGTGCAGGCTCCCTCAAGAGGTGCCCTCCGCCCCGGCCTCCAAAGCCTGACGGAGCTGAAAGATGTAGGGCCAGAAAAAGCGCATTCCTAACGGGATCCCGGGCCACAGCTTCATTTTCTGATATTAGTGTTGTTGGAGAAACATAGGAGGAGGGTAGGTGAGCATACAAGGAACAGTCAAGCAGTTTGCACCATTAAGCACAATATAAAAATAAATAGCACTTAAGCCCGGGTTTACAACTTCTCTCTCTCTCTCAAGAAAGAAGGGATTGGGGAGAAGAGAATAGCACTCAATGC
The DNA here is from genome assembly GCF_043159975.1 of Macaca nemestrina. Lineage (NCBI taxonomy): Eukaryota > Metazoa > Chordata > Mammalia > Primates > Cercopithecidae > Macaca > Macaca nemestrina. Next base: position 15,006,659 of record NC_092129.1, read on the forward strand.
AGAATAATCAAATTAGAGTTATTCTATATCTAAATTCTGCCTGAAGCCAATTCGTACTTTCTTTCCGTGTTATGAAATGTGTGGGGGTGAACAAGGAGAGGGAAAAAGCCAGCTAAGACATCTGACAGCGGGTGGGGGGTGGGGGTGGGGAGAGAACAGAAGTTACCATGGCATGATGTAAATCAAATTAATTTAGCTCCAAACACACACCTCCCTGCTGTCTCGCAGAAACACAGAGGGACAAATTTATCTTTCGGCAAAATGCTCCCCAGCTGGTATTTCCATCACCACCTTGACCTTAATTAATCAGACTGAACTCTCACAGCCTGAAGTCCAGTGGTGGATGTTCCATTTTCAACTGTTAGTAGAATCCTTTCCCACAACCCAGTTGGGGTGGGTTTGGGTTTTAGGTTTGAGTTTGGGTTTAGAATTTTTTAAGCGGTGGTCACTTTTCTTTTTTTCCTTGCTTTACTCTTTCATTTTCCATGCTTCCGTGGGAGACTGCGCCTGCCGACCTATTCTCTTCCCCGGTAACAGCCTACAGCATGGACAAGAGACAACAAATACGGAGCCCTACCTCCCTGCCCTTGTGAATGTTGGGTATTTTCTGTAGGGAGGCCTCGTCTCTAAAATCCTCTTCTCTTCCTGGCTTAAGAAAGACCCAAGTTATTCCCTGCTAGTGAACAAAGCAGTTGGGCTGTTTCTCTACATTTAACAAAATATCTCCACCCAATCTAGTCCACCCCCTAGCCACACCGGGTCCTCAGGATCCTGAACGTTCCATTAGGGTTGACTTTTGCTTTTTTCTTAGATGAGTCCAGGGGATATTGCAGATGGATTCTATTTTAACAAATTTAAACAAGTACGAGTTTTTCCTTATACAAACTGAGAGCCAGCCTCACATCCTGTGACTATTTACTTGAACTGTGTTTGAACCAGGACCCTGCCATTCAAGCACTGTGAGACTTTCAACAAAGTACTGGACCTCTCTGAGTTTCTGTTTTCCCATGAATAAACAGACCTATATATATGGCAGGATTATAAATGTTACATAAAATATTATATATTTCATGCCCAAATAATACCTGGCTCACAGAAGGGTCTCAGTAGTAATTATTTTTTTTTTATTTACCATTAAAGAAAATCCTGGATGTTGTCATGAAAAAGAAAAGGTAAGCATTGATTCCAAAGTGGGCAAAGATAAAGTATAAGGAAATTTACAAATAATTTATGCAGTATTCTCTGGAATTCAGAGTACCCAATAATTTCAAGAAAATAACCATTAAGCATCAAGAAACGAACTCTGTTAATATGTATAAGAGTTTGTAGGGTGCTTGATAAACCTGGATTGGTAATGTCTGGTGTAGACTTTACTGGAAATTTTATTTTCTATGCAGTCAACACAGTACCGCTAACTAGAGAAGTAATCTTTTAAAGATCATGGTGCCACTAGCGTGTACCCTCTGCTCCTCTGTTGAGTTTCTCTCTGGGGGTGGGAGGAAGTATAAGCAGTATTTTATATTATTAAAATGGGGATATTTAATAAGACTCTGGGCTGGGGGTGGAGGATGGAGTGGGGGTGCATACAAAACAGTGTAGTTCTGGAAGAGAATGGGCAGGATGACCTCATATTTTCCTTTATCTCATTTCTACAGTTCTCTAATAAAATGTTTTCATTATGGAAAAAATGTCAAATTACATGGAATATTTAAATAGCCTTTTATCTTTTGCAGTTGTGTTTGTGTCTATGTGTTTATTACTAATAAAAAGGAACTGTTTATATGTATGTAGCATCAATTTTCTGGAAGAAATCTATTTTTAACTTCCACACAGTATTTTCCTGTGTTGTGGATAATAATGAATAGTAAAATGGGTCAGTCTGTGGGCTGAAGAGGCAAATCTAATGGATCACTGTTGTAGCTGACAAGCAAGCTTTCATTCACGACCTTTGCTTTTCTTATAGAGTTGAACTTGTCTCAGTCCTTTCTGGATGTGTCTCAAAAATGCAGATAATCATTAACCACTGTGTCATAGGTTGGTTAATTAGACAAGCAGGTCAGTAAACCACAATAGCAGCTTTCATCAGATCACAAATTACATCCTCCTAGAGGTTTTAGCCAAGAAAATGCATGAAATAGAACATTTCTAATCCCCTAAACAACATGCATTTCAACTTGGACACCTGCTGTAGTGCAGCGATTCTCAACCAGGGTTGGTTTTGCCCCCCAGGGGACATTTGGCAATGTCTGAAGACGTTTTTGGTTATTACCACTAGGGGACGCTACTGGCATCTAATGGCTACCTATTAACCAGGGATATGGCTAAGCATCCTCCAATGCAAAATATAGCCTTCCACAACAAATACTTGTCCAGCCCAGAATGTCAGGAGAGCGGAAGCTGAGAAAACCTGCTGTAACTCTAGATGCTAATGTGGCCATTTTAAATTATAGACTGTCCAAAGAGAAAACAGAGGCGACAGTATCCTCACCTCCATCAAATGGTTATTTTTATCTCACAATGTGACATACCCAGTGTGTTAGTCCTTTTTTTGTGTCACTATAAAGAAATAACTGAGGCTGAGTAACTTATAACAAAAAGAGGTTTAATTGGCTCTTGGTTCTGCATGCTGTACATGAGGCATAGTGCCAGCATCCACTTTTGGTGAGGCCTCAGGAAGTTTACAGTCATGGCAGAAGGCAAAGGGTGAGCCAGTGCATCACATGGTGAGAATGGGAGCAAGAGAGAAAGGAAGGAGCTGCCAGCCTCTTTTAAACAACCAGATCTCCCATGAACGAATAGAGCAAGAACTCACTTATCACAAAGAGGGGATGGTGCTAAGCCATTCGTGAGGGGTCCACCCCCAAGATCCAATATTTCCCACTAGGCCCCACCTCCAACATTGGAGGTCACATTTCAATATGAGATTTGGAGGAGACAAACATCCAAACCATATCACCCGGTCTGAATTAAAGTAATCAAATTTACGAAAAAATGAAGTTAGAATGTCTGGCATCAACATCCCCCATCTCCTCATCACCTTTTCTCTATGTACATGCTCACTGTGGAAAATATATACACGCAAAAGAAGATACCAACATTCATAACATGGTTCAGATATAGCTATCCTACACATGTAGATGGTTTTCAAAAATGAAATCATATTATACATATTTCTTTATAATGTGCTTTTGTAACATAATATGTTATATAGTTTATGTATTAAATAATATGTTGTTTGAAATTTGATTAACAACAATCTAGTGGGGAGATGGGAGAGAAGTGGGAGTGTAAATGAAGCAAGAATGATTGTGAGTTGATCATTGTCGTAGCTAGATGATGGGTTCACAGCTCTTTATTTTTGAGCATATTTGAAATTTTCCATAAGGAAAATGTCCTTAAACAGTAACCTGTTAACTACAACATGTACCATATTAATCATTCTTCCATTGTTGAACAATTGGGTAATTACCAGTTTTTCATTTTTATAAACAATGCTGTGATGGACATCTTTGTAGCTAAATCTGATGGAGCAGATGTGCAGTGTGAGAGAAAGAAAGAAGTCAAGAATGATTCCGAGGTTTTTCCTGAGTAACTGGAAGAATGAAGTTGCTGTTAGCTGAGAAGGGAAAAACTCAACTCAGCAATTAGAGTCGAAAATCCAGTATGATTTTGGTAGTCCCATTCAGTTTGGGAAACCTACTGGACATCCAAATGGAGATGTGACATAGGCAGTTGGATGTAAAAGACTGAAATTCAGGGGAGTGGTGAGGGCTGGAAATAGAAAATTGGATCGTCAGCATACAGGTGTGAAATATCTGAAGGCTTAATTCTGGGATTCACCAGTTTAAAGTCAGGAAGATGAGGATCCAGCAAAGGGTACTGAGACAGATAAGCAGTAAGGTAAGAGAATGTGGTGTTCCAGAATCCAAATGAAGAAAGTATTTCTAGAAGTAACAGACTGAGAGGTCTAATAAGATGTGGACTGGAAACTGACTGTAAGATTTGGTAACATAATGCCTTGTTTATGATGTCTTCCCCAACTAGAATGTAAGCTCCATGAGGTCAGGAACTTTGTTTCCATTGATTATTGCTATAATCCTGGTGCCTAGAACAGTATCTGGCATATAGTGTATGCTTGATAAATAGTTGTTGAATTGAAGAGTGAGGAATGAATCAAGTCTGCGTGCATTCATAGTTATTTTGTCACATTAAATTCTTAAAAGTGGAATGCTACATGAAGGCAAAATCATAAGTCTTTCAGTGTGAAGTGCTATCATTAATTTTTAAGTCCACCAAAAAAGGCTGTTTTAATCCCATTTAAAGCCATTAAATATTCCTTTGTTATTGTTGGGAAACCTCAAAGGGTACCCTTGAGCCAGCCCCTAACAGAAGAATGAACTAAGCGAAGTTTATTTTTAGTTCCCTCTTATTCTCCTGTTGCTACACTTGAACCCATTCTTCAACTCCCCTCAAATGCCAATCCCAAGCCACATCCCAGATAGGATTTGTGTTCACTGGACTGTCAATTAGTTTTCTCCTCTCCACCCTAAAGATGTAGCTAAATATTAAGATACTAGCTCAGGCCGAGCATGGTGGCTCAGGCCTGTAATCCCAATACTTTGGGAGGCTGAGTTGAGTGCATTGCTTGAGCTCAGCAGTTCGAGACCACCTTGGGCAACATGGTGAAATGCCATCTCTACCAAAAATACAAAAAAATTAGCCAAGCTTGTTGGTGTGTTCCCACAGTCCCAGCTACTCGAAAGGCTGACTAAGGTAGGAGGATTGCTTGAGCCTAGGAGGTTCAGGCTGTAGTGAGCCAAGATCATGCCACTGCATTCCAGCCTGGGTGATGATGGAGCCAGTTCCTGTCTCAAATAGATAAATACATACATACATACATACATACATACATACATACGATACCAGCTCACCATGACTTAGGACCCTAACAGAAACATCTGTGTTCAAAAAGAACCCATCAAGATGAAAGCTTTCAAGACCTAGAAGACCAAAGTTATAATAGAATGACAGACATTGGAACTGCTATTTGAGGCTGGGAGCCCTGCCTAAAATCACACTACTGCCTATTCCACAACCAAATAAGGCTGGCTCTGGGCTGGTCATATGGAAAATGCCTGGGGAAAGTCTTAATGCCCAGACCTGGCAGGGAAAGAGAGCACAAGGCTTCCCTGACACTTTTTAGCTCCCCCTCACACCGTATTCTCCCATTCTTACTCTGACATTTGCGGACTTGTTTTATCCTTCCTCTACCAGGGATGTTTCTCAGGCATTGGGATGGGGGTCTTCATCACTTCTGCACAACCAGCAATACCTTGCACGGGGTAGGCCTTAATCATGTCTCTGGAATTGTTAACAGACAACAGACATTGCACCCCAATTCTGCTGGAGTCAGACTCAAGATACCACAGTTCTTGTTGCTAATCCATCCTAACCTAAGAAGAGTCATAGTCAACCCTGTATTGGCTGGCTCACAAATAATAATACCTCCAACCTGGTACCTTTTGGTTTCCCTGAAGGAACTTGGAAAGAATCAGGCAATGCATCACATAAGCCATTGGGGGACAAAGAACGGAGGTCAAAGATGTGGGTGTGGGGAGAACAGTGCATGGACAGGGTGAACACTGCAGTGGTGGCTCTGAGGGAACCCTAGGTTATGGAGCCCTTGGGCAGGAAGTTCTGATGAAAGATGCAACACACACACACAGACACACATACCCACTTTCTTGGATGTGTTCGGAAAACACATCTGAGGCATTGTTAGAGAGGTTTATTCACAGACATTAGCCCCCACAATGAGACATTCCTGGATTCTATGACAATGAAAGGGCTTAGATTAAGAATGATCAAAACATCGCCTTTTTCATAGGACCACCTATACAGTGCGGACCCTCCTGCACCTTCCACTCATCTCAGCGTTATGACATATGCCAGAAATAATCTCCCAGCTACAGATCACTTTGAAGTCAAAAACAATCCTGGTTAAAACTTTCCCAAAGTCAAAGGCTTTTAAAAAAAACCTTTTAAGGTCAGAAATGATTACCAGGGAACTGTCAGGATAAAGTGAGGCACAGCATGCTTAAAGGCAAATATCTCAGGGCTGTGTCATTTCAACTCAGCTTGTGAATATATTAAAAATCCTGAGGTCAAAAGCCATATTTCTTTCTCATCACATTACTGCTTTTGCCTTGGGGAAAGGCTAAGAACTGTATTATTTCAGATCATAATACGGAGGCTCTCACACTTACGTGTACATGAGAATACCCCAGGGAGTTATTAAAAGGCAGGTTCAAAAGCCCCACCTCCAGAGAGTTTTAAGTCAGTGGTGACTCCCCCAAAGCTAAGCTACAGGTGGTCCACGATCAAACTTTTAGAAACCCTGGCACACTGGCTCCCACGGTGGTGACGGTTGAGGGTGGGGGGGGGGCAATATGTAGGGAGCAGTTTTTATTACAAGGTATCCTTGTACCCATGGTGCAAATGTTCCCCCTCAAATCTCTAAGCATAGTTACTAGCAAAGTTTCAGGCATTAACAAGGGGTCTTCATATTCAAAAGTGCAGGAGCCCCCTTGGCAGCCCTTCTGTTCTCCCCCCAGCACCTCACTGGGAAGTGAAGGGAGTGCAAAAGGAACTTTCCTTCCTTCCTTCTTTTCCTCCCTCTTTTCCTCCCTCCCTCTCCCCCTTCTTCATTTCTTCCTTCCTTCATTCGCCTATGTGCTCTGGGAATTTCCCAAAGCTGTAGAGTGAAAGGAAGGAGTTGTGATTACCCATAGGTACCTTGTACGGTGAGAGCCTGTCCCTTGATTATTCTGATGAGGCAGTAACACCCAGAAGTCTTCAGTGCCCTAGCTGGGATGCAATGCCCATCAGCTCATGAGTTACCCTTACCCTCTGTGCTTTGTTCCCTCATCTTTAAAATGAGAAGAATAATAACAGTAATAATAGTAACTTCCTCATAGGGTATTGAGGTTTTGTCATGAGATGGTTAAACGAGCTAACAGATTTGAAGCACCTGGTACCTGGTACTATCATATATAATTTGTTATTGTTGCCATTCACTATAAATCATAAAGACATTTGTTTTAGTTTTGCACCTATTTATGTTCCTTTTTCTCTTGCCTTCAGGTTGAATTGTTCAGGGCTTGGGCTCACTGGATCTCAACTCAATTGAAATAAGAGGAGAAATGAAGCTGGGCACCATGGTGTGTGCCTGTGGTCCTAGCTATTCAGGAGGCTGAGGTGGGAGGATTGCTTGAGTCCAGAAGCTGGAGGCCAGCCTGGACAACATAGTGAAATCCCTCTCTCAATTACAAAAAGAGAGCGAGAGAGAAGAGAAACGGAAACCAGAGCTATGCTGCTGTTGTTACCAGCAAACCCCTAGTCTTTTTCCTTGAAGTCATCACATGCCAGGGAGTATCTCACTAAGGTTTCTATTAGTTCTAGAAAAGCACATTGGTCCAATTTAACTAGTGGATCCTTTCCCTTTCCACCTGTGCTATTCTAAAACAGCTCTTTTCTTCCTTTCATCTCTGCTTTCTGTGGGGTTTGTGTGCCATGTAACCACACCACTTTTCTCTCCTTCACCTTTCTCTTCCTGTTTTCTCTGCTCACTTCACACTTCATTTCTCTTCAAAGCATGCTCTTGGTACTATTCCAGCTCTGTCACCTGATTCCTTATCACTGGCCCCTTGGAATAGCCTAAGCCCTGATCATTTGTGAGTTGGCACCATCAGTATTCCATACAAATCCAATTACAGAGCACACTTCACCCATCCCTCCTTCAAGAATGTTTCTAGTGTTAAAGACAAGAGTAGCTTCCTCCCCAGAGAGCAGAAGGCCAGGGGCTACCCCGCCTCTCCCACCCCAGTGACTCAGGTGGTTGCTCAGAGAGGGAGGCAAATGCTATCTGCAAGAATGTTGCTGTTGCTAAGAGAGAAGGACAGAGAACTAGTTCCCTATCACAAAGGGCAGCCAGGAGAAAAGCCCCTGTAGGATGGATGACAAAGAAGAGTGGGGAAGAGTCTGTGTCTTGCTATTTTACTGCTGGCGTGTGCACATTAGCTGCTTCAACCACCGACTATGAGATCACTGGTAAGGTTTTTAATAGCAGCAGTCCTTATTTTAATGTCTTTGTGGTTTTTAAATTCTGCCTTAATGGGGGGAAAGAGTATGTAAAATTCAGGAAACGAGTTCCCATTATTGCTATAACTTTGGACCCACCAGGTGTCAAAGCACGTAGCTGCCTCTGCGGTGACTGTTTACCAGCCTAAGTCCCACAGAAGATGCAGGGTGGGATGTGGATGGTGAATTATTAATTTTTGCCTCCCTGCTGGTACCAGTCTCTGGCACAGAGAGGAGTTCAGTGAATAGAGGATGCAACAGAGGATGTCAAAAAATCCACAATGCTGAACTTGGTGTATGTGAACCTGACCTTCAGGTGCCCTCATTCATTGTACCCCAGCACCGGCTGTGCTTTCCTGCCTCTGAAACTTGTCACTCCCTCTGCCTGAAAAGAACACGATGAGCCCTCCCATGGAAATGGGATGGTTTCTAGGTAGGTCTGGAAAAGAGCAGGCTGAGGAGTTTGAATTGCATTAAATAGGCCATGGGGAGTCACTGATGGTTTTTGAGCAGAAGACATTGGCATAATTTGAAGTAGGATCTCATTAAGATCTGCATGAACGCCAAGAATGCAGGTTGTGGTACTCCCCAGGCCCCCACCTTATATTCTTCAAAATAAAACAGTACCAAACTGTAAAACATAAAACATCAGATATGTTGACATTGAAAAAGCTTGATTCTAGACCTTCTGAAGCCAATAAGAACTTTTTCCAGGCCTTTCTCTGTTTCTTACCAACAAAGACTGAAATGAGTCTCTTTCTTTACCATAGAACATTCTCCTAGAAACTTATAGAATTTTATAAGTTTTGAACGTAGAGATTTAACAAAATAAAGTGGCCATTGCCCAACTGTGCATTTTCTTTATACAAAATTAGATAATGATGTAACATAATTATTTCAGAATAAATCCTCTCACTTTTTGCTGCAGCCTCACAGAATGCACCAAGAATAGCCTCATAGCAATGTTACAATGTACATGTAAAGTGTCTTTCTTGAAGCACTTAAAAGCTACACTGACGAAATTTCAAGGGAATCTTGATTTCGTACATTTGATACATTAGATTAGAGCCTTCCTATGTTTAGTGGATGATAATGAAAATTGTTTACAAGCCACATCATCATATTCCAGCACTCATTTTCAGCATAATGGGGTATGTGGTGAGCATTAGCATTACAATATGACCAGTTAAATCCTTCAGGTTGCCTAATTCTGGATTAACAGCAAAAGGGCGTTGACTTCACAGGGGTCTTCCAGCCCTGAGCTTTTTTAACAAATTAAATGTGAAAAGGAGATATCTAAACTTTCATTGATAAGAAATAAAAATGAAAGCTAAATCCATAACCCGTCACAATCAAATCTCTTTAAAACATAGAAACCCTCTTTAACACAAAGGTCTTTATCTTTTTGACCATAATGCTTTAATGAAGTACAACTATTTCTATGTAGTCTGCCTCAAATCCCACATTAAACAAAGGGGGAAAGTTTCATTATGTTTCAGGTTTAACAACCCAGGATAAATTGGCTATGTTTGTCTGTTATCCATCACCATTGTTAGAACTTAAGTCTTTGTTACTGACGGGTAAAACTTAGCTGGGCAGATCAATAGAATTAGTTCTCCCCTCAGACAATAAGAAGTATGAAGATAATAACTAGCAATGACTTAAAAAAAATTTCTGCCTTTCATTAGCAGTTCATGTTCCAGGAAAGGCTTTCTGAGCTGCTGAACAAAAGATTGCTTCCAAGGTTCAACAGCTTCATGTATCAGAGAAATTTTCTGCAACTCTGAAACCTACAAATGTCTGGCCAAAAAAAAAAAAAATATATATATATATATATACACACACACACACACATATACACACACACACACATATATATACACACACACACACATATATATATACACACACACACACACACTATGCACAGTCCACTCTTAAAACCATAAGGAAGCCTTTATAACTAAGGTGATCAATGCTAAACTCTGCATTACTATATTGAAGGCCATCAACAGCCATAAGGTCAGAATAGAAAGTAGAAAGTACACACTAAACAAAATGCTTCAGCAACAAAAACAGCTTTGCTCTTAGAAGACAGACTTCTCTGACTGGCTTTGCACTTTGGCCCCACATGGTTTCTTTGGAAAATACTTGTCATGAAATTTTATGATCTGCTAAAAAAAAAAAAAAAAAAAAAAAAGTGTAAAAATATTCCTTCTTACCTACCTCACAAGGATGTTGGGAAGATTAAAATTAGATAGTTGTGAAAGTTTCTAATTCTCCTAGGAAAGCCTGCAGAAATGCTTTGTGGATAAACCCCTTTGTTGCAAGCTTAAAATAGTCGTAATGAACCCATCTCAGCCTTCTCCCATTAAAAGCCCAGGATTATGCTGATCAAGCAGTCATTTCCCTTGTCTCTGAATAGCTCTTTTAAATCATTCCACTCATAGCCCAAAAGTATTTAATACATGACTGACAAAAAGGAAAAAATAAAACAAAACCACATAGTTTCTACAAACCCTTCCTGGGTTAGCCAACAGAGAAATCTCAGCAGCGTTGCCTTGTCTAGGATTGAAAGTATTCCCCTGTGACCCCCTCACGTCCTTTCTTCTAAATACATTTTCCTTTGTCTCCTTCCGAATTTAAGAACTAGCAAATGCATTGCCTACTGTTCATATACCCATTTTACATTTGTACATGTCAGTATTTTCTACTTTTTCACATAAGCCTTAATGGGTATAGGCATGGCTCACCCTCAACAAAACGTATCTTCCTATACCTCTGTGCTCAGCACATCACCACCCCTCGGAAACAAACTCTTCTGACCCGAGCAAAGACCCAATATATGTGGATTTCCCAAACATTTCCACCTTTTACTGCAACAACCCTCTTCATCTCCAATTCTACATTATCAAAGCCAACTCTCAGCTGAGACCTGCAACACATTCACATTAAGTTGTAAACCACTGGTGTCTGCTTGAAGAGCTGTGCCTTCTCAGGCATTGTTCCTTTCATGCACCTCCTTCAGACTCTGACACACCGTCCCTCTCCATGCTTCATGTATGACGGTCTCCAAAAAGTTCATAAAAAGTGCCTATTATGAAAAAATTACACATAAATTTCAAAAGTTTCTTTTGCCAAAATCAACTCATACTAGCTTGTTATAACATGACTGAACAGGATCTAGTTTGAGGCACTAAGAAGGATAAGATATCAGTCTAAACAAGCCCTGATCAGAGCAACACAAATTCTGCTAAAGCTGGAGCAAGAACAAAAATCAAATTTACAGTGAAGCTTGGGCAAAAGAATGGTGAAATCATGGATGCTTTTTGAAAAGTTGATGGGCACAATGCCCCAGAGAAATCAGCGGTTTATAAATGGATAACTCTTTTGAAGAAGGGATGAGACGATGTTGAAGATGAAGGCCAGAGCAGCAGACCATCCAGGTCAATTTATGAGGAAAAAATTAATCTCGTTCATGCCCTAATTGAAGAGGATAGACGATTAATAGCACAAACAGTAGCCAACACCACAGACATCTCAAAACTGATCTGACTTACAGAATTCTGAATGAAAAATTAAAGTTGAGCAAACTTTCCACTTGATGGGTGTCAAAACAGTTGTGTCCAGATCAGCTGCAGAGATGGGCACAACTTTCAACGGCAATTTTAAACAAGTGGGATCAAGATCCTGAAGCATTTCTTTGGAGAATTGTAACAGGAGATGAAACACACTTTTATCAGTGTGATCCTGAAGACAAAGCACAACCAAAGCAATGGCTACCAAGGGGTGGTCGTGGTCCAGTCAAAGCAAAAGTGGACCAGTCAAGAGGAAAGGCCATGGCAATGGTTTTTCGGGATGCTCAAGGCATTTTTCTAGTGGGCCAAAGAATGATAATATCTGCTTACGATGAGAGTGTTTTGAAAAATTTAGCCAAAGGTTTAGCAGAAAAATGCCATGGAAAATGTCACTAGAGTGTCCTTTTCCTCCATGACCACGCTCCCACTTATTCCTCTCATCAAACAAGGGTTATTTTGCAGAGTTTTGATGGGAAATCATTAGGCATCCACCTTAGACTTAGGAGGACAATGTAGCTCCTTCTGACTTATTTCTGTTTCCTGATCTTCAAAAATAATGTATAAAATGCACCCATTTTTTCTCAGTTAATAATGTAAAATAGATTGCATTGACATGGGTAAATTCCCAGGGCCCTCAGTTCTCTAAGGGTGAACTAAATGGCTGTATCATGATTTACAAAGGTGTCTTGAACTTGACGAAACTTCTGATGACAAATAAAGTTTATATTTTCTATATTTTAATTTTGTTTTTCCATGAACTTTTTGAAGTCTCCTTGTATATTCTCTCCCACAACCCACCCCCAGTGAGAAGAATGGAGAGGAAATTCTCTTCCTATTAAAAGTCGCTACATATAACAGATAGAATTTCAGGTGAAATTTTAGGGCAGTAAAGTCAGGAAACAGAGGATATTCTGAGTACCCTGAAGTCACTGGGCTTGGGTGCTTTTTAGTCTGCCTGCAGGCTAACCTGGCCCTGATTACAGGGCTGCATGGTTCCAAGGCACTGAGAACTGAATGGTGGTGATGGCTTCTCTGGCACCTGATTATTTGTACCTCCCATCCCCTTCGCTAAACCTTCTCCTCCCTCAATGTTTTCCATCTCAGAACATAGCAGCTTCATTCATCCAGATGCTCAGACCAAAAGCCTTGGAGTCAGCTTTACCTCCTTTTTAAATTTTCACATCTCACATCTAATCCATTAGCAAATTATATAATTCCAACCTTCAAAATACATGCTGAATGCAGCCACTTCTTGTCCTCTCTGCCACTTTAGGCCAACCCACTCTCCTCTTTCTGCTGGACTGTTGCAATGGCCGCCTCACTGCTTTCTCTCTTTTCATTTTCTTGCCCCATCTTCAATTAGTTATCTACACAGCTGCCAGAATAATGATATTATATCATTTCTTTATCCTCAACTCTCCAACAGCCTCCCATTGTGCTTAGTACACAATCCAAAAGCCTTACCATGGCCCCAAATCTTGCAGGATCTGACCTGGTTCTACATCTCTGACCCAGTCTTCTCCCACTTCCTTCTTGCTCATTGCACCCAGTTGTATTGGCCTCCTCGCTGTTACCTGTACATGCCAAACACACTCATTCTCTTAGAGCATTTGCACCTGCTGTTCCTTCTGCCTGGAATGTCCTTCCCCAGATATTCACATGGATCATAATTCCCTCACTTCACTCAAGCTTCTGTTCAAGTGCCACCTGCTCAGAGAGGCCCAACTAAAGCACTCTATGTGAAATAGCAGACACTGATTTTCTCTATTAAAAATAACGTTTTCTTCTTCACAGCACTCACCACTACCTCAAATTACGGTATGTACTTACGTATGGTGTCTCCCCCCGTTGAATATAAGCTCCATGAAGACTAGACTTTTATCTCATTCATCACTCTTTCCCCCTGTTTGAAAACATTGCTGACCACACCATTGGCACTTAATAAATATGCCTTTGTTTAATTAATTAATTAGTTTTGCAGATTTGGGGCACCACCAATCTAGGATCACCAACTTCCAGGCATTACTTGGTGACCAATTTCAGGTGTCCCTGGTCAGATATCTTTCATATGGCTCTTCTAAAACCTCACTCTTCTCTTCAAACTCCTTCTCCATCCTGCGGTATCCCACCCATTATCGGCAAATGATTTTGCTTCCCACTTTACAGGGAATAACTAAGGTCATTATAGATAAGACCTCCAGCAGAGTCTTTACCCATGCTTACAAACGTGCCTACATCCACTTCCCCTTGCTGGCCTTCTCTCTGTCATGACAGAGTTCTCTCTGTCATGACAGAGTTCTCTCTGTCATGACAGAGTTCTCTCTGTCATCTTCTCCCTTGCCTTCCCCAAGGGACTCTGTACATCAAGGTCCCTTGACCTTTGCCCACATTAACCCTCGATGGCTTGGATCTTCCTTTTCTCCCATCCTGGGGTCTGTTTCCTTCAGCATCTGAGCATTTTCTAGTCTCTCCCATCTGAAACGGCTCTCCCTGTACCTTGCTTCCTGTAGGAACCAACAGATGAGCTTCTTGAAAGAGCTATGTTTGCCATTTTCATTTCCTCACAACATATTCACTCCTCAATCTCCTGCATTTTGGTTCTCACTTGCAACCTCCCAGAGAAACTATTGGGCAAAGTCCCCAGTATCCTCCTAAATACCAAAAACAGTAGGTCTTTTTCTTTTTTATATTATTCTTTTAAAAAATTATACAATTAACATCCCTTTATAACACAAAATGTAATCACGGTAAATCTATATGTAGATGAAAATAAACATCTCCCACAATTCTTCTCCAAAACAATCAAGGTTAACATTTTGAGGATATGTCTCAAATTTTCCTTTGGTATACAATGAAATATAAATATTTATATGTTGTTATTAATAGTTTTTCAAAAAAGACATTAGAGTACATCATTATTTGCAACTTGCTCTACTTAGCATATCCTGGTCACATTTTCATATTTGTACATATAGATTTACAGTGTTTTGAATGATTGCAAGTACTCCATCATGTAGATGTACCAATATTTATTTAGGATAAATTACTAGGAGAGAAATATAGGGTCAAAGGGAACAAATATTTTTTAATTTTTAAAACAACCAAGACTATTTCCTTCTAAAAAGCAATTTATACATTCACCTATAGTTTATAAATGTCTATTTCTCCACACCCTTGGAAATCAACTTTCCTTATAATCTTTGTTGATTTGGTTAGTGGAAAATTAAATCTCATTGTTGAGCTATAATTATTTAAATAAAAGTAACATTGGACATATTTTCACACATGTATCAGTCACTTGACTGGTCTTCTGTGACCTTCTTGTTCATATCATTTGCCCATTTTTCTATCAGGTTGCCCTTTTTTAAATCTTACTGACTCGTAAGGACTCTCTCAGTCTTGCAGATATTAACCTGTTGGTCATTTTTCATCATACAATAATGGTTGAGAACCTACTGTGTACCGAGCACTGACTAGATATTGGAATTGCACCGGTGAGCATCACAAAGAAGCCCCTTTCCCTGCTGGGGGGAATGGAGTAGATTGTAGAGACTGAAGAAAGTTTCCTAGCATGATAGAAGTGTCTTGTTTCACAAATCAAAGGTATATATTTGTAGAACTATGTCCCTGCAGAATTAGAGAAATCATTTTCTTTCTAATTCTGGATATACGCTATCCTACTCTCAAAATGATTGTTTATACTAGAACAACATATGCAGAGAATGACCTTATGGCTACACGCCTGGGAGTTTGGGTTTCAATATCCAGGAAAGGTTCAAGGGAAGAGGACTTGAAGCTGCACAAAGAAAGTATTAGAAATGACATCCCTACATGATGCATGGGAAACCTGTGAAGCGTGGGCCTATCTATGAGGAGAATCATAAAACCTCTATCTATCTGCTGAGGGAAATTTCAAAGAAGTTTACCTCAATCCAGGATTCTGGGCATCTCCTGTGATGCAGAAATTCCCAAAGAGAAATCAATATAAAAACTGGTTTTAGATTGGTGATTGTGTTGACAGAAGTCAATTCAAAACTTTTCTGGAAAGACAGTTCCCCAACCCAGGCTACAGGATTTCCACAGCAGAAAATATCAGCTGAAGATAGTCCCACAACTCCCAAATTACAAAATACATGAAGACATAATCCACCATATGTATTAATTTCCACATAAATCAAATAGGAAGATTACTACCCTCCCCCAAAGTCTTGAGATAATAGAATAAATTTCAAACTAGAACTTTTTTGAATGCTGGATTATAGAATGTGTATATTCAAAGTGATTAAGGAGATAAGAGAAATAATTGATACCAGAGGAACAGAATAAGATATAATGAAAAAAGAAAGATAGAATTTAAATACAATTAAATACAATTTCTAAAATTAAAATACAATCACTGAAATGTAAAACTAATTGGATAGGTTAGAAAGCAGACTGGACCCAGGCAAGGACAGACTAAAAACTGGAAAATTAATCTAAAGCAATTACTCAGATAGAACACAAAGAGGTGGAGATTTTTAAAACATGAAATTAATAGGCATGCAGCCTGGAGAAGATCTAATAGGAGATCCAGAAGGAGAGAACAGAGAGAAAGGAAGAGATGACATTTTTGAACAAATAGTGGCTGAAAAGTTTCTAGAATAATAAAGGCCTAAATCCCCAGGTTGAAGAAGCAGTCTAGCAAAACAGAATCCACACCTAGACATATTATTTAAAAATAAACTGCAGAACAAACACCAAAGACAAAGGTAAAATATTTTTCAAAACAATCAGAGAAGAAAAGCCAATTACCTACAAAGGACAACGGCTAGACTTACAGCACACCTCTCCATAGCAACAACGGGAGCCAGAGAAACAGAATAACATCTTCAAGAAGCAGAGGGAAATAACTTCAAACCCAGAGTTCATACACAGCTCACCTGTCATTAGAAATGGAGTCAAAATTAAGACATTTTTAATTACCAAGAGAGTTTAACAGTCATGGACCCTTGAGGAAAGGAGACTACGCTTCAAGAAGGATGTTGAACTCAGGCAGAAGTTAACTATAAGAAGTGATGACTATATAAGCAAATGTGTGGCTACATCTGAGTAGTTTTTTAATTCTTTTTTTTTTTTTTTTTTTTTTTTTTTTTTTTTTGAGATGGAGTTTCACTCTTATTGCTCAGGCTGGATGCAGTGGCACCATCTCAGCTCACTGCAACCTCCGCCTCTAGGGTTCAAGCTATTCTCCTGCCTCAGCCTCCCAAGTAGCTGGGATTCTGGGCGGGGTTTCACCATGTTAGTCAGGCTGGTCTCAAGCTCCTGACCTCAGGTAATCCACCCGCCTCGGCCTCCCAAAGTGCTGGGATTACAGGTGTGAGCCACCGCACCCAGCCTTTAAAATTCTTAATAGCAAATGTGGAGGACTTAAAAACAAGTGGAATCAAAACATAAGACAACAATAACATAAAAGATGGGAGAGATGCTTAGGATTACAGTATTCTAAGATTCTTATACTGATCGGGAAGAAAATGATGAGGTCAACTTTACACCTTTTAAGTCAAGTATGCATACTAAATATTTAGGTTAACTACTAAGGAAAATAGGAAGGAAGGGAGGGAGGAAAAAAGGAAAGGAGAAAGGAAAAGGAAGGGAGAGAAAGAGAGAGAGGGAAGGAGTGAAGTATAACATCTTCACTAGTGGCAGTGGAGAGGGGAAGGACTAAAAGAAAACTTGATCAATCTAGGAAGACAGGAATGGGGGAAGGAGGTAAAAAAAATCCTATGGCATCATGTCTGGGGGACCTTGGGTGAACTACACATTAAGGGAAAAGGGAGCATGAGTAATTCAGCAGGACTGGTTATTTAGACAAGCAGTCTAATTGGTGGCTCTAAGGAAAAGGAGCTCCTAGTGTTTGAGGGGGAGGAGGAATGTGGGAAGGAAGACTAGATCCTAGGTTGAGGCAAAATATCCGATGCTTTTTTTTTTTCATCGTGATCACCTGAAGAACTTCAAAATCCTAAATCATGAGCCATATTCCGGACTTAATAAATCAGAATTTCAGATAGTAGGACCTAGGAGGTATATTTCTAAAATCTCTTCTGGTGCTTCTCAGGCACAAGAAGCAAGTCTGCTCCTGGGGAGGAAGAGGGAAGGAGTTGGTGAGATCTAAGCAGAGGCTCAAGTTCTCAGGGAAACGAGATGGGGTTCAACACAGGATCCTCTTTCTGGCACAGAAACCAGTGATATACCAGAACCCCCCAGGTAGCAGATCAGCCAGATCTGCAAAGCTTGGCCTCAGCCCTGCTGGCTGGTAAGTGCTCAGGCCTCCCACATGCCAGCCTTGGTGTCTGATATGGTTAGGCATTGTGTCCCCACCCAAATCTTACCTTGAATTGTAGCTCCCATAATCCCCATGTGTTGTGGGAGGGACTTGGTGGGAGATAACTGAATCATGGGGGCGGGTCTTTCCCATGCTATTCTTGTGATAGTGAATGAGTCTCATGAGATCTGATGGCTTTATAAAGGGGAGTTTCACTGCACAAGTTATCTTCTCTTGTCTGCCACCATGTGAGATGTGCCTTTCACCTTCTGCCGTGATTGTGAGGTCTCCTCAGTCACGTGGAGCTGTGAGTTCATTAAGCCTCTTTATTTGGTAAATTGCCCAGTCTCGAGTTTTGTCTTTATCAGCAGTGTGAAAACAGACTAATACAATGCCATGACTGATTCAAGGTCCTGGGCGTCCCCTACACTGCCAGGCTTGGACAGCACTGGCCAAGGGACTGAGGTGGGTGTCCGGGTCAGAGGTCTTTTGGACCTGGACTGGAGGGCTGCAACACCATCCATCTTTTGGCCTAGCCCAGGTTTTCTCTCCTCCCCACAGGCTCAGGTGGCTGAGGTTCTAGCATGCCCATGCCCAGGTCCACATTATAACAGTATACTCTTGGCATGGCCTAAGGCCTGGTTCTCAGCCCTAGCTGTTCATCAGGAAGCTCCTGGAGAAGCTGTCAAACATAGACATTCCTGGTTCCCACCCTGTGAGATTTTGATTTGTGAGGTCTGGAATAGAGCTTAAGCACCTGTATATGTTTAACTCCCCAGGTGAGTCTAATGTATAACCAGGGCTGGAAATCTAAATCTGTGGTTCTCAATCCTTGATGCACATTAAAATCACCAAGGTGGGGCTGGGAGCAGATTTTTAAAAAATACTAATACTTGCCATCTGCATCATAAAGAGTCTAATTCTCTTGGTCTGGCAGTGGGCCTGGGTATGTTTTTTAGTTTGTCCAGTTGGTTGGTTTGGGTTGGTTTTAGCTGCCCAGGTGATTCTAATGCACAGTCCGGGTTGAAGACTCCTGGTCCAGAGGATTTTGTTCAAGGAAGTTAACTTGTATTTGAGTGAGTGCAGGGGCAAGGCCAGCCCTGGAGAAGATCCGACATACTGAAGGGCTATTGGTGGGCCAGGTAGACAGCAGCGCCCTGGGGCAGTGTGGGAAGGGCCAGGCAGAGACAAGCCAACAGCCTCACCAGAAGGCTTTCTGGCCAAAGCAATTTGCTGACACAGGTGTGACTTTTTAAAATCTATTATCTTGGGGGCCAAGATGACTGACTAGAGGCAGCAGCGCTCAGAGGCTCCCATCCAAAATAAGCCATAATAAGTGTGTGAATCCTTCATCAGCAACCAAGGTATCCAGGTTCTGTCATCAAAATTGACTAGAAGGCTAGCGTGACCCACAGAGAGAAAGAAGAGCAGTGTGATGCGGCTGCTCCCCTGAGAGCCACACAGGGAAGGGGAACCCTTGGGCCCCTCACTCACCGCCTCCCACCTCCAGCCAAGGCAGTCAGTGAGTGAGCAGTCTACCCAGCAGGTGAAACTGCTTTTCTCACAGAACTGTGCAACTCACGGATCGGAAGTTCTCACTCACGAACCCACGCTCCGGGGCCTAGCATCCCAACCCTGGAACATGCAGATTCTTACGGCCTCTCAGCTGGAATCTGCTTAAGCCTACCAAACTCCCTGAGGGAGGAGTGACCAGCACGGGCTGCGGGCTGCGGCTGCCTGCTGTCTAAGTCTTTTGAGCTCTTTAGGGGCGGGGCAGCAGCCAGCACTGGGACTCACAACTGCCTAACACGCTAAGCTTCCTGGGCAGGGGAATGGCGGCACCCATCTCTACACCTCCAGGCTGCACTTTCCCCTGCTGGAGCCAGGGAGGCGGAATGGTTTGGTCCTAAGACTTATCCCCACAGCCCAACACACCACCTGTGGCAGTCTGCAGCCAGAGTGCCTCTTCAGGTCTAACCCATCCTTCCTCATTGAGCGGGGCTTCCCTGCAGAATCTCCAATAACGCCATCCAGAGGCTCAGGGACAGAATCTGAATCTCTCTGGGCCTGAGCCCCTAGAGGGAGAAGTGGCCCCATCTCTGCAGACCAGTAGACTTAGCCTCTCCGGAGTCCTGGTAGTTCTGAGGAATCTGGGAAGCCCACACGAGTGGGTTTCCCGAAGCGAAGCCCACCTTCTCCACCAAGGGAGAAAGTGCTTCATTAAATGGGTCCTGCTCCCCATGCCACCCAACTGGGTGAGACCCTCCAACAGGGGTTGTCAGATACCCTATACAGGAGTGGTACTACTGGCATCAGGTTGGTGCCCCTCAAGGTCAGAGGTCCCAGAAGAAGGAGAAGGCACTCATCTTCCATATTCTTCAGCCTCCTTGAGTGACATCTCCAGGCACAGGAGCGAATCAGATGAATAGCGCCTGAACTGAACCCCCAGCAAAGTGCAGCAGCCCTACAGAAGAGGGACCTGACTATTGAAAGAAAAACAAACAAGCAGAAAGTGACAACAACAGCATCAACAACAACAACAACAAAAGGCCCCCACAAAAACCCCATCCAAGGGTCAGTATCCTCAAAGACTGAAACTAGACAAACTCACGAAGACGAGAAAGAATCAATGAGAAAATGCTGAAAACCCAAAAGGCCAGAGTGCCTCTTCCCCTCCAAATGATTGCAGTGTCTCTCCATCAAGGGCGCATAACTAGGCGAAGGATCAGATGGACGAATTGACAGAAGCAGGCTTCAGAAGATGGGTAATAAATACAACAATGAGCTAAAGGAGCGTGTTCTAACCCAATGCAAAGAAGCTAAGAACCTTGATAAAAGATTAGAGGAATTGCTAACTAGAATAACCAGTCTATTAGAGAGAAACGTAAATGACCTGATGGAGCCAAAAAACACAGCACAAGAACTTCGTTAAGTATCAACAGCTGAATTGACTAAGTGGAAGAAAGGATATCAAAGTTTGAAGACCACCTTACTGAAATAAGACATGCAGACAAGAATAGAGAAAAAAGAATGAAAAGGAATGAACAAAGCCTCCAAGAAATATGGGACTTTATAAAAAGACTGACCCTATGCTTGACTGGAGTACCAGAAGGAGATGGGGAGAATGGAAACAAGCTGGAAAACACACTTCAGGATGTTATCCAGGAGAACTTCCCCAACCTAACAAGAGAGGCCAACGTGCAAATTCAGGAAATACAGAGAACACCGTTACAGAGAACATACAGAGATCAATCCCGAAACACATAATCATGAGATTCTCCAAGGTAAAAATGAAGGAAAAACTGTTAAGGACAGCCAGAGAGAAAGTCCAGGTCATATACAAAGGGAAGCCCATCAGACTAACAGCGGACCTGTCAGTAGAAACTCTACAAGCCAGAGAGATTGGGGCCAATATTCAACATTCTTAAAGAAAATAATTTTCAACTCAGAATTTCATATCCAGCCAAACTAAGCTTCATAAGCGAAGAAGAAATAAAATCCTTTACAGACAAGCAAATGCTGAAGGATTTTGTTACCACCAGCCCTGCCTTGCAAGAGCTCCTGAAAGAAGCACTAAATGTGGAAAGGAAAAACCATTACCAGCCACTGCAAAAACCACACCAAAATATAAAGACCAATGACACTACAAAGAAACTGCATCAACTAGTGTGCAAAATTACCAAATAGCATTGTGATGACAGGATCAAATTCACACATAACAATACGAACCTTAAATGTAAATGGGCTAAATGCCCCAATTAAAAGACACAGACTGGCAAATTGAATAAGGAGTCAAGACCCATCAGTGTGCTGTATTCAGGAGACCTATCTTACATGCAAAGACACACACCAGCTCAAAATAAGGGGATGGAGGAAAATTTACCAAGCAAATGGAAAGCAAAAAAAAAGTAGGGGTTGCAATCCTAGCCTCTGACAAAACAGACTTTAAACCAACAAAGTTCAAAAGAGACAAAGAAGGGCACTACATAATGGTAAAGAGAGCAATTCGACAAGAAGAGCTAACTATCCTAAATATATATGCACCCATTACAGGAGCACCCAGTTTCATAAAACAAGTTCTTAGAGACGTACAAAGAGACTGAGACTCCCACACAATAATACTGGGAGACTTTAACACCCCAGTGTCGATATTAGACAGATCAACTGGACAGAAAATTAACAAGGATATTTAGGACTTGAACTCAGCTCTGGGTCAAGTGGACCTAGTAGACGTCTACAGAACTCTCTACCCCAAATCAACAGAATATACATTCTTCTCAGTGCCATATGGCACTCATTCTAAAATTGACCACATAATTGGAAGTAAAACACTCCTTAGCAAATGTGAAAGAACAGAAACCATAACAAACAATCTCTCGGACCATGGTGCAATCAAATTAGAACACAGGATTAAGAAACTCACTCAAAACTACACAATTTCATGGAAATTGAACAACCTGCTCCTGAATGACTCCTGGGTGAATAATGAAATTAAGGAAGAAATCAAGAAATTCTCTGAAACCAATGAGAACAAAAAGACAACATACCAAAATCTCTGGGACACAGCTAAAGCAGGGTTAAGAGGGACATTTATAGCACTAAATGCCTACATCAGAAAACTAGAAAGATCTGAAATCAATACCCTAACATCACAATTAAGAGAGCTACAGAGGCAAGAGCAAACTAAACCAAAAGCTAGCAGAAGACAAGAAATAACTAAGATCAGAGAATAACTGAAGAATAGAGACATGAAAAAACCCTAAAAAAAAGTAAACAAATCCAGGAACTGATTTTTTGAAAAAATTAACAAAATAGATAGGCCACAAGCTAGACTAATAAAGAAGAAGAGAGAGAAGAATCAAATAGACACAATAAAAAATGATAAATGGATATCACCGCTAACCCCACAGAAATACAAACTACCGTCAGAGAATACTATACACACCTCTATGCAAATAAACTAGAACATCTAGAAGAAATAGATAAATTTCTGTACGCATACACCCTACCAAGACTAAACCAGGAAGAAGTCAAATCCCTGAATAGACCAATAACAAGCTCTGAAATTGAGGCAGTAATTAATAGCCTACCAACCCAAAAAAAGCCCAAGATCAGATGGATTCACAGCTGAATTTTACTGGAAATACAAAGAGGAGATGATACCATTCCTCCTGAAACTATTCCAAACAATTGAAAAGGAGGGACTCCTCCCTAACTCATTTTATGAAGCCAGCATCATCCTGATACCAAACCAGGAAAAGACACAATAAAAAAAGAAAACTTCAGGCCAATATCCCTGATGAATATCGATGCAAAAATCCTCAGTAAGATATTGGCAAACCAAATCCAGTAGCACATCAAAAAACTTATCCACCCCAATCAAGTTGGCTTCATCCCTAGGATGCAAGGCTGGTTCAATATATGTAAATCAATAAATGTAATCCATCACATAAACAGAACCAAAGACAAAACCACATGATTATCTCAATAGATGCAGAAAAGACCTTTGATAAGATTCAACATCACTTCATGTTAAAAACTCTCAGTAAACTAGGTATCGATGGAACATATCTCAAAATAATAAGGGCTATTTATGACAAACCCACAGCCAATATCATATTGACTGGGCAAAAGCTAGAAGCATTCCCTTTGAAAACCGGTACAAGACAAGGATGTCCTCTCTCAACACTCCTATTCAACATAGTATTGGAAGTTCTGGCCAGTGTTATCAGGCAAGAGAAAGAAATAAAGGGTATTCAAACAGGAAGAGAGGAAGTCAAGTTGTCTCCGTTTGCAGATGGCATGATTTATATTTAGAAAACCCCATCATCTCAGCCCAAAAGCTTCTTGAACTGATAAGCAACTTCAGCAAAATCTCAGGATACAAAATCAATGTGCAAAAGTCACAAGCATTCCTTTACACCAACAATAGGTAAACAGAGAGCCAAATCATGAATGAACTCCCATTCACAATCACTACAAAGATAATAAAATATCTAGGAATACAGCTAACAAGGGATACGAAGAACTTCTTCAAGGAGAACTACAAACTACTGCTCAAGGAAATAAGAGAGGACACAAACAAATGGAAAAACATTCCATGCTCATGGATAGGAAGAATCAATATCGTGAAAATGGCCATACTGCTCAAAGTAATTTATAGATTCAATGCTATTCCCATCAAACTACTATTGACATTCTTCACAGAATTAGAAAAAAACTACTTTAAATTTTATATGGAATCAAAGAAGACCCTGTATAGCCAAGACAATCCTAAACAGAAAGAACAACGTTGGAGGCATCATGCTACCTGAGTTCAAACTATACTACAAGGCTACAGTAACCAAAACAGCATGGTACTGGGACCAAAACAGACATATAGACCAAGGGACCAGAACAGAGACTTCAGAAATAACACCACACAAATACAACCATCTGATCTTTGACAAACCTAACAAAAATGAGCAATGGGAAAGGATCTCCTATTCAGTAAATGGTGCTGGGAAAACTGGCTAGCCATATGGAGAAAACTGAAACTGGACTCCTTCCTTACACCTTATACAAAAATTAACTCAAGATGGATTAAAGACTTAAATATAAAACCCAAAACCATAAAAACCCTAAAAGAAAACCTAGGCAATACCATTCAGGACATAGGCATGGGCAAAAACACCAAAAGCAATTGCAACAAAAGCCATAATTGACAAATAGGATCTAATTAAACTAAAGAGCTTCTGCACAGCAAAAGAAACTATCATCAGAGTGAACAGGCAACCTACAGAATGGGAGAAAATCTTTGCAATCTACCCATCTGACAAAGGTCTAATATCCAGAATTTACGAGGAACTTAAACATATTTACAAGAAAAAAACAAAACAACCCCGTCAAAAAGTGGACAAAGGATATGAACAGACACTTCTCAAAATAAGACATTTATGTAGCCCACAAACATGAAAAAAATCTCATCATCACTGGTCATTAGAGAAATGCAAATCAAAACCACAATAAGATACCATCTCATGCCAGTTAGAATGGTGATTATTAAAAAGTCAGGGAACAATAGATGCTGGTGAGGCTGTGGAGAAATAGGAACGCTTTTACACTATTGGCCAGAATGTATATTAGTTCAGCCATTATGGAAGACAGTATGGTGATTCCTTAAGGATCTAGAACAAGAAATACCATTTGAGCCAGCAACCCCATTATTGGGTATATACCCAGAGGAATAGAAATCATTCTACTATAAACACACATGCACATGTATGTTTATTGCAGCACTATTTACAATAGCAAAGACATGGAACCAACCCAAATGCCCATCAATGATAGGCTGGATAAATAAAATGTGGTACATATACACCATGGAATACTATGCAGTCATAAAAAGGAATAAGATCATTTTCTTTGCAGGTATTTGGATAAAGCTAGAAGTCTTCATCCTCAGCAAACTAACACAGGAACAGAAAACCAAGTACTGCATATTCTCACTCATAAGTGGGAGTCGAACATTGAGAACACATGGACACAGAGAGGGCAACATCACACACCAGGGCCTGTTGGGGGGTGGGGGTTGAAGGGAGAGAACTTAGAGGACAGATCAATAGGTGCAGCAAACCACCACGGCACACGTATACCTCTGTAACAAACCTGCAAGTTCTGCACTGATTTTTTTTTTAGAAGAAATAAAGAAAAAAAAATCTATTATCTTGTTGCTCTTGTGGCAGTAGCCAAATCCCAGGTACAACAGGCCTGGAGACTGCAGAAGGCATAAAAACAGGGAAGAGACATGGCTTTCAGCTGCTCCTTTACCAGAGGCCCTCTTACCTTACTTCATGGCCCCTGCTTCATGGCTTAGTAGAGTAATGCCAGGAAGATATGCAGACCTGGGTGAAGGCACACACATGCTGGCTTTGCTCCCAAGAAAGTTTTCTACAGCCTGTTCCTTTTAGCTGGTTTGATAATTCAGCTGCCTGAGAATCTAGGCCATGAATGTATTCTCAATGGTATATTCAAGCTGTGAAATTTTAGTAGTAGATAGATTTTTACAGTTTTAAGGAAAATCAATCAGCAGGCCAAAACACCAGCTTGTTGAATGGGACTTGCTTTTTTAAAAAAAATCAAATTTAAGTTGGGATAATCTATCCATTGATGTTGCATTAATAGTTCACTTACCTAGTCATTCAACAAATGTTTATCAAGTACCAGACTTGGTGCCTGAGCTGGCTATAAAGTGCTAAATCAGACATCTCCCTGACCACATGGAGCTTATTGTCTAATATAAGGTGAACTATAGTCCTCAGGCCAAATATGGTACTCTGCCTGTTTTTTTTTTAAATAAAGTTTTATTGAAACACACCATGATCATTTGTTTATGCATTGTCTATGACCACTCTCAGACTACAATGGTGAAGTTGAGGAATTGAGTGGTTGCAACAGAGACTGTGTAGCCTGCAAAACCTTAAGTATTTACCACTGGGCTCTTTACAGAAGCAGTTTGCTGACCTTTGGTCTAGTGGATAGTTGAACTCTGCTTTCCTATCACAGTGATCCACTTGTTTTTTAAAAATTGACTTATACAGGGTTTTTAGTTGAAAGGAAAGAATCCACTTAATGGGCTCAAGGAAAAAGGAGGATTATGATAAAATATTCCCCCAATAGAATCCATAAACAAGAAACTAAATACAGGCATTACTCCTAAAATATAAGTTTTGTCACACAAATTGCCATAACTCAGTTCTATTAATTAAAGAAAATAATCTGCATTACTGAGGTCACCACTGGTTATAACAAGATCTTGACTAGGAACTAATAATACGTTTAGAAGCTAGCACCAATTGAAAAAAACAAAAAAACAAAAAACTGTTGCCTGAGCAATGCAAAGGCTTTGTTTGGGTAGCTTTGACCTTATTTATCTTAACCATGGGTTATAACAATAAAGGAGAAAAGCACTTGTAAAAATATCACGTTAGTGATAGGAAAAGAAGGGACAAGATTTTTAAGCAAAAGTTGCTAAATGCTGGATTTGATCTGTGATGTTTAGATTTTACTCTACAACTATAAAAAGCATTCTTATTATTGAAATGATTACAGAAAAAGCCACTATTTTGTTGGGAACCTGAAATTCTTCAGCTCCCACTTTTTTTTTTTTTTTTTACCTTCTTAAAACAATAATTGTTTTAAAGGCATTTTTTTTTTAATGTGAGGTTTCTGAGGAATGTAGAATTGACTGTCCAGTGAGACAGAAGATAAGAAATAGGTCTGGAGCAGAACTGAGGTCATTCTCACTGCTTCCCCAGCAGTACGTGGGCCCTGGTGCTTCCATCTCTGCCTTTTCTCTTCTTCCTCTCTCTTGCCTGGCTTCCACTGTGTAAACCTAAACAACCTGGATTGTCAAGCCCCAGTCTACACGTCTCCAGAGCCTACCATCACCAGGAAATCCTTTGTACAAATTCTTAATGAGACTGGTGTAGGGGTCAAGGGAAATTTTCCTCTTTACCCTCTAAAGGTTCACTGAAAATCAACTGACCAAAGGCAGATTAGTAGGAGAAAAGGCATACAAATTTCTTAATGTGCACAGGGGTGAATCAGAGTGAGTCCCCACAATCCAATGGGGTACAGATGGTTCTATGCCCTTCTTGGTAGGGGAAAAGAAGATGGGAAAGTGTGGATGATTTTAGTGGAGTTGTAAATGATCTTTAGGGGAATTCAATGGGTTTAAAGAACATATAATGGCCTGGGACAAAGTTTGTTGGGTCTGCAGAGCAGACCATGGTTTGTGACAGAAGTCTGTCCAGGTGTGTTGACAGACTTCGGTCTTTCTTCCTGTCATATGAGTTCAGTTGATGAAAACTCAGGGAAGGTACCAGAGGTAATTGATTTTTTCTTTGGTGGTTTGGACTTCAGGCAAATAAGGGAACTTCAGAGAACAGCTGCATCCTGTGCTTTGGGAGAAACAGAGGATTGGGGTAGAGGAGGTCAGACAGACCTTGAGAATTCTTCAGTTCAGCATGTCAACGTGCCATATTCTGGGGTTTCAGTTTCTGAGCCCAAACACTGACCTAACTCAATTTTTAGTTTGATACTTTTGCAGAGCCTACTAAAACCCTGACTTTTACACTGCCACCAAGACAAAAGACTACATTCCCAGTTTCCCTTGAATCTCAGTGTAACCCTGGGGCTAAATCTTATGAAGTAAAATACAAGCAAAGGTGTCATGTGAACCTTCCAGGAAGTGTCCTTGGAGGGTGGATATAATGATGTGATGACTGGAGCTCTGACTGCCATGTTGGATGTGAGCACGAGGGCCACACCCTTGAGATAGCACAGTATGAGCTGGAAGGAGCCTGGATCATTGATGACCATTGGAGACCTCACAACAGCCCTAAACTGCCTATATCGAGGTTTCTTTTATGTGAGTGAAATACATGCCCACCTTGTTTAAACAGATTATTTAGGGGGTTTCTGTTACCTGCAATGGGGCCTAAACCTGACAGTTTCCTCTGATCCAATAAGCTGTGACCAGAGAGGTAGGGCCTGAGGGATACTGCCCACACAGTGAATCTTCCAGGTCTGAGTAGATTTCCCAGGAAAGGAGTCCTGGGCAGAGCAGAAAGACCCTGTGGAGTTTCAATCACAAAGGTTGAGTTCCATTGCCAGATGACTTGGATCTGCAAGGAAGAGAAATACTGGGATACATGAAAAATTGGGTCCTGGACTCCTACCATAGAACACACACCAGGATAAAAAAATTATAATTCAAGGGGAACAGTCTCTGGCAGGTGGAATTGTGGGAATCATGGCTGCAAACCAGGTTGACAGGTGCCCTGAGTAGATGGAAGTCAATTGTTCTGCTAATAATTGAAGAAACATTGGTTATATTTATAAGAGATCTGGTTAACGCATTCCCTTTGGCTACTTAGGGCTGTGATTTATAGGCAGCAAAGTCACTTAGGATAATAAAACCCCCAGGCCTGGTGGAAAACTGCTGAGATTTTTCAAGAAGAAAGGGACCACTTAAATATCTCAATTGGCTTTTCTTGAATGAATGATATCCTGAGGAAGCAGGTTTCAAATGTGCCTCCATCATTCACACCCTTAAGAAGAAAAATGAGAGAAATTAAAAAAATGCTACATTTATTTCAAATATTTGACAAGTTATGTAAGTCCTGGAACAGGTTTCTAAGAACTACAACTCCCAGTGGACACATGTTCCACCAACCTTTTCTTCCTTTTTTCCAAAAGCTTTTAATTGATTGAGAAAAACTGGTTCAAATATGAGTTGATTTGAATGCATTATTCAATAAAAAGAAGAATATATGTCATTTTTAAAAATAGCCTTTCTTCTATACAACTGTGTCCAACTGGGCTATGGCCTTTCTGTTTAACATTTTTTCTTCCTAAGCAAATAAAATCCCAAAAGTTGAAAAAAAAAATCCTAGAAGTTTGTGCATAACCTTTGCCTGCAGAAGAAACACGCACTGGCACTGACAGGGCTCAAAGCAGCCTCGATCCTCTGGGTCACAGACACAGCAGGCAGACACTCAGCCACAAAGGCCAGACACTTGAAAGCAGAGATTTAAGAAGGAAATCAGTTGTTCTTCATGTTCAGAAAAAAATAAAAGATGTTCTGAAACAGAAAACAAGAAAGAAAAAATAAAGCAGTCTATTCTCAGGCAGTAGCACCGATTACCCAGGAAGACCTCAACTTATATAAACATTGAAATCTTTGAAGTAAATGAAGATCAGCTGTGATGGTTAATTTTATGTGTCAAATGGACTGAGCTAAGGGTGCCCAGCTGGCTGGCAACACATTATTTCTGGGTGTATATATGAGGATATCTTCGGAAGAGAGAAGCATTTGAATCAGTAAGTTAAAAGATTGTCTTCACCAATGTGAGTGGACATCATCCAATCTGTTGAGGGCTTGAATAGAAGAAAAAGGTGAGGAAGGACAAATTTGCTCTCTGCTTGAGCTAGGACATCTGTCTTCTCCTGCCCCTGGATTTCAGCACTGTGGCCTTCAGACTTACTCCACTGGCTCCTCTGGGTCTCAGGCATTCAGGCTTAGACTAGAACTACACCAGCGCTTCCGGGCCTCCAGCGTGCAGACAGCACATCATGGGATTTCTCAGCCTCCAGAATTGTGTGAGCCAACCCTCATAAGAAATTTCTTTCTATGTATCTACATATGTCCTACTGGTTTTGTTTCTCTGGAGAACCCTGACTAATACACCAGTCAAATGAGAAAGGCAAAGCCTATTTCTTTAGATTTTACTATAGCAAGGGAGTCAGCCCATCACACTTACACACTTACATTTGGCAGAGATTCAAAGGTAGGCAGAGGGGTGAGAAAGCTTCACAACAGAAAAAAGAGAAGACTTCATATATGTCCTGATAGGCCTGGGGACACTGTAGGCGAGTTAACTAGAAGCAGAACATCCTATGCGGCTGGTCCTAAGTTAGAAGTGGGGGCAAATATTTTTTTTTCTCTGATTTGTTCTAAATTAGAGGTAGGGGCAAAAATTAGGGATGCTGTCAGTTATTAATCAAGTCCTGGCCATTTTGTGCAAATTGTTACAGAAGTTATTGTTTATCTTTCTGGATTATTTCTAGAGATAGCAATCTGGCTTCCTGCAAGTCTGATATACTCACATAGGAGGCTGGCTTCCTGTGTTGTTTATTGTAGATAAGGGAATTGGTTTCCTGGGCAGGTTGCTGCAGCTCGTGGGCCAGAGTTCTATTTTTATATGTGGTCTAGCCATTGTCCATTTGTACACTCAGTCTCTTGTCTTTCAGATAAAGACAGATAGCTGTCTTGGAGCAGCTGACCGATAGCCAGCAAGGTGGTTCCAGTATTTCTAAAGAGCTACTTTGGGAGACAGCTAATTCTTCTAGGCCAGCTTGCCCAGAAGTGCCTAAGGACACACTTGCCTGAGTGAGCACATCCCTCTGAGCTCCATGCACCAAGTTAGTGAGGAAGGAAGGGAAGGATAATGGTGATGCTAGCAGCGGGGGCCTAGAAGGAGAGGAGGGAAGGAGTGCTCAGTGGTTCTCAGCCCTGGCTCTCAGAACTTCGTGGACAGCTTTAAGTAAACACTGATGCAGCAGCTCCGCCTCACCCACCAAAGGTTCTAATTTCATAAAGCAGTGCTGGGCGTCGACATTGTTTAAAAACTTCCCAGGTGATTCTAAGGTGCAGCCCAGGTTGGCAGCTACTGACCGAAATGAATAATATTTCAGAGACACTGCGAACAAATACTTAGCAATTAGTGAAAATGAAATCAGGGCATGCAGCCACAACCACTTTCTCAAGAAGCCTCCAATCTTGCACTCTTGCAGCGTTGCACTTTAGAAATATAAAATGCAGAGTGAAGCTGAACTAGAGTAGCAAATACGCAAAGGTCATAGAAGTTGAGCCACCACACGCAATGAAAATGCCACAGGATCTAAACCACAGGCACAGTGAACAAAGGAGTACACTTAAAGCTGCCTCAAAATGACAGAAATTCTACCTATTCTGAACCGTGGCCTTCATTTTTATTTTTAACTATTAAAAAATTATTTCCTTCTTTAAAAAATGCAATTTTATCATAACCTTTTATTTTTCACAGATTATGTATGATACATATGTGTGTTTCCAGTCTGTCTAAACTTATACATTTCTCAAATACTTAGAATTCAGAAGAGTTGCACTTGGGGTGTATAAACTCCAAAATCTCAAAAGAAGCACACACACTATATATATACCTGGTATCCATCTTTTATTTCTAGTCATTTCTAAATTTTTGAATGTACCAATGTATCTGAATCTGATACAACACCACCCCCTGGTGGAAGTCTATAGAAAAGAGCCCACATTTGATTTTCCTTGAGAATGTTAATACTGCAAGGAATGATTCTGATTGCATAAAACACTGGTGGGCTCTTCTCTCGCTGTCTACCAGCAGAATGTTCTCTGCAAACAAAATTATATGCAAGTTCTGAATGAACACAACAGCAAAGCTGTAGCTGTGCTAAGAGCTTTCTCTTTCCCACACTTTCTTCATTGGCAACCCTATATCTCACTCAGGATGTCCAAAATAGAATTTACTGTATCATTTAACAGAAGTCATCTTCCCCAAAAATTAAAATTAAAGCCATTTCTCCTCAAGCCTTTTTTTTTTTTTTTTTTTTTTTTTTGAGACGGAGTCTTCCTCTGTCACCCAGGCTGGAGTGTAATGGTGTGTCTCAGTTCACTGAAACCTCCATCTCCCGGGCTCAAGCGATTCTCCTACCTCAGCCTCCTAAGTAGCTGGGATTACAGGCACCCGCCATCATGCACAGCTAATTTTTGTATTTTTGTAGAGATGAGCTTTCACCATGCTGGCCAAGGTGGTCTTGAACTCCTGAACTCAGGTGATCCACCCACCTCGGCCTCCCAAAGTACTGGGATTGGAGGTGTGAGCCACCGTGCCCAGCCTCCTCAAGCCTCTTTACCTCAATACCAGCACGTCCTTTTCCATCCACCCAAGCTCTCTAGAGGATTCACATTACACATGCACACATTAAAGGCTCTGAGTAGGCCTGAGTCAAAAAACAGGTTCAATTCATTTAGCTCCACAATTCCAACTCATTTTATTGTGAGACACATTCCCCTCCTCCCCAAAACTTCTTAACAAACTGCAGAATACTCTGATTATATTTCATTCAGAATGATTGTTTCACCTTAATTAGCAAATTAGTTCTTTGGCTGCACATGCTGTTCATCTTCAAAAATGCTTAACCCAACCATACTGCAAACCAGCTCTCAATCATTTACAGTAATGGAATGTACAACCCCTAGGTGTTTGACCCCAGGCAGCTAGTGAATTGATATGACATCCACAGGCAGCTTCATCTCTGTCTCCTACCATCATTACCAGCTGAGGGGAGGAAAAGGTTGCCGCCAGTACTAGGAGCAAGCATGCTTTGTCTTCAATTAAACATAATAATCCTGCATTGTGTGAGCACCATGTAATTTTATTTAGAGGAATTATGTTGCTGACTTGGCTATAACCTACGAAGATCACGGGCAGCTCTACAATTGACAGTGATTTAAGCGTTTTCCATACATTATCTCTTCGT
Organism: Macaca nemestrina; assembly: GCF_043159975.1. Lineage (NCBI taxonomy): Eukaryota > Metazoa > Chordata > Mammalia > Primates > Cercopithecidae > Macaca > Macaca nemestrina. Next base: position 15,039,779 of record NC_092129.1, read on the forward strand.
GTGGATTTATAAGCCAAATGATATCAAAATCTCTGTAGCTTCCAACATTCATATAAATCTGCATAGGTCCTTGGACATCAGTTCTAAAGAAATTTTACTCTATAAGAAGTATTTTTAACAAAAAATAGAGCTTTATGCCCTATGTCATTAATGGTAGACTTCCTAAGGAAGCCTGCATGTTGCATCATTTCTTTTGTTGTTGTTGGGTTTTTTAGAGGTGGGGTCTGGTTATATTATCCAGATTGCACTTAAACTCCTGGGCTTAAGTGATCCTCATGCCTCAGCCTCTCAAGTAGCCGGGACTATAGGCATGCCACTGTGCTCAGCTTACATGTTATACCACTTCTAATGTTGAAAACAAAGAAATGTCTAATTAAACTTACATGCAGTGGAAAAGTCATTTGAACCTATTCTGTGCTTTGATCAACAGTCTCTCAGTCTATTTGCTGTCATTCTATGTCATCTACAGCTTTGACTTGGCAATGGGGGTCCTGAGGGCATGGACACACTCGCTCACCAGCCTGGCAGCCTCCAGAGCAGTGCCCCAGTGCACCGAGATGCCCCCACTCCCATGGCCATAGTGGTGGACTACAGGCAGCCTCCGGCCATCTCGGGCAAGGAGCTCTGTCTGCAGTCGCACACCTGGCCTGTAGGGCCTCAAGCCCACCTTCTCCCTGATGTTGCAGGCTCCGTGGAGGGAGGGCTCCAGAGCACAGCATCGGGAAAGAATTTCTCTGCTATTTTCTGCATCTGGGGACAGATTCCAGTCCCCTTTTTGCCTAGTTCCACCTAGGGTTACATGGGATGTACCAGGATAAATATACGTCAGCCCACTGCCATCTCGGATAAAATGCTCCACCCAGGGAGCCTGAACTTGGAGCACTTGGCCCCTTACAGGGAAAATCTTTGCGTCTCCTGCAAGCTGTCTGCTTCCAAGGCCTGAACAGTTGACCACGATGTCGAAGGACGGATAAAGTTCCCACAGGTCGTCTATTCGCCGAGTGAGCATCCAGCCTCCACTTCCTTTTATCCTATGGAAGAGAGGTCATGAAGTGAACCTTTGTCAGCATCCTGATCAACTACTTCTAGGAAGTAAAGAAAAGGAACCCAGGAACAAAAATTAGGCAATCATCTGATGAACAAACACCCCAGGAGCTTCCAGGGCCCAATCAGGCCAAATTCGAGCCATCAACTGCTTCACATCCTAGGAACTGGGGATTTCTAAAGCTGAATCTAAATGGAAACCACTTGAAAGTTCAAAACAAAGGTAATTACATGCTTTGCCCTTTTAAAATTTTGTAGAATTCCTATATTGTTATAGATGCTGAATAAATGCCAAGTTGATTTGATATTTTAAATGTCCAAGCATTTCTTATTTCTACTACTTATTTAACACCTAAATTTGATACATTTTATCTCATATTGTTAACTCTTGCATGCTCCTTTGTATTAGTCTGGTCTCCCTAACTAAAAGATACAGGGGTCATATCCCCACCAGCTTTATGTCTACAAGTGTGTTAGCACGAGAAGAACACAAAATATTTGTAGCTGATGAGCTAAATGGCAGCTGTGATTGGTAATTGTTATGTTTTTTGGACCAACTATATCAATCATGAAAAGAAATGGCTTATCCAGTACCTGTAGTCTTTATTTAAATTGAGGTAAAATACACATAACATAAAATTTACCATTTTGATGATTTTTAAGTGTAAAGTTCAGTAGTATTAAGCACATTCACCTTGTTGTGCAACTATCATCACCATCCATATGAGCTATCCATCTCCAGAACATTTTTATTTTTTCTGAGATGGGGTCTCACTCTGTCACCCAGGCTGGAGTGCAGTGGCATGATCTCAGCTCACTGCAGCCTTGAATTCCTGGGCTTAAGTGATCCTCCCACCTCAGCCTCCTGAGTAGCTGAGACCACAGGCATGTGCCACCATGCCCGGCAAATTTTTTGTATTTTTGATAGAGACAGGTTTTCGCCATGTTGCCCAGGCTGGTCTGCAACTCATGAGCTCAGTCAATCCACATGCCTCTGCCTCCCAAAGTGCTGGGATTATAGGCATGAGCCACCACACCCGGCCTCCAGAACTTTTTTAATCTCACAAAACAGAAAGTCTACCCAATAAACAATAACCTCCAGGACGTGTAATCTTATTCACAGGTCACTTGTAGAATAGAGAAAGAGACTATCAGCAGCTCTGTTCAATAGATGCAGACCGAATGCTTGCATGCAGGGCACTGCTAAGAGGGACCAGAAGGGTGTGAGTGGCAGTGCCCTTCCTCAAGGGCTGACAGAGGAACTGGCAGACAGAAGTGTAAACGCTTGGCAGAATTGACTAAGTTTTAAAGGAGAAGTGGTGTGAAATCAGAAAGCCTGGCTTTATGTCCCAGCTCTGCCTCACATTAGCTTTGAGCTCTTGGCCAACTCACCTCACTTCTCCAAATCTCAGTTTCCTCGTCTGCATCATGGGGAGGATACCTCCCTTGCCTGTCTCACAGGATGGTTGTGAGGTTCCAATAAAATAATGGCCACTACTTTGAACAGTCATCAATCACAATACATTTTAGAGGACTGTTATCAATAAATCACGAATTCCTCAAGGGGAGAGATTGTATCTTATGTTTCTTACCATCCCTATGACCCAGCTAAGTGCCCCACACCTAGTGGACTGGAAGTAAGTGTTAGCCAATACTAAAGACAATATGAAATCCTGGTTTGGGCCTGTGATGGTTAATTTATGTGTCAACTTGATTGGGCTATGGGTTCTCAGATATTTGGTCACACATACTCTATGTGTTTCTGCAGAAAATGTTTTTGAATGAGAAAAACATTTAAATCCATAGGCAGAGTAAAGCTAATTGCCTTCTTTAATGTGGGTAGGCCTCATCTTATCAGTTGAAAGCCTGATTAAAACAAAAAAGTTGACTCTTTTCCAAGGAAGAAAGAATTCCTTCTGCTGAACTGCCTTCCAACTGGGACATTGGCTTTTTCCTCTTTTTGGACTGGAACAAAAACGTTGACTCTTCCTGGATTTCAAGCCTGCTGGCCTTTGGACTGGAGCTACACCATCGGCTCTCCTGGGTCTCCTGCTTGCCTGCCAACTCACCACGCCGATCTTACACATCCTATTGGTTCTTTTTGTCTGGAGAAAAATACAGGGTGGCACAACTTTGGCATCTTCTTTCTCCGACTGCTGCAATCCAAGCCATTTCAGGGAGAAACTGGGAAGGGCTGACCTCGAAAATGGAGACAGAGTGCTTGTATCCTGCCTGCCCCTGAGAGAGCAGAAGTGATCATCACAGCAGTTCTGAGCACTATCTACTTTCAAGGCCAGATAAACAGATTTAATGTGAAGGAAAATAATAAGAAAAGACAGAAATTTCTGCAGTGGCTATGGTGGTCAATGATGGCATGGGTTTGACAACTAATTTTAACTTAGCAAGGAGGGACTCTTTGAAGTGATTCTAACTTTCCACCCCACTTCCCGGTTGGAAAGTTTAATTGAAACTTGTATTAAGATTAGCAGAAAACTGGCCTTCTGATGCTGAATTGCATTTCTAGAAAATGCCTCACGTTCGTGGTGGTACACGCCTGTAATTCCAGCTACTCAGGAGGCTGAGATGGGAAGATCCCTTGAACTTAGGAGGTGTAGGTTCAAGCCGAGATCGCGCCACTGTGCTCAAGCCTAGGAGACAGAGCAAGACACCATCTCGAAAAGAAAAGAAAAGAAGGAGGGAAGGAAGGAAGGAAGGAAGGAATGAAGGAAGGAAGGAAAGAAAGAAAGAAAGAAAGAAAGAAAGAAAGAAAGAAAGAAAGAAAGAAAGAAAGAAAGAAAGAAAGAAAGAAAAGAAAGAAAGAGAAAGAAAGAAAGAAAGAAAGAAAGAAAGAAAGAAAGAAAGAAAGAAAGGAAGAGAAAGAAAGAAGGAAAGAAGGAAAGAAGGAAAGAAAGAAAGAAAGAAAGAAGAAAGAAAGAAAGAAAGAAAGAAAGAAAGAAAGAAAGAAAGAAAGAAAGAAAGAATGAAAAAGAAAAAAAATGCCTCACGTTGATGAGTGCGGAAGAGATCAACATTGCTACTCAGTGGCATCTTAGACCCTGACCCCAATAGCTCAGCTTCGTATTCCATCAAGTACCAGCCACAGGCTGTCGTCTCAGCATCTTTGCAGTTCTCTGCATTTGACTGAAGGCCAAGCTGCTGGGCAGAGCTCCATCTGCTCAGTCTCTTCACACTCCTTCCCTCTGCAGAGACCTCTGAAGTATCTCCACTGAGCAGTTTCAAGAACAGTTTGAACCCTCTGGATTAGACTCATTGATTATTCAACAAATATTTGTTGAGGGCTTGTACTCTGTCCAGCACCCTCAGGAGGCAAGAAGAACTCAGAGGTTCCGCTGGCTCTGAGATCACATGAACCTGCAACGCACTTCCTATTAAATGCAAGCTGCATTGCCAGCATCAGTGCTTCAAACAACAGAACCTAAATTCAGTTGCTTTTTATTCTAAAAATCCAAGGAAGGGAGTATGTTGTTTACCTGAGACGAGCAAACCAAAGAAAAGAATCGGGCAAGCATCTACACTTTGGGGCCACAGAGAACCAATAAAGCCAATGAATTACTTTTTGGTGTAACTAAAAGTAGTTAAAAGAGAGAGAATGAAGCTGGAGCTACTGTTGTGTTTGTTTGTTTGTTTTATAAGTAAAACTGTTCATAGATAAAAAATATTTAATGTAGCAAATTTTATGGGGACAGGTTTTTTTTTGGCTCTCTCGGTAAGAACAACCAATTTAGAAACTTAAATTATGTTCTTAAACATACAGTAATAGATAAATGTTTTTAAAGGTAAAATAACTCTGTAAAGGTTGTTTTTCACCTTAACATTGGCATAGAAAGAAGAGTAAATTGGAGTTTTGTAGTAATACTGAGCAACACGTTTCAGTGTGTTTATAATCTTTCAAAAGGTGAACACAAAGAAAACACCTTTAAAAAGTGCTTAGGAGGCCTCTACCCTTTACGATTCATATGACCTTGGTCAAGTTATTCCACTTCTCTAAGCTTTAATCCCGTATTCATAATATGGGGGTAATAATACTGACTCCCTAGGCTCGTTGTGAAAATGAAATGAGACAACATCTGGAAAAAGCATAACACTGTGCCTAACACACTATAGCTGCTCAATAAAGACCTTTTATTTTTAAAAAGTGTTTAGGGGTTTTTCATGCTACTGTAAAATGCAAGACCCAGTGCATCATCTATGAGTATTCTTATCCTCCATACCTGTATGTCACTTATGTTTCATTAAGGATGATATTTCAATTTTGAAAAGTTTTAACTGATCATTATTTGAACATTATTTTGATTTTGTGGGGTTTTTTGATTCTTACATTGTAGATTCCATGTGTTAATATTTGAACATTATATTCTGTGCTCCAGATATCCTAATTAATTAAAACTCAGAATTATTTTCGTAATTCGGGGGAATAAGAGAATCTGTCAGCCTTGGGATTTCAGCAAATTTTTAAAACTCACTGAAATTGTTTCCTAGGGATAAGAGTGCCTAGCTTACACGGTTTTTATGATGATTATGCAAGAATTCAATAAGTGCAAATGTCTTTTCTTTTCCATTTCAAGGGTTCCCTGCTGGTCAAGCTACTGATAAAAGTCCAACCTGTGCTTAGTGACTTCTTAAGCTATCCTAGTGGCTAGCCCTTGTCAGGTTTCCTGTGCTGCATTGCTCCCAGGCCTTGGATCCCAGAGGAAAACTCATTAAATGTGCCTGGAGACTGGTCTTCTTCATGCTGTTGTAATGCAACCACATAGCGATGCCCAGTCATTATTATATACCCCATGGGCAATGCATAAGATGGCACCAATGCATAGGAGGAAACTGTACCCAGAAGTCAGATGTTAAATTAGGTGACCAAGTGCCTACCAGGCTGCTTTTATGACCATATGAGGTAGTTATTCTGCAAGTTTGGGGTGACATGGTTGGAGGTACAAGAAGCATGGTGACTTTCCTCTTGGGGCTTCTTGCAACTGAGCAAGACCTCATCCCAGAGAGAGAGAACACCACTGTCCCAACCTCCCATGAGGAAATGGGGTTGGGGGCACTCAAGAAGCAGGACTCATGAAATAGCCCCAGCCTAACATCCTCTGGTCATCACCCTAAAACATAAGAGCGTCCATTTCCCCAAGCTTAAGTTAGCCCTCTGCTAGACTGCATCAGCCTGATCCACAAACATGGAGGATGGTCATCCTCAGCGCCTTTCCTTCACCTCACTGGGAGTTTCAGCAAGGAGGTTAATTGAGTTGGCTGTGCCCCTGAGGAAAACAAGGGTCCACTAAGCAAATCTTAAATGCACATGTACACACACACACACACACACACACACACACACACACACACACTCGACCTCCCAGGAGCAAAGAGTCCCCTCATCCCCTCTGTGCTCTTGGTATCAGAGGCAATTCCCATACTCCACTGAAGCTGAAGCCATGGCAAGAAAGGAATCTCAGCTAGCACTAAACAGGGAGGCAGGGGCTGTGATGTGGAGAGCCCGTCAACGACAAGGGGGGACAGGGGAAAGGACAAGCTCCTGGTGAGCTCCAGGGCAGACACGGCTGTCTAATGGGGCTAATGATGGTGCCAAGGAAGCCAGATTCTTTCGTAGGCATTGCTGTGAGTCAGGCCGAGCAGGAGAACACAAGATACAGGAGAAGAAAAAGATGGGCGCTAGAGGACTCTCCCAGAGAAAGTTACAGAGAGGCCTAATCAGAGGCGGGGCAGGGAAAGTACCAGGCAACTAGCTCAGTGTGGTCAGTGCTGAGGTCAGCGCTGAGGTCAGCATGGGGCCTCCTTGGGGACACAGGATAAGGCATGGCCTCTTGGAAAGAGATAAGTGTGTCCATGTTACCACGGCCCAGCACAGAAATGGGCCACCCAGTTTTCTGAATGTCATCAAAGGCAGGACAATCCTGGTCCCTCCGGGAGGATTGATTTAGATGGGCTGCCTGGAGGAAGACTTAATGCTTCGCTGATTCATTTCCTGGAAGGAGCCAGTAATAAAGCAGCAGAATTTAACTCCACTGGCAGAATATGATATAAAATATGACCTGCATAGGTGACTCGGACTCTGTGGGGTTTTTGTTTGTGTTTGTTCTGTATATTATCGGGCATTATTGTTTTATTATTATTATTATTATTATTTTGGAGAAGGAGATGATCTCTTTTATCTTTTGAAAAACAATAACGATCTAATTTGTAGTACAAAAACATTTTTTGTGGAAGTTTGTATTATTTCAGAAGAATCGTGCTTAGGCTGAAGCCATTGCTGTGTGGCTTGCTGAGAAAATGCTTATTTTTGAGTGAGAACACTGAAGGCTGAACACTCACATTGTGTGGAAGAGGCGTAGGTGGCAACAAAATAGACCCTGAGTGTGAGGAACAAGCAGAGATTGTGTGGCGTCCCATCTGGGTCGCCTGGCAGGAGGTCAGTGGGCGGCGGCCCAGAGTGAGGCCCAGGTGTCGCTCCCTCACCGGGACGTGGCCCTGCCGCCCACCCCGCCTGAAGTGCTCGCCCTGAAAGGCCCGTCTTGGGCTGAGAGGAGTCCGACGCTGCAAAGCCTCCTGCGGGAGGAAAGGGGACATGTGGCCTTGTTCTTCCACCAGCCTGGTCGGACTCAGGCTCCGGGCTGCAGGGAGCTAATCTGCATGGCCAGGGGCCATCGGGAGCTGCCTGTGGAGGCCCCACACCGGGGTCAGGAGGGAGCCAGGTCTCGGGGGTACCAGGGACTGAGAAGCAGAGGCGCCGAAGTCTTCCTCCGCAGCACAGCCGGTGCCTTCTGTCTGAGGCACTCACGTCTCCGCCGCCTTCCTGGCGGGCCCGCATATCAAATAAACGGACTGAAGAAGGTCTCCCCAGGACTCTGGGGCACAAGGGCAGCCCTCGGTCCTCTCCTCCCCGCTGCCGATAACCGACTCACAGCCCGGAGGCGGCGTATTCCCAGGCACCGCCGCCCCCGCCGGTCTCAGGCCGATGGCGTTGCGGTCCCCGCGGCCTGAAGCCCCCTGGCGGGGGTCATTTTAAGTGGCGGGAAATGCCGACCGCAAGCCCGCAGCTGAGGACGGGGTGGCAGGGTTGACCTAAGCCTTCCTCCCGCGGTCAGCAGTCAGGCCTGAAAACACAGCGATGATGGAACTCCGGGGCCTGTCTTCTAGAAGGCGATGCTTTGGAAGCAGGAAGAAGACATCATTCAGATAGTATTTGGTTCGGCGTGGAAATGACGCGGGCTGCCGGGAGCTCAAACACTCTCTCTCGGAGTAGTGGGAGCCGGGAGGGTGCGCAGGAGCGGGCCGGGGCGGGGACTGGCGCCCACTCACCGTCCCGCGTGGGGAGCCCCATCCCCTCGCAGAGGAAGACACTGCCCACGACGCAGGGCGGCACCAGGCCAACTGGGAGACTTAGGAGGACTCCTCAGAGGAGGTGACTGTGTGCTGGGGGGGAGGCTGGCGTCCCTGCCTTTGATCCCTCCCACAGTGACACCTCTTCAAGTACCCTGGGCCTTCACGCCCCCTCCCTGCCCCATCAGAACTCTCCTCATCTCCCCAGGGCCTTATCAACAATTTGCCCCTTAAGGCAAAATGAAAGCAATGAGCCCTCTCTCCCAGGAGGAGTTAAGCATTTGCATTTCACTTCTAGACTTTACAGCCAATGCTTCAGTGCAAGTTTGGGCGAAGAAAGTTTGTGAAGAAAGCTTCACGCCCCCTTCCCTGATTACTCATAAGCTCAAGGCTATCACTAGGACTCAAAACTTACTCTGGCTCATCTGAGCCGCACCTTCTTTCGGCTGGTCAACCAGAGGACCCCGCTCTGGCCCTTCTCCAGCCATACCCTTCTTCTTGAGTGTGTGGAGCTCAGGCATGCGCCCAGCCAGAGTCCTCTCCCTTCACTTCTAGCCCGTCTTCTGGGGACCCAGGATCCCCCTATTCCCTGTCCTTTTCCAGGGCCTGCACTGTCTTCCTCCCAGGGGCAGACTGTGCCACTGTGTGCACCCCGGAGCCCAAGGAGTGGCCAAGGACAACTGTCTTCAGGGAAGATATGGAAAGAGGGTGGGTGCTTCCTGGCATGCCCCTGGGCCCCCTTGCTGCCATGTGAAGATGCAGCACTCTTAGGAATCTAGAAATCCTAAATGTCAACTTGGCCTTCCTGGTGGTTGTGGTAGAGGTGGGTCTGATGCTGGGTGTGTTCTTTAGCTACACCTCAAATCAGGATTTACGTTGCAACAGAGTGAAAATTTCAGGGGACAGAGGAAAAGAGAATGGAAAAAGAGAAAAGATGGTTTCTTTCTTCACTGAATTCATAAATTTAAATTGTGGCATTGCATCCGGTTTGTGTTAAGGGAAAGATGGTGGAAAATATTCATGAAAAGAAAACGTTTTTCTTCTCAAAATTTGGGGTGTGTGGAATTTTGTTGTGCCCCAAAGTAAAAAAGTGCTTTAAAAAAAAAGCATATCAAGTGAACATATCAAAAAGACACAAGAGCACTTTGAAGGGGCTCCTACTCAGCTAATCTTGGACAATTTGAACATCAAAATAATTAGAGGGAGTAAATTATAATTCATTGAATAAAATAGGTATCCATCAGTTCATGCTGATATAAATAAATATAGGAAAAGGAAAACTTCTTTACAGTAGAAAGCAAACTATGTAGATGGAGTTATAAAATGATCACTTGGCAAACATCACAGTAATAAATAGTTCAGGCAAGAATCATCAATGGATACTAAAACTCGTAGGTGAAAGTGCTACTTTCATGGGAACTCATTTCATGGGAATAGGATATTTACATAGTCTCAGGTATGTCACAACAAAATATTTAGTAATTACAAAGAGAAAAAGCAGTAACCTCACAGTAGAGATACCTGACATTCTGGGTGATGAAAGTTAGCAGCCCCAATAAGGGGATAAACTGATATCGTCTGCCTCCTGCTATGATGCAATAAGTATTCAACATTACTTCTATGCATTCTCTTCCCTGATTACCTATAAGCTCCCAAAATGCAGGACCTCAATCCCATCCTGAGGAAACATCACACAAACCCCAACTGAGGGACATTCTATTATACAAAACAACTGATCTGTACTATTCAAACTTGTAAATGTAATAAAAGACACAGACAGACTAGAGACTAAAGAGACATGACAACTGAAGACAATGTGTGACTGCAATGGGATCATGGACTGGAAAAAATTATGGGTTGTGTGTATTTATATTTATATGTGGACATTATTTGGACAATTGGCAGAATATGAATAAGGTCCATAGATTTTAGTGTTGTGTCAATATAATGATATTGATTTTATTATACTACTGTGTTTATGTAAGAGGATACCCTTGTTCTGAGAACAAGTATTTAAATATTTAAACCTGGGGCCAGGCGCGGTGGCTCATGCCTGTAATCCCAGCACTTTGGGAGGCCAAGACGGGTGGATCACCTAAGGTCAGAAGTTTGAGACCAGCCTGACCAACATGGTGAAACCCCATCTCTACTAAAAATACAAAAATTAGCCGGGTGTGGTGGCAGGCACCTGTAATCCCAGCTACTTGAGAGCTGAAACAGGAGAATCACTTGAACCCGGAAGGTGGAGGTTGCAGTGAGCCGAGATCACACCGTTGCACTCCAGCCTGAGCCACAAGAGGAAAACTGCAACTTACTTTCAAATGGTTCTGAAAGAAAATATGTATAAGGAGTAAAAAGAAAGCAAAAATAATGAAGCGAAATGTTAGGAATCTGTATGAAGAGTTTATTAGAGTTTGTCTACCTCCCTTAGCTCTCTCTCAATTACCATCCCTGACACATACCCCTGGCTGTCCCCACCCAGGAAAGCCCTTAATCAGCCCTAGACCATGTCTCTGAGGGAGAACAACACTCTTAGGTTCTCACTCATCTGCCTCTTTCTGATCTGCTGGAGACCACAGGGCTCCAGCCAAGTTTTCTGGAAACCTTACTGATCCTTAAGACAAAAATCCAAGATGAGAAAGCCACACAATGGACTTGGGGGTAATAATGAAACTTCAACACCCAAACCACTAGTAATACCAAAAAAAGTTGAACTCCTTAATGACACCTCACCTTTTATACACAATATTTTGTACATGTTCTTCCATTTTGAGCTTTTTTTGGGTCATAATCTAAAAAATTATGCATTGCATTAAAGTTAACTCTACTATTTTTTGCCATGCCTAATAATTTCTACTTACCTAAATTTTATTTTATTTTATTGCCTTTTTCCACATGTTCTAACTTTTTTTGTTTTATTATATTTTATTCTGGATTTTATTAAGATAAGTTATATGATGCCTCAATTGCTTATCACTAGCATCAATGCTTCCAATTTTATATTTCTGGTCATTTTTATAAGGGGGAAAATTCAACAATACACACTATTGCCACACAGGAAAGATGGAGATGCTGCTAAAATTTGCTTGTTGGCTAGTGGGCAACTCCATCATGTGATAGCTCAAAATATACGTTTATCAGCTGATGTAGACAAGTCCAAACTTGGCATTTAAACAGCGGTTTATGGGCCAGTGAACAAGGCACAAAAGGGCATGGGTTTTATGAAACTAGGACTTATAGAAGCAAAATGTCCCATATAAATTGCTAAGAGGTAAAAGTGAGAAGAGCACTTGAAAAGCTACAAAACTAGATTGTGATGCCACTGACATGTGCCTAGCAGGTCTAGGCTTTCTTCTTTCTACTCCCATTCCAACCTGCATAAGTCTGTAGTTTATTTTACTATGCATGTTACTGCCATTGTTAATTAATATACAAACACATACACACGCAGTCATCCCCAATTGACCATGAAATTATTTTTACAATAAATCATATTTTATCCTTCTTTTTGACCAGCTTCTAGCATAATGCCAGCTATATGTAAGTGTTCAACAAAAAGTTGTGTAATTCTTGAATTATATGAACCAATTATCCTATAACCTACATCTGGTACCAGATCACTGTTGCCCCGGCCTACTTCAAGTCACTTTCCCAACATTACCCAATAATTTACATCGCTCCTATTTACCAAAATATACACCTATGGGAATTGAAAGGATCAATGTTTCACAACTCTCAACATGCCTGCAAGTCCAGACTAAACTAAAGACAGATTTATTGATGTATCTCAAATGGAGATACTCTTGATGTGTTTCCTAACTGGAAACCAGGTACTAGTTTCCTGAAAGTCCTGAAAAGTAAGCCAAAATGCAAGTTCAAGGTATCACGGACTGAGCTTAGTGAGGAAGCAGTGGCATAATTTGGATAGGTCCTTAATTTCAGAGTTCTTATTTAAGATAAAAGGAAATAATGAAACTTTTTTTCTTTACCACAAATGAGAAAAAATTCAAAAATAATTTATAATAAGCAAAAGATTCTCTCATCCAAAGAATTAGAGTAAATCATATCATTTTATAGCTAGAAATATATTCTCCAAAGTGTTCCAGTTTACAGATGAGGAAAACTAAGATACTGTTTCAGTAAGAGGGTTTTACCTGGGGCAAGAAGGATAGGGAATAAGTCAGGCATCAAAGTTCACACCAAAAAATAGAAGACAAATTACTAGAAGCATGGTGTGACTTAGTGTTTGTGACACAAACACTGTCTTCGGATTGTTTTACAAAGCACTAGCCATTTGTGAGTGGCAAGGCAATGTAAAAGAGCTCTGAGGGATGGCAGAGGCTTTTCAGTATGTATTTCATGAATAGCTACGAAGTGATTTATGGCTATGACAGATAAGGAAATAGCAGGGAGCATTTCAACTGACCTTTTCTCCAACCACGGGAGGTAGGCAGGGCATTCGCATTTCAGGGTTGTAAAAGCCTGACCAAACACATACTGGGGGAATTTCTTCAGCTCAGCCTCAGTCATCCTTCGAAATCCCAGAACCACGTCAGCCCAGAATGGCAGTTCTTCGGTAGGAGTGCTCTGAAATATCTGCCAACTCAAACATATTAAGTGAAATTTTTTTCCTGACATTTGTGAAATAACATATTTCTAGTAAACTTCACGTGACATTCTCTAGAGCTTTTATTTATTTTATTTTGTTTTGTTTTATTATATTTTATTTTTGAAACAGAGTCTCACTCCATCACCCAGGCAGGAGTGCAGTGGCACAATCATGGCTCACTGTAGCCTCAACTTCCGGGGCTCAGGCAATCCTCCCACCTCAGCCTCCCAGGTAGCTGGGACCACAGGTGCGTGCTACCACGCCCAACTAATTTTTTAAATTATTTGTAGAGTCAGAGTCTTACTATGTTGCCCAGGCTGGTCTCAAACTCCTGGGCTCAAGTGATCTGCCTGCCTTGGCCTCCCAAAGTGCTGGGATTACAGGCATCAGCCACTACACTTGTCCTAGAGCATTTAAAAATTTTAGTTTCTATAAATACAAAGAGAAAATGATCTATTTTACTATTCTCTTAGGTTCAGATAACTCAGTAGCTAAATAGCAGTTGTTGGTGACTGGGCAAATAAAACATCTTAAAAGTAACATGCTTTATAAGATGGAATTTAGTACTCCTTTTCTAAAAAGCTCCTGTCTAGATTTGGTTGTTAACAAGAAGGTTGTAATAGTACTACTAATAGCTGCTACGCAAATGTTTAGATTTGTAATATTGGGTTGTTTTCATCAGTAAATGAATAAATGTTATAATGCCAGGCATGGTGGCTCACACCTGTAATCCGAGCACTTTAGGAAGCCGAGGTGAAGTTCGAGACCAGCCTGGGCAACATGGTGAAACCCTATCTCTACAAAAACTACAAAAATTAGCTGGGTGTGGAGGCACAAGCCTATAGTCTCAGCTATTGGGGAGGCTGAGGTGGGAGGATCAACTGAGCCCAGAGAGGTCGAGGTTACAGTGAACTGAACTGGACCATTGCATTCCAGCCTAGACAAGTGAGACCCTGCCTAAAAATAAAAAAATAAAATAATAAAATAAAAAAAAAGTTATAAATCATCATTGCTCAAAAATAGCAAGGAAAATAATTTGAGTGCTGTGCATAGTTGCTAATAATTTCCACATCAGAATGTGTATATCTCTAGGTAATTGACTCAGAGCAGTCCCCATGAAGGTACTAATGTCCTTTACTGCAGGGCTCTGTGCTGGCCCACTCTTGCCCTGGGCTAGACTGCCCTCTTCGGTATCTTCACCACAACCTACAGGCCAGACCCTTAGAAGGCTACATTTCCAGTCCTAAGCACTTAGAAGGTTATATCTCCAGTCCATTCTCTCTCTTGAGCTCCAAAAACAGATCCAGACCCATGTTACCTACTCCCCACTGGATCAGTCCACTTAGAAGTCTCATGCATTTACACACGCACGCACACACACACACGCACACACATCCACCCTTTTCCCAATCCTACCTAACTCAGAAAATGGTACCCATCCATGCAGGTGCTAATGCCAGAAACCCAAGAATCATCCTTGATTCTCTCTCCCTACTCACCTCTCACACACCATCAACTGACAAGTCCTATCAAATCTCCTCTTAGGCATTTCTCAAGTCCATCCACTCTCTGTTTCTATTATCCACACCCAATCTATCTCATCATCATCTCTTCCCACAAATCTATTCTCCACACTAGAGAAAACATATTTTTGAAATGCAATTATGACCAGTCACTTCACTGTGTAAACTCCCTCAATGGCTTCCCATTTCTCTGGACTTCCTTCAGTCCCTCCCACACACCACAGTCGCCCTAGACTCAGGGCTAGGTGTATGCTGTTTCCTCCATCTGGAATGCTGTCTCCTTCGTCTCCCACCCTGCCTCGCCCCCACTTCACCTCTGCAACATCGCCAGACTAACTTACGCTCTTCCTGACCGTCTTGGATGAAACACTTTGATCTGGATGGCTTCTCATCACTTCCCAGAGCAAGTTTCCTCTCCAGACATATGCTTCCGTAGCACCCTAACTTCTTCCTTTTGGTAACGCATGCCCCCAGTGAGTTTGGTAACTCATTTGATTTACTGCATTCTCTACAGACCATGAGCTACATAAGGGCAGGACTGTGTCTGGCTTCCTTAAAAATTAACTCAACACATATTTGTCAAGCATGTACTATATACCAAGCAGTATTACTAAATTGCTCACTGCTATATCCCTAATACCTAAGAAGGAACCTGATACTGAAGAATGCTGAATATGTTGTTTTGAAGGAATAAATAGATGAATAAGCCTAGATACTTATGCCAAAGATGCACAGGGCATTTGAATTTTGGACAGGGCTGTTTCCAAAAATTACTTAGAGCCAAAATTTGTGAATTAGACTGGCTTATGTCGGTTTTGGACAAAGACAGTATAACCATAAATCAAAGAGAATGTTTTTTCTACTTGGTTCACCAACTGGCTCTAGATTTACTTATACAGAAGAATCAATCCATAGATTGATAGAAAAGCAAAGCTACTACTTTGGGGAGGGGCTTTTGGGAAATTACTGACGTCAGCATCGTCTTGGTGTTTGTGACGGTCAGGAAAAACAAGAAGAGAAAAGGGTAGACATTCACCCAATGCAAGTGTATACACTAGACTAGCAGAAAACGTCAGTGGGCAGCCTGATATCAAAAGAGGAGGTAAGACACATTTTTTCAGAAGGCCGCAGAAAGACTGTTATCACACAGATTAACACATGTATGTTACATGTGTAATATGCACCAGTGACATGTATGTTATGTCATATGATGAAACTGAGATGTAAATTGAAAGTGATAGAATATTAAGTGATCTCAGTTTAGGAAGATATTAAAAGATGTCATGTTTTAAGTGCTATTCTTACTAATAAAAATGTTAAATAGCAGTTATTCTCAAATTTTCATTTAATTATGCATGCCTACTGAAATTATACATTAAAAATGAAACAGAAGTGTGCTAACAGTTTCAGAAATATTTTTTTCCAAATGGCACTTCAAAAGGCAAGTTTAGTGACCTACAAAATTTCCTTCTTGGAAGATCTCATTCTCCAAGGACACCAAATAAATAAGAAGTCCCTATCCCTTAGGTCTCTGCAGCCATCCCAGCATCATACCTGTTTGCTTTCCATCGGCTGCACCATCCCCACATCACCCAAACTCAGCATTTACCTCCTACATGTTTTTTTTAACCAAATTTGCAAATCACTGCATGGTCTCTGAGGAAACCCAAAATCAATCCTATTTGTGATGAGAAACTGTGATTGTTGTTTATTGTTAAAAAGTCTAATACCACAACTTGCCTTTCTTCCGTTCTTTGGGGTAAAGTCTATAATGCTCTTTCTGAATCCTCCTGCATCAAAGTCAGCACTCTGCTCACAGCAGGTACTCAGTAAATATTTTATGTTGAACTCTAATGCCTGTTAAGATTATGCTACATTCTAAAATAACTTCAAATTTCTTCACTTACCCTGATACCAAATGAACACCAGCATCTCCAGCTTCTGCAGAATTGGCAATTGCAAAGAGGTGGTTAAAGGTCTCTCTGAACCACTGCTTCTGCGTGTGAATGGGTGTGTCTGTAATCATGGAGAAAAGCAAAGTGGAACAGAAAGGAAAATGATGATAATGACAGTGCTTCCAATAAGCTCCTTCCTAGAAACTTGGAAAAAAACTAAGGAGGCAAAAATAAAATAAGGAAGCAGGGAGGAATATTGATATAAAGTGCCACATTGTGGCAGAGGATGTGTCAGCAACAAGAGATTTGCATGCTGACACACGCTGTCCAAATCTGCTCGTATGATTAATCAATGGAGGGAAAACAGGCCAATAAGGTCAAAACCTGGTATGCGAGCCAGCTGGAAGGTGGTTTTTGGTACTAGGGGTATTACAGAGGTCCTTGGCAGGTCTGTAACCAACCTGAGCAGAGCTTAGTTCATGGCTGTGGGATCCAGCTGGCCACACAGTTGAGACAATAGGATGAAGGACGGAGGGCCTCTTTCTTGGGGGCTGAAAACATAGTGGATCACATGGGCAGGTCTGTGGGGACCAGGCCAACCAGGACAGAGGACAGACTGCACCTCGATGGGGAGTCCCAGGGGCTTGCCTCCTGGTACAAGAAAACAAGGCTTGCATGCTGGAGGCAAGCCCCCTGCAGGCCAGACTTCCCAACAGGGGCTGCCATTACCCTCCACACCATGGAATCAGGTGCCAGCCAGAGTAGCACTCCTGAGGCCAGCAGGGGCATGCAGGGACTGTACCATCTCCCAGGCACCTCTGCCAGAGCACATGGGGTTGGACCCAGACACAACTTTTGGAAGAGTGCCAGGCCTGTTGGGGAGGAAACAAGAGGCCTTGAGGTTTAAGCCTCAAAATAATAGTGTCCAGTGTAGGCACAGAGATAGCAGGAACGACCTAAAATCACAGACAAATCCAGCTGTGGCTGAAGTATGTGGCCGTCTGATTCTTGTGGAAGGATCATGAGAGAGTGGCTAGGGTTAGGTTAGGGACCAGGGAACAATAAGCCTCAGGGGCTGCTATGAGGGAAGCCACAGAGGAGATGAGGGAACTGAGGCAGAGAGGATGCTAAGTTGGTTTCACTTGGAGAGGTGTCCCTGAAATTCAAGGAACAGATAGAAAGACCTTTGGAGACATCCTGCTTCCCAGGCAAAGCCCCCAAGTCACTGAAGGCATGTCAGTAGCGGGATTTTCAGACAATTCGCTTGTTATAGAGCCAATAAATATTTCTTTAGTAGCAAACATGTACTGCCATCTTTAAACATGTGCCCATGTGAAATTAACACTATATTCCAAAATTTCACATTGGGGATGCTGCTTTAGAAATAAGGGATAAATAAAAAATAAGCTGCAGAGGGAACTAAATTAGACCACAAATAGATTTTCCCAACAATCTATGCCAGTGTGTGAGGTTGTACCAAAATGCAACTCCCTGTTCTCATCCCAAACCTTACAAACAAAATAGCGACTGAGATTCACATGCTGCAGAAGT
This sequence comes from Macaca nemestrina, assembly GCF_043159975.1. Taxonomy (NCBI): domain Eukaryota; kingdom Metazoa; phylum Chordata; class Mammalia; order Primates; family Cercopithecidae; genus Macaca; species Macaca nemestrina. The sequence continues at coordinate 15,057,757 of NC_092129.1, forward strand.
CATCCCAAAGAACAGACAATTCCCATCCAACAGTGGGTCTAGGAAGCCTGGTGACCTAATTCATGCTCAAGTGCTGCTAAAACAGAACTATAGCTGGAATGGTGGGAACAACAGCAAATGCCGATATAGTGCTTAGTATGTGCCAGGTACTGTTCTAAATGCTTTTCATATGTCAACTCATTTAATCCCCACAACAACCCTACAGATCAGGCATGGTCTCCATATGGTATTGACATTTATGAGCACAGGAGATAGTTATGACTGGGCTCGTCTGAATAGTGTGTAGGAAAGAAACCCAAAGAGAAGACCAAAATCTTTATCTAGTAGCACCACAGAGAGAAAAACCCTGGTCCAGGAGACCCAGCCACCTGGCCAAAGAGAGAACTCGGGCCTCGATGGCCCTGTGAACCCTCAGATGAGCGACCATCTTTGAGGGATGATTCCATGACTAGCTGGCAGCCTTCTGAACACTCACTTAGGCCTGATGCAGGCAAAGGAGAGCCTGGAAAATGGTCCCAAGAACTCTCATCAAAAGAAAAGCACTTAGTGTAAGCTGGTGTATTCGTCTGTTCTCACGCTGCTAATAAAGACATACCCGAGACAGGGTAATTTATAAACCAAAGAGATTTAATTGACTCACAGTTCAGCATGGCTGGGGAGACCTCAGGAAACTTACGATCATGGTGGAAAGGGAAGCAAACAAGTCCTTCTTCACATGGCAGCAGGAAGAGAAGCATGAGAGCTGAGCTGCACAAAAGGGGAAAAGCCCCTCATAAAACCATCAGATCTCCTGAGAAATCACTCACTATCATGAGAACAGCAGCATGGGGGTAACTGCCTCCATGATTCAGTTACCTCCTACCAGGTCCCTCCCACTACATATAGGGATTATGGGAACTACAATTCAAGATGAGATTTGGGTGGGGACATAGCCAAGCTATATCAGCTGGCATCTGGTGGACACACCAGGTGCCCGTGTTTGTTTCCTGGGAGGCAGTTCCCAGGAGCTGACCAGCCAAGTTCCTGCACCTGCAATGCCAAGGTCCCTGCCATTACCACCCTAATAAAAGATGTGTCTATTCTTTCTTAGGGGTCTTTGGACTGGAAAATACCAAGCACCAGCAAAGGCAGGGATGCCATGCTGAAAACAGGAGGGTTAAGGAAATACATGCAAACTGGATGCTAGGACCCCAGCCTCTTCCCCTGTCACCTTCTAGAATGCCAGCTGGCATCTGGGCCTTCACCTTCCCCAGGCAGGACATGGAAGCCTCTTCCCTGGGAAACATGACCTGCCCAAGAAGAAAAACTTAAACTGTGATGTCTCACAGATGTCCCCAAATAAATGGCCCTGCCCTCTTCCTCCAGTGAGCTCATTGGCAACAAGCCCTACGCAAACACTGAGAAATTCCCATCTGCTCTTCAGAGTCCCACTCGGAAACATCAGCAGGCTGGTAAAGAATACCACATGGCCAAGAAAAACCTCTATCATGAAAAATGAGAAAATAAAAAAACAAAAACAAAAAACACCCCACAGTTTGGAGATGACAGATACACAGATACTATTCAGGGAGAAAGTTTTTTAAAACTGTTATTAGTATCTTCATAAAGATAAGAGAGGACATTGCAACCCTCTAACACAAATAAGATGTTATAACAAAGGCAAATTCAGAGAACAAAAAAGAGCTTTGGAATATTAGAAATGTTATAGTAGAAATAAAAATTCAATAGCAAGGTAAAAGATAAAATTGAGTAAGTCTCCCAGAAAGTAAAACAGAGAGAGATAACTAGGAGGGGGAGAAAGCTAAAAGAATTGGAGGACCAGTCTGGGAGGTCCAGCATATTAACATTTCCAGAAAGAGGGAAAAGGACTTCAGAAGGGAGGAAGTTAACAATTGAGTAACTCAAAGATTGCTTCTTAAATTGAAGAACAAGAGTTTCCAGATTAAAAGGACAGGGCAATTTTTATATTCCAGATTGCTGGGGTTTGTAATCAATGTTGTAACCTATTCGATGGTTTAAACTATGGGCATATATAACTTTGATTAAAAAAAATAAAATTAAAGAGGAAAAAGAGAGTGGAAATGAGGAAATGGGGACGGTGAGTATGTATCTTATTACTGCAACGTGATTTTGGTTTCTATTTAATGCTATTTTCTTCCTCCTCCATTTCAAGTGGAAAATATGGAAAGGAAAGGATGCATGGACATGTTCAAAAATCAATGCATTGGTGGGGCATGGTGGCTCATGACTGTAATCCCAGCAATCTGGGAGGTCAGGAGTCCGAGACCAGCCTGGTCAACATGGCAAAACCTTGTCTCTACTAAAAATACAAAAATTAGCTGGGCGTGGTGCCACATGCCTGTAGTCCCAGCTACTCAGGAGGCTGAGGCACGAGAATCTCTTGAACCCCAGAGGTGGGGTTGCAGGGAGCCAGTAAGCCAGGATCGTGCCACTGCACTCCAGCCTGGGTGACAGAGCAAGACTCTGTCTAAAAATAATAATAATAATAAAAAACAAATCCATGCATCTCAGGCCTTAATACATATTGACTAATTATGATTGACTGATTACAAACGTACTGATAATTGTTCTTATACAGGCTTAGAAGTTAGGATAATTTTAGCTCCATTACAAGTAATTTCTGACTTGACAGTCATTACTGTTATCAGTGGAAAGAGAGAGCCGCTAATCATGTAGTCGTCAGTGCTGTTCATCGCATGCTTCTGCTATCCATCTTTTGGGAACTACAGAATCACACTTGCTGGCCTCCTGCTGAGTGTGGAGACATGTGGCCTACTCTGCCAATGAGCCATCATCAGAAACGTTGAAAGTTGCTTCCTGTAAAGTGTTTAATCACAGAGGTGAGAACCTCAGAGGTCCCCGCCCCTCCGTCCCTGGGCACAAGCTCTGATGACAATCAGGATGACATCTGCTCCATCGGCTTAGGTCCCTGATGACAAGCTGGCCCCTTGCTGATGCTCAATCCACATGTAGTGTGAGCAAGAACAAACTTTTGTCTTTTAAGCTGTTAAGATTTGGAGGTTGTTTCTGTCCTGTGGCATAACTGAGGCTGTCCTAAGAGATGAACCAGCAGGGTGTTAAAACCGCACATTACGGCCAAGCATGGCGGCTGGAATCCTAGCACTTTGGGAGGCCAAGGGGGATGGATCACTTGAGGCCAGGAGTTGGAGACCAGCCTGGGCAACATGGCAAGAACTTGTCTCTACAAAAATACAAAAACTAGCCAGGTATGATGGTGTGCACCTGTAGTCCCAGGTATACGAGAAGCTGAGGTGGGAGGATCATTTGAGCCTAGGAGGTTGAGGCTGCTGTGAGCCAAGATTGCACCACTCCACTTTAGCCTGGGTGACAGAGAGAGACCCTATCTAAAAAGAAAAAAAAAAAAAAAAAGAAAGAAGAAAGAAAAAAGAAAAAAAAACCCTGCATATTACACTTACATCTATAGCCAGCTGTCTTTGTCAACAGAATTCCACTAACATCATTCTATCTGACATCTACTGTATCTGATAGAGGAGCTGAAATCTCTCACCTGGATAAGTGTGAGGAATAAGCATTCCGGCTGCCACATCGCTGGTGGTATCTGGAGTAAACTTGTCTGAAATGATGGTAACGGAGCACTGGGGCACCAGTTTGGAGATACACACAGCTGTGGAGAGCCCCACCACACCTGCCCCGACAACTGCAATCCGTGCTGTGTCCATGGGCCTGTGACGAGGGAAATGGGGACTATACACCTTGTTTTGAGGATTTTCCCAACCAGACAAAGTTTGGCCTTGACAGTTTTTTCCTTAGGTCTTCAGCCACTTGGAATAAGACTTAGCCTATCGGTGTTTCTTATGGGATAAAGAGAGTATCCCTATAAGCTTGCTTTCCATTAAATATTGGGGTATGGGCAACAAGGTGTCCATGGGCTTTTAGAGAGTAGCACAAAACTGGCTTGGACTTGCCTTTAGAACACCCAGCCAGTAAGTAGGTCTGCATTTGGAGGGAGTTTTCTAAACATTCTTCCCCCTTTCCTTTTTTTTTTTTCTGAAATGGTGTCTTGCTCTGTCACCCAGCCTGGAGTACAGTGACGAGACCTCGGCTCACTGCAACCTCCGCCTCCCAGGTTCAAGCAATTATCCTGCCTCAGCCTCCTGAGTAGCTGGGATTATAGGTGCCCACTACCACACCAGATTAATTTTTGTATTTTTAGTAGAGACAGGGTTTCAGCATGTTGGCCAGGCTGGTCTCGAACTCCTGACCTTGTGATCTGCCTGCCCCAGCTTACCAAAGTGCTGGGATCACAGGCATGAGCCACCGTGCCTGGCCTCATCCCCCTTTCCTTAACCATTTTCCCTATAGGCACAACCTAGGGAAGGCTGATGGAAAACCACAGAGCTGTAGTCTCTGCTCCCAGAACTACCTGAGGAGCAGTGGTGAGGGGCATGATCCATGAGCAACTCAAAATTCAACTCTGTCTACAAACTTGTTTCTAATAATAAGGACATTACAGAAAGTTCCAGCAGCTGAACTCAGTCTCCTCTGCCATCTGCCACTGTCACCAGTTCCCTCTCTGTCCTGGACTGGTTCTGTAACCTGAGGAGCAGCCCGTGGTATCCTAGCCTCCACTCCCTCATCTGTAACACAGAACAAATGGATTACTTGCTCCTTTGGGTGGTAAATAGGAGAGACCTAGTGAGGTGGTCTCATAAAGGGGGCTCCTTGGGAGAGTCCGAATGGAAATACAGGGGACAGACATCCCGGAGCCCCGGCCGGGTGTTCTGGGGCTGGCACCCAGTGTCCTACCCCTCACCCATGGAACCTTGCTCCACTGTCAGCATCCCCGCACTTTGCTTCCCTGTTCTTGGCTTTCCCCATCTGCCTTTGCTTTCCCCATCTGCCTTTGCTTTCCCCATCTGCCTTTGCTTCCCTGTTCTTGGCTTTCCCCATCTGTTCCTGCTCTGACTCTGTATGGCTCAGGTTTAAACTCCAGAGAGAGAGAAAATGCAATTGTCCCAGTTGGTCATTGCCACCCCTGTTGGAGAAAATTCTAGCACCAGGCCAGCTTGCTGGGCTCAACCAGCCTCTGAATCTGACTTTGGCATAGTTGCCCTTCTCTGTCCAAAGCACAGTAATCAGGGCACTGGAGGCCACATGGTACAAACCATGGCCACCCACACACAGAGGTTCACCTTTCCTCCGGAAGGGAGGGCAGCTTCCTCAGCACGGGCTCTTTGCAGGAGAAACGTGGGCTTGGTTGTTAGTGGCCTCTGCTTTCTCTTCCAGTTCTGAAGATTCTCACACTATGAGACTTTAAAACCCTCCAATGAAATTTAGTGTGTTATTCCTATTCCTTGAGCAGTCTATGCATTTCTGTGTTAATTTGATTCATTAATTTGATTGCTGTACAGTGGGCTGGTCAGCTGAGAGAGAGCGGGCCTGCCAGGGCTGAGGGAAGAGAAGGGAAGGGGCCCAGGCTGGAGCAGCCTGGTGGGGTCCGGCTTGAGGAGCGCAGCCCTGCAGCCACCGATGCCCTTACTGGCTTCGCTGTTTCACATCGGCCTCCCGTGTCCAGGAACTCTCTCAAAACAGCTCTAATCAACTAAGTTGAGAGAGCAAGCAATCTGTGGCTAAGAATAACCAGCTGCCAGGGAGGAGGAGTGAGCCAGCAACGTGGTGTGTCCTGGCACAGTGGCCTGTCCATCACTGTCCCCTGACCCTATTCACACCCCCAAACTCCCAGAGCACGGGCAGAACGACCCCTCAGCTGAAAGCAAGAATTCAATTACCTGTCTCTGAAAAAGCAGTCTTGGAAACCACCAAAGTCTCTGGCACCAAAACTTGTTTTGCAGTGCCTGGCTGGTCTCGTGCCCTGAGACAGAGGGAAAGCGAAACTGCTTCCCATTGGTGACTTGATTCAGGACATTCCCCTGGTCTTCCTTTCCATTGGCCTGCACAGCTGTCTCTGTCATCCATTGCCCTGGAGAAAGGAGCAAGTGACCTCAACCTGTCATCTCCATGGTGCTGTCTCTGCCAAGCCCTTCCCTTTCTGGCCCGCGAGCCCTCCATCTGGCTGCCAGCCTGGGCTTTCTCCAGCTGATTTGTAGGTATGGTGAATAATAGGTGAGCCTGTCCAACTTCCAACCTCGTTTGGCTGCCCACAGTTAGCCGGGTGCCTGGCTCTGCTGGGTCAGCTGGTGAGGAAGCAATAAGGAGGGGGTGAGGGCTGAGTAATGTTGTTGATTGATTGGAGCTAGAAGCACTATTCAGGAGATAATCTAGGATAGAACCACATGATTCTTTAGCCCAGGAGTCCCCAGCCTTTTAGGCACCAGGGGTTAGTTTCGTGGAAGACAATTTTTCCACAAACTGGGGATGGGGATATGGTTTCAGGATGATCCAAGTGCATTATATTTATTGTGCACTTTATTTTTATTATTATTACATTGTAATAAATAACGAAATAATTATAAAACCCAACATAATGTAGAATTAGTGGGAGCCCTGAGCTTGTTTTCCTGCAACTAGATGGTTTTCTCCAGAAGTAATGGGAGACAGTGACAGATCATCAGGCATTAGATTCTCATAAGGAGCATGCAAACTAGATCCCTTGTGTGTGCAGTTTACAGTAGGATTTGTGCTCCTATTGAATCTAGTGCCTCAGCTGATCTGACAAGAGGCAGAGCTCAGGCAGTAATGCAAATGATAAGGAGTGGCTGTAAATGAAGATGAAGCTTAACTTGCTGCCCCACGGCTCACCTCCTGCTGTGAGGCCAGTTCCTAACAGGACACGAACCGGTAGTGGTCTGTGGCCTGGGGATTTGGGATCGCTGCTTTAGCCCACATATTCAAAGAAGGGATTCAATATTTGATGAGTGTCTACTGAGCTCTAGGCATGAGCTTTAGCTCTAGGCATCGGTTAACAAGTTTGTTTACAGGGAGGCAGTGTCATGTGTCAAAATAGTGACAATAAGATTTTCAATAACATATATTTAGCATTAACCACGTGCTAGACACACGTATGACATCAAGTATCACAACCACCCTATGAAGTAGGTACTATTATCACTATCCCCATTCTATAGATGAGTACATTGAGACTAAGACAGTAAGAAAGGGGCCCAGGGTCTCTTAAATGGTAAAATCAGTCTGGGTATCTGACGTCAAGGTTCAAGCTCTTTTTTTTTTTTTTTTTTTTTGAGACGGAGTCTCGCTCCATCTCCCAGGCTGGAGTGCAGTGGTGCAATCTCCGCTCACTGCAAACTCTGCCTCCTGGATTCACACCATTCTCCTGTCTCAGCCTCCTGAGTAGCTGGGACTACAGGTGCCCGCCACCACACCCGGCTAATTTTTTGTATTCTTAGTAGAGATGGGATTTCACCACGTTAGCCAGGAGGGTCTCGATCTCCTGACCTGGTGATCTGCCCACCTCGGCCTCCCAAAGTGCTGGGATTACAGGAGTGAGCCACCGCGCCCGGCCAAAGCTCAAGCTTTTAACCAAAGCACAAACTTTGGTGTGAGGAGACCTGCATTTTTACCTTGAGCAAATCGCCTGACTTCTGGGTTTGATTGCCCACCTGAAAACCAAGAATGAACTAAGAATCCCTTGCAAGCTGTTGTAGGTCTCTGATAAGTTGAGATATGTCCAATTCTTTGTAAAGTGGTCTGAGGGCCGGAGCGGGGGTGGTGCGGGAAAGCAGCTTTTTCTCCGGCTATGCTCAATACTGTCACAGTCACTGAATACAGAACACTTCCTGTGACTGGGTGTGTGGGGGTTGGCTCCCTACACACTAAGCATCCCATTCTGCAGATTGCCTAGCAGACACTGCAGCTGCATGTCCTCTAACTCAATTCAATTCTAACACCAGCTACCTGGAGAGAGTGTCAGATCCCACAGGTTTAGGGCTCAGTCCCACAAGACTTACCCTACTTCGGATGCCAATCACAAGCCCCAGGTTGTGGGTTTCTGACTGATGGGCTAAAAATCAGGGCCCCTACAGGCCCCTTTTCAGGTTCAATTAACAATGGTTCAATTGGGTAGAGTGGCTCCAGAACTCAAGAGAACACTTTGCTTACCTTTACCCATTTATTAATATGGATATTACAAAGGATACAGATGAAGAGCCATGTGGAAGAGACAGCCAGGGCTAGGCATGTGGGAAGGGACAAGAAGCTCCCATGTCCTCTCTGGGGGCACCACCTCCAGGAACCTCCACGTATTCAGCCATCTGGAAGCTCCCCAAACACTGTCGTGTTTTTCTTTTTTTTATGAAAGCTTTAATATGTAGGCACGATGGTTAAAACATTGGCCACTAGTGGCCAACTTAACCTTCAATTCCTTCTCCCCAGAGGTTGGGGATAAGGCTGAAAGTCCCCACTCTCTAATCACGTCTTGTTGTTTCCAGATGACCAGCTCCCATCCTGAAGCTTACTAGGGGGCCCCAGCCACCAGATATCTCATTAGCATACAAAAGACGATCTTATCACTCTGGAAATTCCAAGGGTTTTAGGAGTCATATGTAAGGAAACGGGAATGAAGACCAAATACATAGTTCCCAGTATCACAGGTGGTATACATATTTTATTGAGCACCTACTATAAAAAAATCAATCAACAAACATTTACAGAGCAGTCACTTTGTCCAAGACATACTGCAAGGGTTATAAAAGATTTAAGAACTTCTGAGATGTTTTCTCCCTCAAGAAAGGAAACAAGGCAGAATAAGATTGTCCTCTAACCAACAGCACCTACTGCAGGTGCTGTGAAGGATCAGGAGAGAGAAGAGTATGGTGGACTCCAGTGGCCGGTCCAGGAGCATAAATGGGAAGTGAGGAAGGCCCCAAACAATCAGTGGGATTTGGATGGACAAAGAAGAGGGGGGAGAAAAATCTCTGGAGAGACAAAGCCCCAGAGGCAGGAAGTTCAAAGTGAGCTGAGGAAAGAGTGGGAGGTTCATGTGGAGGCTTGTGCAAGACCAGGGTGTGAAAGTGCTGGAAATCTGGCTAGGAGGCAGGACTGTGTGCAAAAAGCAATGGGAGCCACGGAAGAGATCTGAGAAGGCTCTTTCTTCCCCTGGCACATGTTAGGATTCTATGTTTTCCTGAAAAGCAACAAGAGGAGAACATACTCAGAAGTGAAACCCAGAAAGCAAGCTTCTCTGTAGTAGTGCAGAGTCTATACAGATAGGACTAATAAACCTTTTTTTTTTTTTTTTTTTTAACACAGAGCTGTTGCACTATGACTTGAGTGAAGGGTCCTTCAGAAAATGGATGGGAAAATTGATTTAGGTATCATTGAGGATGACTTTTAAAAGGGACCTCAGGAACCACCTGGGGAGAATCTAGTGTTATTGCTATCCAGGTGAGTGGTTGGGGTCCAAAGAATTGACGTGATCTCCCTGAGACTGCACGGCAGCTGGGCTTCATCATCTTCCCAACACTTCTTCAGAGACTTTTAAACTTAGGCTGCAGAGGTCCCCAGGGCCTCACCTCTGCAGCACATTTAGGGTTTCCCTAGCCACCCTCCCCCTCCTGCTGTGCTCCCCATGGGTGTTCTTGGCTTGCAGGGTGTTAGCTTTGCTGGTGTGTCCGTGGCCAGTAAATGCAGGACCTAAGCCTGTATTCTTTGGAAGACTATTGAAGATACCAGGCTCAGGGGCCAGGGATTCCCATGTGTACCGCAGTTTGGGGCAGGGAAGTAGGACAGTGAAATCATCCTCACAGGGTTAATGAGATTATACACCAGGCTTTAGGGAGAATTCTAGTTAGACATTGACCAGAGTGGGTTGGTGTACTTTTGAACTGCTTCCCTGAAACTGCTAACTAATCAAGAATCAGGTAGCATGCTGATGCTGACCACCTGCTCCCCCAACTTGTTGCTACAGGTAAAATCCCTGACAGTGGATCTTTTTCCCAAGAATTGCTTAAGGTGTTCTTTAGATCCTCAATTCCAGCAGAATGGCTGACACCAACTGGCATGGGTGAACCCAGAGAGAGGCCGGGAATTTTTAAAAAATTAACTTACTTAGAGAACAAGCAGTTGTCAGTGAAACGCTGGTGCACTGTAGACTTCAGACGTAAAAAGAGCAGCCATCACTGACTTCTGGCAAATTCAGGTAAAACAACAAACATCCAAACTTCCAGATATTCTGTTGGGGGAAGTTGCCAAAGACATTGGCTGCCATAGTCAACTTTACCATCTTCGATAAGAAAATGTTCCTCTACACCATGTAAAAGATTTTATTAAGTACCCCCTTGCCTACACCGTTTTGCATTTAGTATGTCTTCATTACATATTTGATAGGAGTGAGAGAAAGGACACAGGTGGTCCCCTCAGAACAGAGCATTTAATTGAGTATATTCAGAGCATATTTTGAGTGTGAACCTCCCTAACAACACACCTTTTAACAGTGATTCAGGGGACGGATTCAGCTTTTATGGGGTCTGAAGTTTGTACAGTTTCAAGAGCCCTCTTTAGAGGAAAAAAATACAAAGTCACAAAAGAAAACAATGCCTGTGACCACTTTGATGCCATGTGACAGAGGAGGAATGTGACAGAAGGAAAAACCAAGTGGAAAAAGACAGTGGTCTCAGCTGATTGTAGTGACTAGATCTTACTTTTGCAAAATTTACAAAATTCTGTGAAAGCTTATGTCCAAGTGGACCTATTACTAAGCTCCATCACAGGAGCCTGTCCAACTGAAGGGGCCTGAAGTTTATGTGTCATTAGCTTCACAGTCTTTCCTGCAGCTATCACGGATGGAAACTAACCACCAGAGCACAAGGGAAACTGCAGAGGTATCTCCAGGTAGCTGAACTGCAGAGTCCACGAGGGAGGATAACAGCATGTGGTAGGGCATAGTCAGGACAGCGACAGCATGTGGAGCACTGACAGACGGGGCCCCCATGCCCACTGGGCAAGACCAAGAGTGGACAGGACACCTAATGTGGGTGGAATCACATACAGTGAATGGAGAAATAGCCTTGTAAAATATCGGGGCTGTGCAGAGGGGCATTAAATGATGTTGATATATTATTTCATTTAATCTTCCCATTCCCAGAGGGACACTGTATGATAATCCTGAATTTCCAAATGAGAAGACTGAGGTAAAGAGAGGTTGGTTTGCTTAAGTAGGAAGCTTATAGCCAGGGCTTTTTTACTTCCAGGCTTCCATTGCCTCTCACACTTTGTGGCCTGTCAAAGTCAAGTTAGTGCATGAACCTCAGTGACACAGAACTGAGAAACAAGGTCACCTATTTGAAGTTTACCTACTTGTATGTGGTTTGTTCTCTGATCATTCCAATGCTATGGTGAAGTACTCCTTGAAATATTTGCAATCAGAGACAGATCGGATGTGTTACGGCTAGGTTCCAACTATTAGAGATCATCACCATTTTCCAAGTATAAAACCAGAAGGCTGCACATATTAAGAAATGCTGAAGGAACAAAGTATGTTTGGCTTCCTGCATGATACACTTTTGTGAACTTTTACAACAAAAAGCCTAATTTTTCTTCCAGTAAAGAAAAAAAAACTTTTTTTTTTTTTTTTAAAGACAGAGTCACCCAGGCTGGAGTGCAATGGTGAGATCTCGGCTCACTACAACATCTGCCTCCCAAGTTCAAGGAATTCTCCTGCCTCAGCCTCCTGAGTAGCTGGGCTTACAGGTGTACACCACCATGCCTGGCTAATTTTTTTGTATTTTTAGTAGAGATGGGGTTTCACCATGTTGGCCAGGCTGGTCTCAAATTCCTGGCCTCAGGTGATCCGCCCGCCTCAGCCTCCCAAAGTGCTGGAATTACAGGCATGAGCCACTGCACCCTGCCCCAGTAAAGAAAATTTTTTCCTTTTGAATTAAAAATACTTTAATCAAGGTTGATGGATGCAAAATCAACATATAAAATCAATCTCTTTTATGCCAGCAATATACAGTCAGAAAATATAATTATTAGAAACTTCTCATTTCTAATTATAATGGAAATTTACTTGTAAGAATATAACAAAAAACATGTACAACCTTTATGGAGAAACTTATACTTCATTAAAAGATATTAATGATGACCCAAGTACATGGAGAGAGATAATCCATGATAACAGATAGAAGAGTCAATACCAGAAAAAAGAGTGAATTTTCCCCAACTTAATCTAAAAGTTCAACCCCTTCCAGTTGAAAGCATAATAGGCAGTTTCAGTAGAATCCGTGGGGGATGTGGGCTCCTAGGTTTCTGGTCAGCAGCAGAAATGTGGTTTCAGCCCGAGCAGTGAAAGCAGAAAGTGCAGGCTTGTGGGCTCCCAACCCAGTCATGGTAGTGGCTTCCTGATCCCTAGGTAACTTCTCCATTTTGTTCCACCAGTTTTTCCTGCACTTTGATAACTAACTATGCATGAAATTCCTCTCTGTTTGAATTATTTCTGGTGGTTTCTGTTTTCCTGACTAGACGTTGACTGATACAGTCACACATATGTAGATGTCATGATCTGAAAATTCATATGTTGAAGCCCTACCCCCCATCAATGTGATGGTATTGGAAGATGGGGCTTTGCGGAGGTAATTAGAGTTAGATGAGGTCCTGAGGGTGGGGCCCTTGTACAGGATTATGCCCTTATGATAAGAGACACACCAGAGAGCTTGCTCTCTCTCCACATCTGTGCACACAAAGAAATGGTCCCCTGAGCACACAGTGAGATAGCAGCCAACTAAAAGTCAAGAGAAAAAGCCCTGCAATAAAACCTACTTTTCTGCCACATGAATGTTGGACTTCCCAGCCTCCAGAGCTGTAAGAAATACATTTCTGTTGTTTAAGCTGACAATTCTGTGGTATTTTTTGAATAGCAGCCCAAACTGACAAAGACAGTGGGCATTAAAAATGTAAAGAAATGCCTCAACATTCATATGTTGAAATCTCAACCCTCAGAATGCAACCATATATGGAGTTGAGGTCTTCAAATGGTGATTAAGTTAAAATGAGGTCATTGGAGTGGAGCCCTAATCCAATATGACAGATGGTCTTAAAAGAAGAGGGAAAGATACCAGCCAGGGGTGTGTATACACAAACAGATGACCATGTTAAAAGACAGCAGGAGGGCAACCAGCTGTTAGCCAGAGAGGTGTCAGAGGAAACCAACCATGCCAACACCATGATCTGGAACTTCCAGCCTTCAGAACTATGAGGAAATAATTTCTCTTGTTTAAGCCACTCAGTCTGTGGTATTTTGCTATGATCACCTAAACAAACTAACAGAATATAAAAGTAAAGTCAAGAAAGTGTTGCCAGGCCTGGTGTCTCACATCTGTGTAATCCCAGCACTTTGGGAGGCTGAGACGGGTGGATTACCTGAGCTCAGGAGTTTGAGACTAGCCTGAGCAACATGGTGAAATCCTGTCAAAAAATACAAATCCTACAAAGAAATACAAAAATTAGCTGGACATGATGGCAGGTGCCTGCAGTCCCAGCTACTCGGGAGGTTGAGGTGGGAGGATCGCTTGAGTTCAGGAGGCGGAAGTTGCAGTAAGCCCACTGCATTCCAGCCTGGGGATAGAGCCAGACCTTGTCTCAAAAAAGGAAAGAAAGAAAGAATCAAATGTTAACTAAGAGGAAGAACTTTAATGGCAATAGAAAAATAGGCTGAGGGAAAAGAAAAAAGAGACAAAATAAGAAATGAGAGAAAAGCTCAAGAAATGTCTTCCTCCTTTTTCTCCATAAACTCCTATGTATGTTATTTTCTTTTATAAAGGGAGAAAAGTTTTTGGCTTTATTTTTCCTTTGTTAATGGAAAGACCAAGTGAAGAACTAAGCAATTACCCAGGGAACTAAAGTCATATAAAAAGTCAATAATTCAGGTTAAATCCCTCCTTTTTTTTCCCTTGGCAATGCTTCTTAAACTCACAACATCTATATAACTGCCTTCTTTTACTTGCCTCTGCCGATAATGCTAATATTTCACCAATTCAAATGCAGGATATAAGACATACCACCCTATAGCAAAATCTCAAGAGCAACGAAAAAAAAATGAACTTATGATGAAACCACAGTAAGGAAAAACCCAAAACCTATGGGAAACTGACTGTAAATCTGAAATGCATTCTTCCACAGATAAGAAGATGACATAATTTGCAGTTGAAGGGTCCAGGATATTAATGTTTTTGAAAAATTTTGAAAGACTATGGTTTAAAGTAGAGTTGGGAAAAAATGTATAGTAAAAAAACAAAAGAGTAAAGTCTTCATGTAAATTACTTTTTTAAAGGCAAGAATACTTACAAACATTTTCACACTGGCAACAAATCCAGATGGTGCTTAAAGTCAGTTTCCTGGATGATCTGACAACTGAAAAAGGTTGCAGTGGGTTAAAAAGTCACGGCCTCTCTGGTCTGTAAAGGAGACTTATAGGGAGAATTTGGTAACTTTGGGACAATAAGGACACCAGACTAGAAAGCTCACTCTTGGACACTGGCAGGTATGTGTCCCTTATCTGGACCAAACACAAGCACGACTGTCTGCACATTCAAGCCTTCTTGGCTCAAGGTTCTGGGAAGCAAGACATCATTTTCGTAGCTCTGATTTTTTTATGGTTTAATTGTGAAGGTAAGCATTTTTTGAGAGGGCATTTCTGAATAGCACTTGTTTTTAGAGCTATGATTTTCATAAGAGGGGAAAAAATATCAGAAATAGAATCTGCAAGGAGCTTTGTCAAAAGAAAAGCATTCTCACATGCCCCCTTCTTTTGGGAAGCCGTGGAGGGGTGGCACTGGTGGGATAGAAATAGGTGAACTCCCTCCGGCATGCATGGTAGGGGGTGGTGGGGAAAGGTTGAGAATCAACGACATAGAAAAGCAAATGCGGAAAAATAGTTTTGCAGCAATAAGAAAGCAGTTTTTAAAAATGAGAATTTTCATCTTAGTTTTTATTTCTTTTATAACATATTTGCTTTAAAATTTTCTTACAAAATTTATTTAAAAGACATATAAACAACATATGGGAGATGAGAATAAGATTCCTCTAATACAAAGGCATTAGGGTAAATAATATTTCAGGTGCTAGACAGCACGCATGGCACATTTATTCACCCAAGACCAGAATCCCTGGGGGTAATCGCTGCTGTTTTTTCCAGCCCACTATTATTAGTTGTGGGAAGTAATTTGCTTGAATTGCTTTCATTCTCTGACTCCAGTTTTGCAGCCTCCTCCCAAGTAGTTGCCAGCTGTTTCCCAAGGGTTTCTGGAAGCTTTAGTGTTAACACTCCACTCAGGAAGGCCATAGTCCCAACAAACAACTAGAAGGAATTAAAAATAATGATAAGTGACACATCAAGAAAGGAACACACCCTTCGGAGAACAGAATTTCCTAACTGTTTTCAGAGGGTAATGCAATTGAATTTGACATAACAGTTGTCACTGTGATTACTCAGTGAGACCTTTGGTTACTTGTGCTGGACTTCGAGTTCTTTTCGTCACCAATGAGGCTTAATCTCATCACTCACTCATTCATTCATTCATGAGCCACCGTGGAGCGCCTACTCAATTGCCAGCTACTGTCTGCATTATTACTCCTGAAGGCGCTGTCCTAGGAGCTGTGGTCACAATGAAAAAAAGACCCTTGCTCCATCTTTCCAGACCCCAGAGTCTTGCGGAGGAGACAAGCAACTGAGCCCTGGGTTAGGACATGCCACGCGTGTCTTAGTCAACCCTGTCCCTGCCCCAATAATCAGTACACTATCAGAGTTCAGTAAATGATAGGGAATGAATGAATGAAAACAGGTTTCAATCAACCGGAATCTATGGAATTTGGGGGAAGCTAACCAGAGGCAGTGAAAACAAATTGCCACTTTATGGGGGAGGGATCCATATAATTTCCTATACAGTTCGGTATGATTTCTTTATTTTCCAGGTTTTGACACATAAAAGGCAGCCTTTTAGACTAGCGCCAAGGCATTTGCTTTTAAAAATGCAGGTCATATTAAAAATTAAAGTCTGCATATCTATTCTCTGTTTATCATCATGAAGATGCTGGGTGGTTTTTATTAACAGAGCTAAATCTCATGCAATCTGTAAAAACACAATCCATCCTTACTTAATTTAAACTCCTTTAGCAAAATATATTTGCTGGAAAGACCCTATAAAAATAAATTGAGGTATGGCTTTTCTCATAAATCTACACGCTTGGTATGTTTATAGCATCTGAGAATGAGAATCATAAAATACATAGAGCAAAAGTGAAGCGATGCCAGATCACATCCATAACAGATGAGACTTGGGAAGGCAGTCTTTTATTTTGTTTTGCAGAGCACTGATAACCTAATTCTTAGAAATATATGAGTAAGCTTAACCCAGAAGCAGTAGCGGAATTACAAGTGACATTCCAAAGGAATTTAAAAGACGTTTTCTGGTCTCTCAAGACATGGCAAGTATATCCAGTGATCTAGAAACCCCAGAAGAGCCCTAAGTCAGGGTCTGAAAAACACTGAGTAAGTCTAAAAGCAAAATAGAATCAAATGGAAGATCCAGAACAGAATGGAATTTTTCTTCTTAGCTTGGTAGTAAGACTAGTCAGGCAGTAAACAAATCATACCTCTCCACCTCCTCCTCACTCCTGCTCCCCTGACAGCTCCCCACAAGCCCACAAACCCCAAACCAAACATCGAAATAAGTCCCCCCTTTCCCACCCCTCCCTCCTCCGGCCAGGCAGATCCTTTCACGCTCTCCAGACCCTATCGCCTCTCACCTCCTCCTCAGAGATCTCCCTCCATCCATGGTCCAACCTCCTTCTCACAGATTTTTGATCTTTTCCTTTTTGCTGGCTATTTTCCCTCAACAAAAAGTTCTCAAAGGGCCAGGCATGGTGGCTCATGCCTATAATCCCAGCATTTCGGGAGGCTTGAGGTGGTGGATCACCTGAGGTCAAGAGTTTGAGACCAGCCTGGCCAACATGGTGAAACTCCGTCTCTACTAAAATTACAAAATTAGCTGAGTGAGGTGGCCCATGCCTGTAATCCCAGCTACTTGGGAGGCTGAGGCACAAGAATCGCTAGAACCCAGGAGGCAGAGGTTGCCATGAGCCAAGATCCCACCACTGCACTCCAGCCTGGGCGACAAGAGCGAAACTCCGTCTCAAAAAAAAAAAAAAAAAAACAGTTCTCAAAGGCTGGGTGCAGTGGTTTACACTTGTAATCCCAGCACTTTGGGAGGCTAAGTCTGGCGGATCTCTTGAAGTCAGGAGTTCGAGACCAACCTGGACAATATGGTGAAACTCTCTAAGAAAAATACAAAAATGAGCCAGGTGTGGTGGCACGTGCCTGTGGTCCTAGCTACTTGGGAGGCTGAGGTGGGAGAATCGCTTGAGCCCAGGAGGCAGAGGTTGCAGTGAGCTAAGATTGCACCACTGCACTGCAACCTCAGTGACAGAGACCTGGTCTCAAAAAAATAAAAATAAAAAAGTAAGGAAAAAGAAATGTTCTTGACCCATTTATAATCTCCATATGCATATTGCCTGGGTACTTGGCACCTGCTACCTGTATGGCCTTGGACAAGTTACTTAACCTCTCTGCTCCTCAGAGTCCTTTTCTGTAAAATGGATGAAAGGATAGTATCTGTCGCAAACGACTGTTGAGAGGATGAAATTAAATGTAAGCTCTCATTACTCTGTGTGTGTGTATATATATACGCAACATATATATATATGCGGTGTATATATATATGCAACATATATATGCAGTGTGTGTATATATATATACAGTGTGTATATATATATTCTTAGCGTGGTAGTAAGACTAATCAGGCAGTCAGGTTCAAGTGATTCTTCTGCCTCAGCCTCCCGAGTAGCTGGGACTACAGGCACATACCACCACACCTGGCTAATTGTTGTATTTTTAGTAGAGATGGGGGTGTCACCATATTGGCCAGGCTAGTCTCGAACTCCTGACCTTGTGATCTGCCTGCCTTGGCCTCCCAAAGTGCTGGGATTACAGGTGTGAGCCACCGCTCCTGCCTTACTGCTATGATATATTGAAAAACAAGATGTTTCTTAATGTTCCATGATTACCACTGTTGTATCTTTTAAATCACCAAACCTGGCATTTCCCCACTCCAGCCCTTCTCTTCGGGGCTGGTGATGATTTGCTCTCCTGCTCTTCCCACCAGACTGGACGTCCCTCAAGACAGGCTATTTCTTTCATCTGCTCCTTAGCACCTAGCAGGGTGGCTAGTTCAAAACCAACACTCAGTCAACATTTGCCAAATGAGTTAATGAACACACAAAAAGCTAATTAACGTGTCCACCTTTTTTAGATTACTAGAAAATAATGCTTGATAATAAAAGCATCAGAATGAGTGATTTTTCATGTGCCTCTTTTCAAAAGAGAAAATATAAACATCTTCCATGTTTATATGAAACACTGGATCCCCAGGCAGTTTGACATCCATAAACAAGTTTAATGGGAAATTTGATTTTTTTTTTGACTCATTACAAACAATAGGCAATACTCGTTAGATCCAAAGGAAGCACATTCACAGACTACTCCCACAAATATACACCACACCTGGCGGCCAGAGACTGTCTTAGAGAAGGAACGGGCTACTCAGGGCCAGGCTGGACAAGGAGCTGACTGCTCTGTGCTCGTTTTTGTATAGATTGTTTGTTGGACCTTGTGTAAAAGGCAAGGGAGCATGGTATTTGGGTTCAAATCCCAGCTCTGTCACCTTTAAGGTGTGTGACCCTGGGCTAATAATTACTTTCTGTCCATCAGTCTCCTCATCTGTAAAATGAAGAGAATAACAGCATCTGCATTACATGAAGACTAATTTTTGTAAAGCACTTTAAAAAAGAGCTTGTGTAGCCAGGGCATGGTGGTTTATGACTGTAATTCCAGCACTTTGGGAGGCCGAGATGGGCTGATCACCTGAGGTCAGGAGTTCGAGACCAGCTTGGCCAACATAGTGAAACCCCATCTCTACTAAAAAATATTTAAAAAATTAGCCAGCCTTGGTGGCACATGCCTGTAATCCCACCTTCTTGGGAGGCTGAGGCAGGAGAATCGCTTGACCCGGGAGGTAGAGGTTGCAGTGAGCCAAGATCAGACCACTGTACTCCTGCCTGGTCGACAGAGCAAGACTCTGTCTCAGAAAAATAATAAAAATAAAAGGAGCTTGTTTAAATATCTGTTAAATAAAATTAGAGATCCCTTCTAAGTCCGTAGTCCTTAATTGAGCCTTAAAGATATCCATTAAAAAATATTTATTTGGTTTTATTTTTGGTAATTAGCTTTTATAAATTTATCTATTTTATATTTGCATGTTTCAACTGATTATTTTAATAAACACTTTTCCATTTTATCTTTTTTTAAAAAAAATAAGGAAAACAAGTGCTAGCACAAAGGCGATTCTTCTAGAAAAGTTCATGACCTAAAAAGGGTGGTAGACTCTCCCAAAACACCTCCCACACAGCCCATATGGTTTCTTAACCTCAGAGTCAGCCTGAGAAAGAGGCTGGGCTCTAACACCCCAATGGCACATCCAAGCGCTTTACTGAGCGCCAGCTCCGGGGACGCGGGAGACACTCATGCCAAGTCAGTGATTCCGGAAGAGCAGTATGTGTACCTGCTGTGTGTACAAGGCAGCTCCGGGGGATGCCAAGCACTGTTTTATTACTTGTGAGATTATGTTGGTGTCTTTCAGAAAAACACATAATTAGTATAACACCCATGACCTCACTGATATTATTGTTTAGGACAAACCTAATTTCCAAAAGTCAATCTATTTGATCTAAAATAGTAGGTGAATAACAGCATGGGTGGCACACAAGCTGAGAGAAACACTCGGCTAGGGCCAGCTGTGGGGATGCAAAATGTCCTGCTCTGCAAAGCACAACAGCCTGACTGGGGTGATGAAGACACACGTGCAAATGATAAAGCCACACTGCGACAGCAACTGTGAAAGAGGCACCCACTGAATGCTATACGGACACACTTGAGAAAAGGAGAGGCGGGGTCACTAGATCTGGGTGGCCTCCTGGAAAGAGGATACCTGGAGGGCTACTTAACAGAAAACATGAGAGAGAAGTGCTCTTTTTGGAGGGGTCATTTGGGCAGTGGCATGGAAGGGGAGGAGGAGGGACAGAGAAGAGAGGGGAACTCTTGCAGTGGGGGTGAGTGTGGAGAGGAGGGGAAGCTGCCTGAGGAACAGAATAGGGGAGCTGGGCAAGGGGTCAATCAGGAAAGGACCTGGATAGCGCTTAGTTTGGACTTTTATTCTGACACTGACAGGGGCACTGGGTCATGGCCATGGTGCCTTGTATGCTACCCAGATGGGGTGGGGGATGAAGAGCAAGGAGAAGACTGGGAGGCACTGGAGCCAGGCATGCAGGGGTGGTTTTGAAGGAGAATGTGAGGATTTGGTGATGAAAGAACAGGATGAATAAGAAGCCGATGCCACAGTGTCATGCTTGAAGCCACTGACCTATCCTTAACCAAAAGAGGGAGACAGGTGTCACTGGCCAGTTCTGCTTGGGAGACACTGAGTTTGTGGTGAGACATCCAGGGAGAATGTCCATGAGGTTGGAGGAAACCCGTGCCTGGAGCCGGGAGGAGAGGGGGCAGGGAGGAGGCCGGGAGGAAATCCTGCAGACTGAGTCTATCTAAGGGGCAATCAGAAAAGAGACAGGAGGCACTGGAGGGGAGGGAGAGGGAGGGTCTGCGGGCTGGCAAGTCACACCTGCCCTCCACCCATCCCGCATCTTCTTCCTGAGCAAAAGAGTCCACCAGGTGCAGCAGTGCTCACGTGCCTTCCCGGCCTCTCAGCCCCTACCTGAGGATCTGCAAACTAAGTGTCCCTGCTCTTACTCTTTGAAGCCAGGCAAATGGCTCACACTGCTGGAGCCAGAAACGGAGCCCCTCAGGTTCGGGTCAACCGAGAACCATGGGTTCCTAACCCTCTCCATTAGACACCACAGAATCTTTTTGGAGCAGGCAGCCCCCAGAATTTGCCTTGCCCAGCAGGAACTCAGTGGAAACACAGAGGCAAGGCCAGGCCTGGGGGTGGGGACAGGCCTGGCTTCCAGGGAAGGGTGAAGACACGCCCTTTTGTGGCAGGCAGAGTTGTAATGAACAGCTCAGCGGTGGTGGAAGGCCACCAACAGCCAATCACAAAGCAGCCACCACCCTACTCACCGACTGGCGAGCTGTTGGTAAGGGGGTTGTTTCTACAAACCCCGTTAGGAAATGATGTACTGGCTTTTGATAAATAACGACAGAGAAGTCGCTAATAGGCAATTAGAAACTGCCTCGGTGTCGCCTCGGGAAGGGTCTGCAAACTGAAGCGCACCTGTGGTATGAAGATCCAAACGCTGCTGAGGTCCACGGAGAACGGCGCCAGGATGCTGGCCAGGCGACATACCATGCTGCCGCTTCCCACAGCCAGCGACCTGGAAACAGAGGAGAGAGGCCGAGAGGAGTAAGGCGCAAGTGACCCGGGATTGAGGGACCTGCTTTCTGCAGCTCCTTTCCCACCCTCCCCAACGAGGATAAGGGCGGTCAGGCACCGCATTACAACGTTTTGGTCAACCTCGGCGGCCCCATGAGATTATAATAGCACATTTTAACTCGAATTTTTCTCTCTTTCAATACGTTTAGATACACAAATACCACTGTGTTAGACTGCCTGCAGTATTCAGTGCAGTAACATGCTGTGGAGGGTCACAGCCGAGGAGGAATAAGCTGTGCCACACAGCCTGGGTGTGTAGCAGGCTGAGCCATCGAGGTTTGTGTAAGTTCACTCTATGATGTTCTGACAACCACGAAATCACCAAAGGATGCATTTCTCAGAACGTATGCCCATCATTAAGCAACATATGACCATAAAAAAATGTAAGCTTGAAAATAATTTTACTGAAATTTTTCAAAAATCACAATACCTACATTGTGTGAAACAGTGGTGTATACAAGCGTGCACATAATTCAAGACAATTCAAGACAAAAAAAGGTAGGAGTGCGGAGGTAAGCCATTCTTCATCTGCTGTGCAGGTGAGGCCCTTATGTGTATTGATCCAGCCTAACATTGAGAATAATAAGGTCTTCTACAGCAGGAATTTGTTTCAGGTAGGGAGTGGGAATTTGAGAGAACAAAGTGTCTGTATACCTGTGGACTATTCTATTTCAATTTTTTAGAGTCAAGGAATATCTTAATGTGCTTTTCTTTAAAGGTTACTTAAGGAAAATGTATAGAATGTTAGTAAGGAAAGACTGTCCTTTTATGTGAGTAAGTACCTCTACAAATTAATGGTGCCTCATCTTTTCTGGGTCACACACATTTATAAAGAACTGATCAAAAGTATGGCATTCTTCTGAGAAAGAAATCATACATAAGTAAAGTTTTGCATGCAGTGTTAGGGTGTTTAGGGAGCTCATAGAGTTGGTTAAAGATTTCCTGTATTAAATATTTACATATAGGATTTTTTTGAGGTCATGTACCTGAGGTTGTAAACCAACAACCAAGCCAACAAAAAAGATCTTAAAAAATACTACAACATTCATAATTGCAATGCACATTGACATTATTTGATTGGATTGTCACCGTTTTAGCATATAACATGCATTCACTCAGCACATGTGTGTCGAGAGTCTAATATGTGCCAGGCACTGCATGGATCTGGTCCAATCTGAATTTTGAACTGGGAAAATCTGCAGCTTTTCCTGGCTGAGCAGAAATCCACCTGAGAGGCCAGAAGGTCCCATAGGACATGCCAAAGATATTCTCCCTGATTTAGAGCGACTTCTTCCCTGGGTCAGGCACAAGGGAGCCAAAGCCACAACGTAAGTTTGCAATTATGCAACTTCACTCTCTATTGCATTCAACTAGTCTCCACCATTGTCAACCTGTAAGCGCTAGAATGTAATCTGTTATTCTGCCTGTCTGCTACTGTACATCTGCACAGGGCTGCCACTTTCACAATATGATCTGAGAAGAGTCCACGCAGCCCTTACCCCAAAATACCTTCTTCCCCTCTGCTACTAAAGCTCTACCGCTAGCAACTCATCCCTTGCTAATGTTAAGCACTGTCTCCCATAAAAATTCTCATGTATTTCACTGGATATCCAAAAGGGCCAAAAGATGTGGATCTGAGTTCTGATGGGTCACTGACTAGCCAGGTGCCTTTGACCATGACCCTAATCTTGTGTGCATCCCAGTTCCACAACCTGTAAAATGGACAGAAGATGTATTTATTATTAGACTGCTCTCCCAAGCACTCTGGGTGACCTAGAGGGGAAGTAGGAAGGAAGAAGAAAAACTCTACTCTCAGACAACTTGGCTAATAGACAATTACATAGGGAGTTATTCCTCTGCTATTCCATACCCCTGGTCACATATTAGTCTGATAAACTTTTTTCTTAGATATATCTGTGTACCTATCTATCTATCCATTCTTCCATCCATCCATCTGTCCATCCATCCATCCATCCATCCATCCATCCATCCATCTATCCATCCATCCATCCATCTAGATATCCATTAATCTATCTACAGCCAACACAAATGTACTTACCCATCCTGGTCCACAGGGCTGCCTGCCCTAGCATTTCAGCAGGCAGGTGTGTGGGCATGGAAAATTCCTAGGGAACGATTTATGCTATCTCTTGACTAATGGATTTTCCAGGTCCTACATCCCTCCTGCTTGTGGAGACAAGGAGGAGGCATCTCTGGGCTGGTGTTATATGGACTTATCTCTACAGAAAGTCACTTGCCTTTCACACTTGTAACACATGACAAATAATATACTCCTAAAAGGGATGAACCCACTAGCTGAGCAGTTAGATTTTTTTTAAAGTTTCCTGTGAAACACCTTAATATCTTGTTTGTTTATTTGTTGCCATTAAGATTGGGTCTTTAACAGGCTAAGAAATTATCAATGCTCACTAACAAATTTTTTCCCTTAGAAAATGAAAACTTCTATTGATAAAGCAGGTGTTAGGAAAATGCCACTTGGAGGATTTAAGGGAGGACTGCAGATAGGAAACTGTTATGGAATTTCACAGAGGGAGATCTGTGGGACAAACATCTCTTGGCAGCAGTGTGACCCTAATCACTATTTACACTTTAAAATACAGGATCATTTTGAAAAAAAGAGTCAAAAAGTCTGATGGGCCGGGCGCAGTGGCTCACACCTGTAATCCTAGCACTTTGGGAGGCCAAGGAGGGTGGATCACTTGAGGTCAGGAGTTCGAGACCAGCCTGGCCAACATGGTGAAACTGTCTCTACTGAAAATACAAAAATTAGCCGGGCATGGTGGTGTACACCTGCAATCCCAGCTACTCAGGAGGCTGAGGCAGGAGAATCGCTTGAACCTGGGAGGTAGACGTTGCAGTGAGCCAAGATCACACCATTGCACTCCAGCCTGGGCAACAGAGTGAGACTCTGTCTCAAAAAAAAAAAAAAAAATCCAATGGAGAATCAGAGAAAGGATCCTTTCCCTTTATAGCTGGGGTCCCAGCTGTGTGTCTTGCACCAGGTACTTGATCTCCCTGCTCTCAGCTGTCTTATCTAGACACAGGGCTGCAACAAGAACTGTGGTTTACAAAGGATGCACTGTTAAGGCCTGGAAGTTCTGCTGCAGCCCCCTGGAGCAAGAAGGCAGGAGCACTGGGGGGATTCCAGGTACCCAACAGAGCTTCCATAAAAGACCTCTGTCCTCTTCACCACATAAAGAGTTTCCAAGTAAAATGTGTTTGGAAAAGCTTTTTAAAAGCCTGAAAGTTCCTGAGGTTCCCAGATCAGTGGGAATCACATCAGACATCCCCAAAGAGGTGGGGTGGAAACTTGAAGTCACCTGCAGACTTGTTAAAAATCCTGAGTCTCGGCCAGGCACGGTGGCTCACGCCTGTAATCCCAACACTTTGGGAGGCCAAGGCTGGTGGATCACGAGGTCAGGAGTTCGAGACCAACCTGACCAACATGGTGAAACCCCATCCCTATTGAAAATACAAAAATTAGCAGGGTGTAGTGGTGTGCACCTGTAATCCCAGCTACTCTGGAGGCTGAGGCAAGAGAATTGCTTGAACCCGGAAGGCAGAGCTTGCAGTGAGCCGAGATCACACCACTGTACTCCAGCCTGGGCGACAGAAGGAGACTCCATCTCGAAAAAAGGAAAAAAAAAAAAAATCCCGAGTCTCATTCTTGGATTGATCCAGCAGGTCTGGTGTAAGGACCCAAGACTGGTATTTTTTATGAAATGCCTCAATGACTCTGATGAGCTGCCAGCTTTGAGAACCTCCAGATGAGGTAATCTCAGGGAGCCAATGATTACTGATGTTATGGGCTGAGTTGTGCCTCCCAAAGTTCAAGTGTTGAAGTCTCAACCCCTTGTACTTTATGATGTAACGGCATTTGTAGATAAGGTATTTAAAGAGGTGATTAAGTTAAAATGAGGCTGTTAGGGTGGGGCCCTAATCCAATATGACTGGTGTCTTACACGAAGAGGGAGGGACATCAGTGGTGCACACAGAGGTAAGACCCCTTGGGGACATAGCAAGAGGGTGCCACCTGAAGACCATGGAGAGAGGCCTCAGGAGTATCCAAACCTGCCGACACCTTGTTCTTGGACTTCCAGCCTCCAGCACTATAAGAAAATAAATTTCTATTGTTTAAGCCACCCAGCCTGTGGTATTTTGTTACAGCAGCCCACGCAGACTAACACAATTGGCATCAGAACATGGAGAGACACATCCTGAGAAATTAGTTTTGAGTCAATACAGAGATTCAGTGGAAGTCTATGGTACTTGAAACTTAAAATGTTTTTGGAATAATAGAGTGATATTTCAAAATAATTTGTTTAATATCCTCGCTAATATGGTACAAAGCCTCAGACTAAAAATTAGTATCAGCATGTCATTTTCCCATCTCAGAGATCCAGGTAACATCTATGAAAAAGAAGCATTTACATTTAAAGGCCAAATACAATGAAATGACACACAAGTGAAAGATAACAGGAAAACAACCAGAAAATAATTCATCCTTACCTTACAATGGTTGGATACAGCTCAGCTGTATAAAGATAAATGAGGCCAAACGCTGCCCCAATGGCAAATTTTCCAACCATAGCTGCCACCACACCCAAAATATAATGTTTCTGAAAAAATTTAGCAGAATAGATCATCACAAGTAATATTTTTAAAGGAAAATATAAAATCTTTAAAATCACTACTTAAAACATTCTAATTCCTTCAGTATTTTTTCAGAACAATGAAGAGCCTTATTTTTCTGTTTGAATATATTAAACTCTACACACAGTCTGAGAAAGCTTTTCATCTTTATGAAACGTAGAGGAAAGTTTTAGTGTCTCTCCTCCCCATCCACTTTGGAGGGTTTGAACTGTGATAAAAGCCAGTTGGGAAGACTGTTTTGGAAGGAGACACACCCAGATAGTGCTGGTGGCACCAAGAATTTCCCCACTCCTTCTGGAACTGATCCAGCAGAATGAATCAAGGAGCCATACAAACAAATTGTGGGCCGGGCCCAGTGGCTCACACCTGTAAACCCACCACTAGGAGGCTAAGGCAGGAGAATCACTTGAGGCCAAGAGTTTTAGGCCAGCCAGGGCAACATAGCAAGACCCCATTTCTACAGAAAAACAAAAAAATTAGCTGTGTGTGATGGTACATGCCTATGGTCCCAGCTACTGGAGAAGCTGAGGCAGGAGGATCATTTGAGCCCAGGAGTTCGAGATTACGGAGAGCTATAATCACAACACTGCCCTTCAGCTTGGGTAACAGAGTGACATCTTGTACCTATTTAATCTATTTACTTTAGAAAAAAACAAACAAACAAATTGTGTCCTTTGTGGCAGTAATCCCTGGCTTATAAATTATCTTCAGAAAATAATTTGAAAGTGGTAACTGAACTAGTAGTACAGACTTTTTGTTCATTTGTTTCTTTGTGGCTGATACATTCCTCAACAGCAAAACCTTTATCTCCACCTGGGTTTTTATTCTCCCTAACATGTTCCACTTCCAAAGGTAACTAACAAATACACCCTGTATTCTGAAATCTCCCTCCTCCCCCATCTGCCAGCTGGACGCTGAGACCCAGGGTGGCCTTGGGGCTGATGTGTTAAGGACGGCAGTGCCTCTGTCAGTCTGCATCCCTGAATGACTCCATGGACCCAAACACCCACTCACCACTCCCGCTTTGGCCAACTAGGTACAAATACATGGAACTTTCTATGAGCAGGTAACAAACATCCTTTATGTTAAGTCACTGAGATGCTGGGATGCCTCTATTAAAGAGCTAATGTCACCTTAATTACAATTGTAAATTAAATTAACAATTATTAATTAAATTAATATTTGTATTGTGTTGACCTTATCATTTGGGGAAAAATTTATTGGAAGGGAGATATTTGTGGTTGTGGGTTAATGCTCTATTTCTAGAAATCTCTTTTTCATCTTCCCTTTTACTGTAGATCTCAAAGGTTCTGGTGTTCCCCAACTCTTCACCAACTTAAAGGCAGCTGTCATCTACTCAACTACTATTAACTGCAAACTACTTTTTTAAAGGTGTGGATGACGTTCCCTCGAATTAGCAGAGACCTCCTTGTCCTGAGTAGTTTTATTGCATTCAGTTAGTTGGTATCAATCGCCCGGAAATTTCGTTACATAAAATATTTGGCTCACCGATCCTAATCATTAAGTAAAGTGCTACTATAAAAGGAAGTCACTCGTTAGCTTAAATGAAATTTCAAACGATATGCAAAACTTAAAATGCTTTGCTCTAAATGTTGATATACTATTGCTTAATGATTATATAATCACAGGAGAACATTAAATAAAATATTTTAAGTACTGTTATAGTGACACTTTCCAAATCAAGAATTAAAATACAGGTCTGAAAACATCTTTTCTCAGAAGAGGGGAAGCACTTCTGGATGCAAGAGGTATTTTGCGGGGATGCAGTTTGCCAAAATATAGGAGTGTGGAAGTCATTTCAGGAATTTCTTGGTAGTGTTTCTCACTAAGAAACTGTTTTTCAAAACAAGCTCCTTGGGGTGTGTATGCATACCAGACACTGGAAACTACTAATCTCCTGCAATGAAAAACAGTGTATTGAAACTCTAACAGTCATGAATATCTGACTCATATCCTTCAGATGTCTCCATGGCTGCCTCCCTCATTGAGGGTTCTGATCACATGTCACCTCCTCTGAGAGGCACACCATCCTCGACCACCCTAGACAAAAGAGTACACACGGGTCCCATATGCCCTCCTGTTACACTGATGGAAACTGGCTGCGCTGTGTGTTCCCAGCACCCGGCACATAAAAGATGGTGGATAAATGTTTGTTGAATGAATAAATGAGTGAATGTTCAGTATGATGATGCTGGAAAGTGTGATCGACTTTCCTCACACACGATTATTTCATTTACAAAATACAACACTGGTCATCTCTGGGAATTGGGATTATGAACTTTATATTTTTTATTTTTTGAGATGAGGTCTCACTCTGTCATCCAGGCTGGAGTACAGTGGTGTGATCAGAGCTCACTGTAGCCTTGAATTCCTGAACTCAAGCCATCCTCCTACCCTCAACCTCTTGAGTTGTTGGGATTATAAGTGTGAGTAATTGCACCCAGGTTAGGTTTTTTTTTGTTTTTTTTTTTTTACGTGTTTCTCCTTAAATTTTCTAAAATGAACATATATTACTTATATAACAGAAACAGAATGTTTTAAAGAAAACATATTTTAAATATTATATACTCTGTCGAAATCATACTCTGAATTGACCTTCATACTTAACTGTAATAAGCTAAATTCTTCCCATCAAACAGTCACAGTATAACTAACAATTCCCTAAATAAAACATAAGATAACTCACGTGGGGGATCACCATAACGACACCACAGGTCAGTGCGCTGCAGAAAAGAGAGTAGGCCAGGACTGTTCTCCTCCCGACCTTGTCCATGGCGATGCACACGAAGGTGTAGGCGGGAATTTCCACTACACCTGTCATTGAGCAAGCAGCCCTCTATAAGGTTAGGCACCCGACAGCATAAGGGGACCCCACCTTCTAACCCACTACCCAAAAGGCATGAGCAGCCCTCTCCTCACTTCCAGGGCCTTTAGAAACTCTCTAAGGATCCCTGCGAGGCAGCCAGCCCTGCCACTTTTAAACTCACTGCAGTGGAGATGAGCGTTTCCTGTGAAATGCTCTAATGCTCATAATCCTCCTCGCACCTGCAAATGGCACAAAACCAGAGCCCAAATTCCCACCAGGCCCAAACCATCTCAGGAGATAAAAACTTGTTCAAAAATTTCACAGCAGAGAACTATTGAGCAGAAGCACCCATCTGCAACAATACTAGTGGGAAGGGTACTGACGTGAAAAATCCAAAATGGTAGATAATATAAAACCATGTGTGTTTGTCTTTGGGAACATTTTTGTATTTATGAGATTGCCCAGTTTTTTTGAGAATTTATGTCTTTGGCAAAAGTAAAAAACTATGTCACGAAGATCTCAACTTCTAGCCTTCCTAAGCTTCCGCAGCCACACTCCACACACCTACTATTGGCCACTCTGTTCTAGAGATACTGCACCATCTCAAATTGTCATAGAGCATGAGTTTGAAGTTAAGACAAGCTCTTTCTATAAACTTGTTAGTTGGCTTCAAAAAAAAAAAAGAGTAAATCTTTTTTTCTTAAAACGACTTCTCTCATAATTCCTGCTGAGCTATAATAAACAAAAGCAGATGTGTCTGCTGAGGAAATCAGGAAAAAAAAAAAAAAACTAGATGTGTCATCAGAGCACCTTAATGAGATGGCACGATGTCTATGTATAAAAATTTAGAAGCAAGATGTTTTGAGGATCATATAAAATACAGGCAGCCTACATAGAAATAACCAGGAGTTAAGACTAGATGGATAAAAAGAGGTTTCTAATATTTCTCTCACATTTTAGTTCAAATTTGGTTTATGCTAGGAGTCACATCTCAAGCTATCTAAAGTGATTTAACCTGCCATTAAAATGAAACAGGTATGACAACAAAAATTATAGTTGCATGTATTTAAAAGTTATTTTACCAACTAAAATTTATAAATTAAGGACACCTGAAGGTTGAGAGATGCCAGATAGCCCAGGCATATTAAATTTTAAAAGGGAAGCAACTTACAAAGAACAATATATAGTGAGTGATCTCATTTATGTTAAAATATAAAACATTTATATGCACAAATATATGGAAATGCATAGAAACAGATCTGATCAGCACAGGACTTTTGATCTGGTCCATTTTCGACCTGGGCCAGTTCACCCCTCCTTAGGCAACCTGGTGATTCCCTGCTCCCAGGAGGTCACCATACTGATGCTGAACTTAGTGTGGACACCTGATTAGCATAGTGTATTGCAGCCCAGAACTCCTGGGCTCAAGCAATCCTCCCACCTCAGCCTCCCAAGTAGCTGGAACCACAGGCACATGCCACCATGCCCGGCACAAATGCACAGAAATAGATCTGAAAGGGTGCAACCCAAACATTATAGAAGTTACCCCTGGGAAGAGCTCTGGGTTAAGGACTGGTGTGAAAAAGGTAGCAAGGAGAGAAGGCAGAAAGGGAGGAACTAAATTCTTCTGATGCATTTTTTTCAAATGGAAAATACAAGGAGTTTTCAAAAAGGTAGGATGGCAGGGTACTGTGGCTCATGCCTGTAATCCCAGCACTTTGGGAGGCCAAGGTGGGCGGATCACCTGAGGTCAGGAGTTCGAGATCAGCCTGGTCAACATGGTGAAACCCCGTCTCTACTAAAATACAAAAGTTAGCTGGGCATGGTGGCATGTGCCTATAATCCCAGCTATTCAGGAGGCTGAAACAGGAGAATCGCTTGAACCCAGGAGGCGGATATTGCAGTGAGCTGAGATCACATCACTGCACTCCAGCCTGGGCGACAGCGCAAGACTCCGTTTCAAAAAAAAAAAAAAAAAAAAAAAGTTAATGGAAAGTGCATATTATGAAAAAACTATGCATGTGTCTTCAGATTTTTTTCTGCACTAAAAGAAATTTGTACTAACTTCTTAGAACATATCTGAAGAGGAGCTAGTTTGAGGCACTCAGAAGAATAAGATATCAGTTTGAAAAGAGGTCCCACTAGAGCAACATGAATTCTGCTAAAATTGAAGCAAGAACAAACATTAAATTTATGGTGAAGCTTGGGTGGAAGAATGGTGAAATCACTGATGCCTTATGAAAAGGACAAGACAATATTGAAGATGAAGACCACAGGGCCAGAGCATCCACACTGAGGAAAAAAATACATCTTGTTTAAGCCCTAATTGACAAGGACTAAGATTAACAGCAGAAGCAATGGCCAATACCATAGATATCTCAATTAGTCTGGCTTACAGAATTCTGACTGAAAAATTAAAGTTGAGCAAACTTTCCACTCAATGGGTGCCAAAACAGTTGTTCCCAGATCAGTTGCAGAGAAGGGTAGAACTGCCCATGGAAATTTTAAACTGCCCGTGGGATCAATATCCTGAAGGATTTCTTTGGAGAATTTTAACACGAGATGAAACACGATTTTACCACTGTGATCCTGAAGACAAAGCCCAACCAAAGCAATGGCTACCAAGAAGGGCTGTGGTCCAGTCAGAGCAAAAGTGGACCAGTTGAGAGCAAAGGTCATGGCAACGTTTGTTGGGGATGCTCAAGGCATTTTGCTTGTTAACTTTCTAGAGGGCCAAAGAATGAAAATATCTGCTTATGATGAGACTGTTTTGAGAGAATTAGCCACAGCTTTTGTAGAAAAATGCCTGGGAAACATCACCAGAGATTCCTTCTCCTCCATGACAACGTGCCCGCTCATTCCTCTCATCAAACAAGGGCAATTTTGCAAGAATTTTGATGAGAAATCACTAGGCAGCCACCTTACGGTTCTCATGGTGGCTCCTTCTGACTTCTTTCTGTTTCCTAATCTTAAAAAATCTGTACGCGGCACCCATTTTTCTTCAGTTAATAGTGTAAATAAGATCGCACTGACATGGGTACATTCTCAGGACCCTCAGTTCTTCAGGGATGGACTAAATGGCTGATGTCTTACAAAAATGTCTTGACCTTGACGGCAATCATGTGAGAAAGTTTATGTTTTAGATTTTTATCTTTTAATTCCATTTTTCCATGAACTGGTTGAAGTCCCCTCATATGTACATGTGTTACAACATAATGCTAAGAGATATCATAATAATATGGTTGGCAGTATTGTTCTTGGTTTTAAAAGGCCCATTAAAAACACACTCTTTTTCTCAAATTCACACAGAAACACACATACACACACACACACACAAATGGTAGAAATCTCACTTCACTGTCAAATTTAAATATACTTTAACTACTTACCCAGGAGGAAGAGGTTTAAGTATTCATTGCCTCCTAAATTAACAGAATTCAAGGAAAAGGAGTAGAATCCCAAACTTCCCGTGAACCAAATTAGCCAAACGGTAAGCGTCCTTGTCGCAATGTTCCAGTTATAAAACAGATGTGATAGGCTGTGCTTCTGAACTTCAGTGGGGCTATTACCAACAGGACCTTGTAGGTCCAGTGATAAAAATTCCGACAGTTTACAGGAGCTTGTCCTGTTCCACTTGGCCATGATGTCAACTATTTTTTGTGCTTCTTCATATCGTCCCTCTGAGAGAAGCCAAAAAGGTGTCTCTGGGAGCACCCAACAGCACAAAACAAAGGGGACAGTCACTGTGGAGAGGACCATCTGGTAAAGCCACCAGGTCCTGACCAAGTATCCTGTCAAAGCCACCAGGAGAGTTCCAACTGCAAAAAAAGAATGCAAATGGACAGACGCCCATGTCCGAGACTTCATGCCAATGAATTCCATCACATAGACAAACCCCACCACGAGATAGCCACTTGCAACCTGAAAAACAAATAATAGGGATCTATATTCAAGATCACATTTATAACTATTGAGGAGTCTGACCCCATTGCAAATCATATATAGGCAAAAAGGAAAATGACAAAGACTTGCTTTCTGAAACCCCTATCAGATGTATAAAATGACATTCAATCCTATCTATCTTTTTTTTTTCTTATAGGTCCTTTCATCTTCCCTCATCATACCCGCCCAAAATGGCAAAACTTTAGAGATTATTTATGATATAAATGTTAGACATTGCCTTTTGTTTCATCGAAATATTCCATTATAATGTGGATGTATTTCTCAGTCCCTTGTAAATGCACACATCAAGTTATCTGTATCCAGGAGGTCCTTATTGTTAAATCCTAATTGCTAAATGGAGACAAAAACTTTACGCTAACTAGTGGTAAGAAAAACAGATTTAATCAAAATTTTATTTTGACAGACAAAGAAAAGTAGACAAATTAGACTTCATGAAAATTAAAACTGTGCATCAAAGAACACTATCAATAGAGTGAAAAGGCAACCTACAGGACTGAATAAAATACTTGCAAATCAAATATCTGATAAGGGATTTTATGGAGAACTCCTAAAACCCAACAACAACAACAAAAACACAAACAATGCAATTCAAAAATGGGCAAAGGCTTTGAATAGACATTTCAAATAGAAGAAATACAAATGTTTACCAATCATTGAGAAACACAAATCAAAGCTACAAAGAGATACCCCCTCATACCCCTTAGGGTGGCTAATTAAAAAAAACAACAACAACCAAAATAACACGTTTTAGCGGGAATGCAGAGAAACTGGAACACATGTGTAATGTGTGATAGAAATGTATAATGGTACAGCCTCTAGGAAAAACAATATGACGATTGCTTAAAAAACAATTACAGCATGATCCAGCAATTCCACCTTTGAGTATATATCCAAAGGAGTTGAAAGTGGGGTCTGGAAGAGATATTTGTACACACCTGCTCATAGCATTATTCACAACAGCTAAAGCGTGGAAGTAATGCCCCAAGTGTCTGTCCATAGATGAATATATAAGAAAAATGTAGTCTATGCATACAATGAATATTACGCTGAGTGAAATAAGCCAGTCACAAAAAGACAAACATCGTATGAGTCCACTTTCATGAGGTACCAGAGTGGCCAAACTCATAGAGAAAGAATGTAGAATGGTGGTTGTCAGGGACTAGGGAGACAGGGAACAGAGAGTTATTATTTAATGGACAGAGTTTCAGTTTTGCAAGACGAAAAGAGTTCTGAAGATGCACGGTGGTGATAATTGCACAACAGAATGAATGCACTTAATATCACTGAACTGTACACTTAAAAATGGTTACGATGGTAAATTTTGTGTTATGTGTACTTTACCACAAGAAGGAAAACTGGGGAAAAACTTTATTTTGAAAATATGCCTATCTTTAATAAAAATTAGATTACAATATGTGATTAGAATATAATATGTGACCATTCTTGGAATAAACAAAGAATGAGTCCAATGATGGTTTTTTGGGAGGAAGGGGCTAAGAATTTATTTTTTCTACAAAATTATTTCATATTTGACTTCTACAGCACAAATCATAAAGTTAATTTTTGTAAAATTATTCGAGAGCACCACTGATTTCCCCAAAGGCCTCTCTTAATCATTAGATATTTGAATCATACTCTTTCAAAGGCTCACTATGTGATTATCCTTGCAGATGTTAATTTCTTCAAAAGTTAACAGGTCTCTCTCTGCCAAATCCCAACTGGCCAAATCTTGTGGGCAAGATTCAGACAGTGTTCCCATGTTCCCTCATTGCTTTTAAAGACTTTTTGTAAACACGTGTCCCTTGTAATAACTGCAATTTCGCCTTGCATCAGACAGTCACAAAGAAGTGGCCTACAAGAATATTCCTACTGTCAGAAAGGGTTGACACTAGCAGGAGGCAGGGAGGTACTCGATGAGTACTAATGTATTCATAATCAGTTTAACATTTTTGTGACAACAGCTTTTATTTCTCTGTGCAACTTTGTAATGGCAAGACTCAGATCATCGGGACCCTATATCCAAGAATCCAGAAGTCGCTTTTGGTAAGTGATGCTGTTACACTAAACAAAGATTGTGATAACTTTCAAATACTATAAATTTCCCAGTTAAATTAAGCTGTAATATTTGTCCCTGTCAGGTTTTTCAATGCTAATTATTTCTCATGAGGCAGCTACAACTTCTTCTGTCATTGGATTCAGAAAATCCATATACAACTAACTCCAAAACACTGTGAATCCACTCACACCCATCCCTTCCACCGATAATACTCTACTCCTCACATCTTCTCGGATTCCACCCCATCATAGCAGCCAGAATTCCCAGAATTCCCTTTGTGCATTGCCATTGCCTTTAGGAGACAGAGCAAAATCCTGACAATCCTACAAAGCCCCACCTAACTGCCTTGACCCCTTCAGCCTTATCTATGCGTCTCTCCTCCTCTCTATTCTCCAGACATTCGGCTTTTCTTTCTAATCTCAGGGCCCTTTCATCTGCTTCTATCTTTGCTGGAATGTTCTTCTCTCACCCATCTCTCAAAACAAGGAAGCCCTTGACCCTCCAGACCCTGGTGAACCCTCCAGACCCACTGCTGTTATGCCCTCACTGTCAACATTTTATTTATTTTTGAAGATGGCTGATCAATGTCTTGCCTTTCCTACTAGACTTACTGAGACAGCTGAGTCTGGTTTACTTAGCATTACACTCTGTGGGCAGATCAGTAAATGCGTTAAGTAATTGAATCTGCCTGCATCTCCCATCCTCAGAATTCTACCACAAATCCACTTCCCATGAACATCAAAGGAAATAGTCACAGAAAATTAAGGCCACATTTCACAGATGTATTCTGTGGGTGTGGCCTTGTTTCCTTGGGTCTGGAAACCAACACATGGTATTTTGCAAGACTGAAACAGATATTTTCAGAAATATCCTCTTAAGTCTTCCAAAAGATGACCTTTATACTTTCTCAGTACCTGTGCCTTTGTGGAACCTTCAGTCCCACCAGAAGGTTTCTCTCATGAAATCTCACTGTACAGTCACAGAGTTATGTCCTCTGTGGAAACAGAACTACTGGTTGCTATCTTGTATTTAAAATTCTTTACATTCCTAAATATATGTATTTATTTTTTGATGAGGTACAACATCTTCTAGTCTCCTAGATTTATCTTTATGCATTTCCCTTATCCTTGGCCATCTGTACGGTTTGCTAGAAACCCTTTCTATCCATCAAAAAAGACTCCAAAACTGACACCCCATCTTGTTCTCTGAGGGGGTGCAGAGAGATTGAAGCCCTTTGCTTCTCTCTGGACCCTCAGACCATCCAACCTGCTGCTCTGCGTTTAGGAAGATCACAAGCTCCTCCTCCAGATGGAAACTTCCCTCTATTATCCTAGATCAGTGATTTCCAACCGAAAATCACCGCTGCTGTTGTTTGATAGTTAGAAATCTATCTGGAAGCCTCATTGAGCATGGAAACAGCTTCCTTGCTGGCCAGTCCATTTCTAGTAACAGTTACCATTGTAACCAGGTGCTGTACTGTGGTTGTTTATAATTAATCTCCCTGAATCCTAAGAATAATAATAATAACATGGACAGTTTACAGACTACAACCTAAGGTTCAAAGAGGATAATGAGTGTGCTCAAAGTCATACAATTAACAAGCCAATATATGACAAAGCTGGTATTCAAGCTCATGCCCTTTCCACTAAACTCCTGTTTTTGGTAACATAAGGACCTAATGCCTTCCTGTTTTCATTCTTCTTGTACATTATACAAGTGACTTTAACCACACACCTTAAGTGTCTGTTTGTTCAAGTGAACAGGCCCTAACTAGACCAATATAATTACTCAGAAATAAAATAATGCCTCAGTAATTGTGAGATGTGGACCACATGCCCGACACAGAGGTAAACACACTTCTGCCTAGCCAGCAACAATTTTTCACTTTAATGAGTTCCATTCTAAACATAAGGCATTGGTATACTGTAGACAGATTTCTGCAGTGGAGTGGACAAAGATTAGTCCTTGATCTCGCTCACTAGATCTTAAATGAGCAAAATGAAGAGAGTTAAGATTTCCTATGAAAATACTGCAGCGGAATTAAAGAGGTAAAAAACACAACTCACCATGGCAAGAAAAAAGCGTGCAGCCATGAAGGTGTAATAATCAACTGCAAACGCCGCTGCTATTCCAAACAAAAACATGCCACTGCTTGTGGCCCATAAGACCACCCGGCGTCCTAGCCTGAAAAATAAGAGTCACATAGTGGAAGGTAGAGTTGTAACAGTTTAAACATCCACTCCAATTCATAAAAGATAGGCTTACCCATATACCTTGAATAGCTTATGTATTGATTGTTTTTCTTTTATTTATTTTGAGCAAAACATAAGATCCATGGCTTCTTTAAAAAACCAGCTGTTCAGTGGAGAGACCTCTACCTGAGTTGCTAATATACATACCTGATCACTCTGAGTCATCCCCGCAGGACCCCTTAACCTGGGATTGGGTGAAGAGAGAGGAGAATTTGTCCTCTCCCTTCCAGGACTTTGGCTGCCTGTGGGATCATCTTCCCTGCCAGGCTGGTTCTGTCCACCAAGGCTATGACAGCTCTTGCCAAGCCCCTCTAAAAACAGAGGCCTTCCTACCTTCTACTTCTAGAATAATGTGCTTACTTGCCCTATCTTTTCATAATTGATAGAGGCATCTCTTTGTTTAAAAAACAAATACTATTTCTGACAGATTTTTAAATTGTGATATAATTCAAATGCCATAAAATTCAACCTTTTAAAGTAGACAACTTGGTGGTTTTTAGTATATTTGCAAGGTTGTGCAACCATCATCACTCTTTAATTCCAGAATACATTCATCCCTCCCAAAAGAAACTCTGTGCCCGGGAGCTGCCACTCCCTATTCCCTTCTCCCTCCAGTCCCTGACAACCACTCATCTACCTTCTGTCTCCATAGATTTGTCTGTTCTGGACATTTCCCATAAATGGAGTCAAACAATATGTGGCCTTTTGTGTCTGGCTTCTTTTCCCTAGCATTGGGGTTTCCAGCTTCATCTGTGTTGTAGCATGTATCAGCACTTCATTCCTTTTTTCTCTCTGAGTGGCACCATTCTACAGCTATGCCACATTTATCTATTCATCAGTTGATCGCTCATTTTCCTCTTCTTGGCTATTACGAATAATGCTGCTCTGAACATTTATGAACAAGATTTTGTTTGAACTTATGTTTTCAATTCTCTTGGGTATATACCTAGTAGTTAAATTCCTACTACTGTATATGATAGTCATACGGTAACTCTGTATGTAACATTTTGAGGAACTGCCAAGCTGGTTTCCAAGATGGTCACCCCATTTTTCCATTCCCACCAGCAATGTATGAGCATTTCGATCTCTCTGCATTCTCCCCACTACTTGTTAGTGTCTGCCTTTTTCATTATAGCCATCCCAGTGGCTGTGAAGTAGTATCTGATTGTGGTTTTTATTTACAATTCCCTAATGATTAATGATGTTGGGCATCTTTTCAAGTGCGTATTGGCTATTTGCATATATTCTTCAGAGAAATGTTTATCCAAATTCTTTGCCCATTTTTGAATTAGTCTATTGCTTTTTTAATATTGAGTTGTAAGGCTCTTTACATATTCTGGATACTAGGCCGTTATCAGATATATAATTTGTGAATATTTTCCACCTATGGGTTGTCTCTGACAAATTGTTTAAGGCAAAAGGATATTGTCTGGAGATTACAACCAACAGATTTGCTTGGTGCAGCAGAGGATATGCAAATAAACAAGAAACCGTCATCTTCTTCACACTTCAGCCTTCTTTGCTTCTTTGCACATTAGTGGGGATTATTGGCCCTATATATGAATGTTCCCCAATTCAATTTTAGCCCTGAATGCCACCTACAACTATTTTTACCTATCACTGCCTGACCTTCTCTCCCACCTCCAGTGTATTCTCTCTCAGTAGATGAATGGCCATCTCCTGCAGAGAACAGAAACCATCAGAGAGGAAGCCCCACAACTTCCTGCTCTGTCCACTTACCAACACGAACTGCATTTGCATTCAGCCTTCTCTTCCTGCCTCTCTGAAGACACATGCCCCTTTCTCTCCAAATATCATTTTGCAATCTCTGTATTGGATTGTGCCTCTTCCCACTTCCTCTGAAACCCATCACTTCTTTTTCCTTTGTTTTTCCCTCTCCTTTGACTTCTTCCATTCAGTTTTCATCACCTCCAACCAAAGACAAGAATCTTCTCTTGACTCCATTGTTCCTTTAGCCACCTTGCATTTCCTCCCTTGACAGATTTATCGGAAGGGAATATTTCTTTCCTCAACTCCTACTTGTTTCCTCAGCCAATGATGACCAGGTGCAACCAGCTTTTCTGAGCTCACTTTGCAGTCACCAGGGACCTGCACGTTGCCTCTCCTGGTCCTTTCTGGCTGTCCTCTCTAGTGCCACTGACTGTGCCTACCCTTGGCTTGCGAAATATCCCACTCATCTGGTTCAGCTTGTACCTCCTTGATGACCCACCTGCCTCAATGCTGGCACTCCCTAAAGTCCTCTGCTGCACACTCTGCCCTTGCAATTTCATCCACTTCCCTGGCTTGGATTCCTAAGTATAGGCTATTAACTCCCCACCCACCATCTGGCCCCAGTTGCTCTTCTCCACTTTAATGTCCTGTAGAGCTGCAATCTCTTATTGCTGTTGTAATTGGTATTAACTTTGAATACATCTTCACTTTGTTTTTCTTAATATAGGGATAGGACAAGCTCATTGGAATATATCCAAATGTGTTCCCTTCTCTTCTAAAGCTGCTCTCTCCTTAATATGTCCTGAACTGGTTAGCAAAATCCCCTTCCATCAGGCTTCTAAACCTTAATACATTCCTCCGCACCCTCCTGCATATTGGTCATCAAATTTTGTCAGTTTAGAAATGCCTCCCAAATATGTCTTCATCTTTTCCTCCCTGTTTTTCCCGTTTTCACTCAAGTCTTCACCATTTCTTACATAATTCATCCCAATAGCTTCCCAGCTGGTCTTCCTAACCGCACACCAGTACACCTCCCACACTTCCTAGAAATGAAATAATCCCCATCGTGGTTTTGTCTCTTGTCATTTCCTTTAACAATCTGCCCTTCTCTACTTCTGCCACACTGACTTTCCCACAATTCTCTGAACATGCCAGGTTGTTTCATGACACAAAGCTATTCCTTTCCCTTGGGGGCCTTCTCTATCTGACAACTTCCATTGATCATCCCTTGGGGTCTCATAGCAGAAATTCAGAAATAGTGTGATGCAGTAGTTGGGGATGCTGGCCTGGGCTCAAATCCCAGCTCCATCCCTTATTTTCCATGTGAACTTTCTATGCTTTCTCTTCCTTATTGGTTAAAAAAAGGGGGGGGGGGGCCGGGCGCGGTGGCTCAAGCCTGTAATCCCAGCACTTGGGGAGGCCGAGGCGGGCGGATCACGAGGTCAGGAGATCGAGACCATCCTGGCTAACACGGTGAAACCCCGTCTCTACTAAAAATACAAGAAAACTAGCCGGGCGAGGTGGCGGGTGCCTGTAGTCCCAGCTACTCGGGAGGCTGAGGCAGGAAAATGGCGTCAACTCGGGGGGGCGGAGCTTGCAGTGAGCCAAGATCGGGCCACTGCACTCCAGCCTGGGGCACAGAGCAAGACTCCGTCTCAAAAAAAAAAAAAAAAAAATAGGGAGGGGACAATAGTGTCTATCTCTCAGACTTCTTTAAATAATTAAATGAGATGATATATAAGACATTTAGAATAGTACCTAGTGTATAATAAAGTGCTCATAAATGTGAGTTTTTATTATTTTAAAAGCATTTACTGGCTGGGCATCGTGGCTCATGCCTATAATCCCAGCAATTTGGGAGGCCAAGGCAGGCAGATCACTTGAGGTCAGGAGTTCAAGACCAGCTTGGCCAACATGGTGAAACCCCTATTCTACTAAAAATACAAAAATTAGCCAGGTTTGGTGGCACATGCCTGTAGTCCCAGCTACTCGGGAGGCTGGGGCAGGAGAATCACTTGAATCTGAGAGGCAGAGATTGCAGTAATCCAAGATCACACCACTGCACACCAGCCTGGGCAACAGAGCTAGACTCCTTCTCAAAAAGAAAAGAAAAAGAAAAAGAAAAGCATTTACCACATTTCATTGAAATTACCTGTTTAAAAGTCTATATTCTCCACTGTTAGCGCCTTAAGGGTGGAATCAGATCTTATTTCTTTGATTTTTTATTATAATATTTTATACATATATAACGATGCATAAAATATATACAACTTCAAGAATAATAAAAAGTCAAATGTCTAGAAATCACAACCCAAGGCAAGAAAGAGATGATTGCCAGCCTCCTGATAGCTTCTTGCAACTCTCTTGTGACTACAAATCCCCTTCCCCTTTCTAGGAGGAAACATTTTTCTAATTTTGGTGACAATCTCTTGTTTTTTGTTTCACTTTACAACTTTTATAAGCAATGCTAAACAATACAGATTACTGTTTATAAACAGTATAGGTTAGTTTTGCTATTATGATTTTAAATTTTCTATAACAGGATAATACCACATGTATTATTTTGTGACTTGCTTCCTTTACCAAACATTATGTATAGGAGATTCATCTATGTTGTTTCATGTAGCTGTGGCTCATTCATTTTTATGCCTACATATCCTACTGTAAGAATATATTATAATACATGTGTCCATGAGACGACTGAAAGGCATCTGGGTTGTTCAGAGTGCAGGGCTGTTAGGAACAATGTTGTGGGAGCACTTTTATGCATGTACCTCTGTGGACCTTTGCAAGAGCATGCTCAGGGTATATGCCCCAGAGCATGTGCCTGTGCACATCACCAACTCTATATGATACCAAATCAGTCTTCAAGGTTAACCCAACTTGGATTCTTAATTTGCATTCACACCAGCAGGATGAGAGATCCTATTACTCCATGTCCTCGCCAACACTTAGCATTACAAAACTTTTGACTTCTGACAACTGGTCAAAAGTAAATGGTGTGATTATATATCACTGACAGTTCATCTTTTCATTAGCCATTTGGATTTTCTTTTCTATGAAGTGACTTAAAATCTTTTTCCCATTTTTCTATTGGGTTGTCTTTTTTCCATTGATGTAAGCAACAATCCTTTGATTATTCTGGACACTAATAATTTAGTTATATGTAAAGCAAATATTTTCTCTCTCTTGTGTGTGCACATTCATATCTTTCCTCTTTTAATGGTGTCTTTTGGTGGGCAAAAATTCTTGTAACGAAGTCAAATTTATCCCTCTTTTCTTTCATAGTCAATGCTTTTTGTGTTTTAAAAAATCATCCTTCCTTCCATTACGTTCTGAAAATATTCTCCTAAACTATTTTCCTAAAGTTGTATAGTTTTGCTTTTTCACATATGCACATTTAGTCCTTCTGGAACTATTGTACTGTA
The DNA here is from genome assembly GCF_043159975.1 of Macaca nemestrina. NCBI lineage: Eukaryota > Metazoa > Chordata > Mammalia > Primates > Cercopithecidae > Macaca > Macaca nemestrina. The sequence continues at coordinate 15,100,158 of NC_092129.1, forward strand.
AAATGTTAGAAAATGAATCCAATTGTATTTCCTTCTATATGGCTAGACATCTGTCCCAGCACCACTTATTGATTGATCCTTTTCCTGTTAATATACAATGCCTTATGTGTCTATACTTAGGTTTATGAATGCACAAGTCTATTCCAGGAGCCTCTGAAGGAGCCTCAATCTGTTTGTCTAGTGATATATCTATTTACTTCAATGATCTGATTCTTAAAGTTTATAATTTTCTCCACAGAGGGCCTTCCTCACTATTTGCTATATTTAACCATTTATATTTCATATTTTTAGGCTTCTGCAATGACATTTTAAAAAATTTTTTATTTGTTACTGGTATATAGAAATATAATTAATTTTAAATGCTCATTAATTCTAACAACTCACATGTAGGACTTTTTCATACAAAATTGTAATGACTACAAATAATGACTTTTTATTTCTCCTTTCCAATCATTATTCCTTCCTTGCTTCCTTTCCTTCTCCCTCTTTCTCTCTCTTTTTCCTTATAGCACTGGCTAGACTATCCAATACAATGCTAAGTAGAAGACGTATTTCATACATCCTTGTCTGTTCCTAATTTCAAAGGAAAAGTTTTTAACATTTCAGAATTAAGAGCTGGGTGCAGTAGTGCATGCCTGTAATACCATCTATTTGGGAGGGCTGAGGCAGGAGAATTGTTTGAGCCCAGGAGTTCAAGAACAGCCTTGGCAACATAGCAAAACCCTGTCTAAAAAAAAAAAAAAAAAAAAAAAAAAAAAAAAAAAAAAAAACAAAGAAAGAAAGAAAAAAGAAATTAATTAATATTTTAAACTTCACAATTAGGATATTCATGGTAAACCTTATTGTAGAAAACTTTTATCAGGTTAAAGGCATTCTTCTACTTTCAGTTTTTATCATGAATGGATTTTGAAATTCATCAAATGCTTTTCCTATGAGTATTGAGTTGATCGTATGAATTTTGTTCTCTAATATGTTAATGTGGTAAACACCATTGATTAGTTTCTAATATTAAATAAATTTCAGATCTTTTCCCTTTTCAGCCTCCATGAATTTTAATCTCTCATATTTCCCACCTCTTTGTCTCTCTGAGCTTTAATATTGATAACTTTTTCTGAGTTATCATCCATTTCATGGATTTTTTTGTAGCTGTGCAAGACAGGTTGTTAAAACTATCCAGGTGATTTATTATTCACCTATTTCACTTTTTATCTGTAGATGTCCTAGGTATTCTTCAATTTTATGTCAGTTTTAATACAATGTGCAGTTTTCATCAATATTTTTTTTTTAATTATTATTTTTTTTTTTTGAGACGGAGTCTCGCGCTGTGTCACCCAGGCTGGAGTGCAGTGGCGCGATCTCGGCTCACTGCAAGCTCCGCCTCCCAGGTTCACGCCATTCTCCTGCCTCAGCCTCCGAGTAGCTGGGACTACAGGCGCCCGCCACCACGCCCGGCTAGCTTTTTGTATTTTTAGTAGAGACGGGGTTTCACCATGTTAGCCAGGATGGTCTCGATCTCCTGACCTCGTGATCCACCCGCCTCGGCCTCCCAAAGTGCTGGGATTACAGGCTTGAGCCACCGCGCCTGGCCCATCAATATTTTTAAGCTTGTCTTCTATTTCTTTAAAAATAGTTATTTATGCCTGATAATTCTAGCATTTGAAGTTTTTGTGCAGAAGTCTGCTTCTGCTGCCAGTTGTTTCTGCTGATTCTCACTCATGGTCCCTTTTACCCATGTGTTTTGGTTTTCACTGAGCTACTTATTCACCTTGAAAAATAATTTATGAGAATCCTCTCAAGCCCAAGATGAGGGTAAACAAAGAGTATTAAATTTTATTTTACTCTAAGTTAATACATTAATCTGTACTGTTTAAGGGCTGCTGGCAAAAACACAAGATGGTTGGGTCAGAAACAAAGAACTTCATTACTTACTTCAGTAGCAAGCAGCAGGGCAGCAGCATCTTTGTCTCAGTTCCTCTAATCCCCAAGTCCCACAATAAACCAGATGACACTTCACAGATAGTGGGTTGAATTAGAGAGGGGGAACACTGCATGTGGGGAATTCACTGGTTTTGTAGCAAGCAGTTAGGAAGCCTACTCTTTGGGGCAGAGAGGGGACATTATCTCATCATATCAGTTAATTTTATGTTGCTATAAAAGAACACCTGATATTGGATAATTTATAAAGAAAAGAGGTTTATTTAGCTCATAGTTCTGCAGGCTGGGAAGATCAAGGGTACTGGCTTCCTGCAAGGGCTTTCATGCTACATCACAACATGGCAGAGAAGGTCAAAGGTAAAGCAGACACATGTAAACAGGGAGAAACCTGAGGGGCGTCCTCACTTTAAAACAATCCACTCTTGCAGGAACTAATCAATTCCTGTGAGAATTAATCCAGTCTTGTGACAGCCAGAACTCATTCACTCACTGCCATGAGAACAGCACCAATGCATTCATGAGGGATTCGCCCCATAGCCCAAACACCTCCCACTAGGCCTCACCTCCCAACACCGCCACACTGGGGATCACATTTCAACATGAGCTTTGGTGGGAACAGACAAATCATATCTAAACCATAGCACTCATCTTTTAAGGTACTGGCTGCATAGACAGCTCTGAGAAATGACCCAGAGGAAAAAGTGGTCAGGGACTTGCCATCTTGGCACATCCAGCAAGAAGTGTAGAAGACTACAAGAAGTGCAAGGAGGCTGTCTCTTTCAACAAGTTCCTCTGAGAGAATACAGACACTGGGAGTCATGGACCATGTCAAACCAATTTTTTAGCTGACGGTTTTTCTGGAGCTCCCAAGTCATTTGAATTCAAGCTACACATCCAAATGAATACCAGTTAACGGTTTGCAAATTCTCAAGGACTTTTAAAAATATACATCGTGGCTGCTCTGCCTATGGAGTGGCCCTTCTTTATTCCTTTACTTTCTTAATAAACTTGCTTTCATATATATATATTATATACATATATTTCAGTGAAATATATATTTTATATATAAATTTTATATATAATTATATATATAAATATATATTTTATATATATTTCACTGAAATATATGTAATATATTTATATATAATAATATATATTTAATAATAATAATATATATTTACTTATATATTACATATATTTCAGTGTAATATATATTTATTTATATACTACATATATTTCAGTGAAATATATGTATAATTTCACTAATATATTTTTATTTATATATTATTATACATATATACATCTCTGCATCTATCAAAGTGATTGTAAGTGTTCAATATATGTCTATATAACTATACCAAGTTCAGACAAAGGAACTAAATTTATTTTCAGTTAATGTATTTTGTACTCTGACCTTGTTATAAGCATTATTTATATTCCATTTTTGTCATACAGCAAATGTATTTTAGTACATTTCATACATGTAGTTGCAAATATTTTGAGTTTCAAGAGTCAAGCAGTGAACACATTTCTACAGAAAAGGCCCAAGTGATAATTTGTGTAACAGCTTGCTGAATGAAAACACTAATACCTAGTACCTTTGAACATACTATGAGCGGTATGGTCCTGCCCATGACAAAGCCCTATGATTTTTCTTTTGACATGTTTATCAGCCCCATTAGACTGGTATATCTCAAGAGCAGGGATTTCCGATCTAAGCTGTTGTCTTTAGCTACTCAATGCCCACCACATGCTTGTAAAATCCACAACTATGGAGACCCAATAAGTTCATCTCTGTGCTTTGGTGTAGTCCATGTTCATACAGCGATAAAAACTTTGTTTATTTTAAGAATTACATATTCATTTTAATGTAAATTTTAAAAATATATGGCCAGGTTATGCTTTGAATGATAGTATTCCCTCCAAAATTCATGTTGAAACTTAATCTCCAGCGCAAGAGTATTAAGAGGGGTGGCCTTGGGAGGTGATAAAGTCACGACAGCAGGGCCCTTAGCACCTTTACTAAAGAGCTCAAGGTTGAAGCGAGCACTCTCTTGCCCTTCCACCCCTTCTTCCATGTGAGGACACTGCATTCATCCCCTCCAGAGGATGCAGCAATAAGGCATCATCTTGAAAGCAAACAACAGCCTTCCCCAACAGCAATGCTGCTGGCACCTTATCTTGGGCTTCCCAACTGCCAGAACTATGAGAAATAGTTCTATTTCTATTGTTTGTAAATTACCCAGTCTGTGGTATTTTGTTACAGCAGCACAAAAAGACTAAAAGAGGCTGTTATATCAAGCCCATAATTTTACAGATATACTGCTTAGAATCAGGCTACTCCTATTAAAAAGTAAGTCTATTGAAAGAGAAGAAAATATTCAAAGTATCTATTGAGTGGTTATATGCCCAGGGTACTTTTGTTCTGTATTAACTTTGCAATAATCCTTTGAAGTAAGTGATAATATTTTTTATCACCAGCTAATAGACAAAGATTCTGAAATGCAGGTAAGTTAGGCAATTTGCCTAGGGTTCACAGTTAATAAGTGGTAGAACCAGGATTTGGATCCAGGTATACTGTCTTCAGAGCCTATCCTTATCATTATACATCCCTAAATAATGGATCAGCATAGAGGTAGGAATTTAGACAGGAAGTATAAAAATGACAAGTTTTAAACATAATTCCTTGTCTCCCAAGAAAATCAGATAGGAAAATAAACCCTACACTAATGCAACAATCCTAAATATTTGATTTTACCTGTCAGAAAAGTAGCCAAAAGTCACCGATCCCAGTAGGACTCCAAACATAAATAGGGGCTGGATCAGCATTGCGAGCCATTTTCGGTCACAGACCAGGTTCCACTGGGTCACTGCAGTGCTTTTCCACGTGTTCTGGTCATATATGTAGCCATCCACACAAGGAAACTCTTTCTTACTGCCAGTGTATTCATAGTCCAAACTTGATGTGTTCTCCCTCTTGTTTCTGCTACACCTCGAGAGCTCCCAGATCTCACCATTCTGCAACTGCACCATAACATAATCTTTCTGGCCTGAAGACAACAGGGCCCCGGTGTCCTCCAAACTCCAATTAGAGTGATTGTGGAAAACAACCAAACTCACATTGCCTGGGGGCCTGCAGACATGACGAGGGGTGACTCCCATGAACACGGAAGCCAAGTAGTGAATACCACAAGAGATGTTCTGGAAGGCACATATGAAATAGAGGACTCTCTGGAATCTGCAAGAGAAGGAAAGCTAATTATTATATCTGGTCTATAGGCTGAAAAGGAACATAAGCAAATTCGAAGGGTCTCCACCATGTTTATCTTAACATATATGTAAATGGATAAATATAGAAATAATTATAGATATATTTATATCTGTGAGTTAGAATATATACATATATTACCTAGCTCCATCTACTGAGAAGGCCTAGAAGCAATGACATCCCAATAGCAACAAGCACACCCATTGCCCAGATCTTAGTTTCTAAATACCATTCTCCAGTGAGAGAAGCCAGAAAAAGTGGCTGATTCTAAAGCCAGGACAAGAAAAATACAAAATAAGCCCAGAATATCTTATAATACCAGAAAGTAAGGAAATACTCAAAAAACAAAAGGATAAGGGCATATGAAAGGGGCCCAGGTAGCAATCTGAAAAAGTTCCCAATGGTCAGTTGCAAGCTGAAACAATTTGAGCAACAACATAAATGGCATAATATATCCCAAAGCATAAAATAAATATATATGAATCCATACTGTGTGGTTAATTTTATGTGTTAACTTGACTGGGTTAAGGGAAGCCCAGATAGCTGGCAAAACATTATTTCTGGGTGTGTCTGCGAGAGTATCTCTGGAAGAGATTAGCAGACTAGTAGACTGAGTAGAGAATATCACCCTCACCAGTTGAGGTGGGCATCCTCCAATCGCTTGAGGGCTTCAATAGAACAAAAAGGTGAAGGAAGAGCAAATTTGTTCTCTGCTTGAGCTGGGACATCCATATTCTCCAGCTCTCAAACATCAGAGCTCCTGGTTCTTGGACTTTTGGAATTAGACCAAGGCTTACACCAGGCCTTCAGTCTGGGACTGAATTACACCACTAGGTTTCCTAGTTCTTCAGCTTGCAGACAGCAAGTCATGAGACTTCTTAGCCTTTATAACCATGTGAGCCAATTCCTATAATAAATCTCATATATATGTACGTATGTGTGGTGTTTGTGTGTGTGTGTATGTGTCTGTGTGTGTATCCTATTGGTTCTCTTTCTCTGGAGAAGCTTGACAAATACAATACACCATACTCATATAAATAAATGAATGAAAAAATAAAAGGGAGAGAGGAGACCAATCTTTCTTACATTAGAATTCAATTACTATCTATAGACATTCCTTCTTTCCTGGAAGTAGAGTTTAATTCCCGCAATTTGCTCCTAGAGCGTGGGCTAGGCTTAGTGACTTGTTTCTAAAAAACAAAGCAGGAAAAGAGGAAAAATAGTAACTTTATAGTGGGGAAACCTAGAAACTTGGCAAACACTAATGTCACCAAGTGATGAAGGTTAACATCCCCAGTGACGTCATGTGGATATGCTGTATCCCTGCTATGATCTGATGAGAAGGGCACTTCATCTCTGTTGTTTTCTTTCCAAAAACCATAACCCTAGTTTAGTAATTTAAAAAAGACCCCAGATTGGGAGTCATCTATAGGTTACCTGGCCAATACACCTAAAGACTGTCAAGGTCATAAAAAATAAAGAAAGATTGAGAAACTGCTATAGACAATTAAATGTAGTGTGGTGCTCTGGGACCGGATCCTGGAACAGGAAGAGGACACTTGGAAAAACTGGTGAAATTCAAATGAAGTATATAGTTAGTTAATAGTAATGTATTAATATTAGTTTCTTAGTTTTGACAAATATGTTATGGTAATGTAAGATGTTAACAATAGGGGAAACTGGGTGAGGGTCATATGGGGATGCTGTACTATCTGTGTAACTTTTCCATAAATCTAAAATGATCAAAAAATAAAAAGTTTATTTAAAATTTTAAAAAATACAGTCTCCAAATTTATAGACTCAAACCAACAGCGACATATTTTCTGAAATAAAACATTGCCTCATAAGGACAATTATGCCCACAGGACAACAGGATAGAACAGATAAAATTTGGATTACCCCACAAAATTCCAACCCCTGAAATTAAGAAGTATAGCAGACCTTTGAACAGGTAACTTAATTATTTAGATTGAAAACGGAATCAGTTCAGGCAATCACCAACATTCCCATAAAACCATTAAAATAGAAGGTAGGAGATAGGTCCTGTCAGATCAAACTGAGGTCAAATTGCACCACTGACATATGCAATCTCCATCACCCTTCTTCCTTTGCAGACCTGCCCACCCCACTGCATCCTGATGCTCCCTCTCACTGGAAGATGCTTCTGACTATCCCTCAGCTCAGCAGTTCCCACACTTTTTGGTCTCAGGAGCCTCTATATTTTTACAAGTTTTGAAGATTCCAAAAGGCCTTTCTTTATGTGGATCATATTTATCTCCATTTATGTATTAGAAATTAAAATGGAGAAGGAGAGGAGGAAAGAGAGCCAGGATCTTCCAGGGAGCCCAAAGTTAGAAGCTGGGGCAGAGAAAAGGAAAACAGAAAGAATCTGGCACAGACTGACCCCTGAGGAGCCTGGAGTCTTACAGAAAGGGTAGATAGGTGTGCATCCCTTCTCACCTCACCCCCATAACAAACTGCTGAATACCAAATTGTGGGAGAGCCCCGTCTGCCTTCGTGACCCTGGGCAATGCTGTCAGTGGTGAATTGGGAACTTCCTGAGAATAGAATACCAGGTGACCAACTCAGGCAGGTGTGCTGGCACTCCCCTCAGGCCTGAACTGAGATGGTGGGCACCATACTGGTTGTGCACCTGTTCTGAGCCACCGCCCTGCCCAAGCAACCTCAGCCTTTGTGATGTTGTATCACCAGATACCCCAGAAACATACCCCACAATCACTCTGACTTTGGCAACCATGGGGGACTGGCAGGACCCGGGGAGCTGCAGGAACCCCAGAAATCTAGCCCTCAGTGCAGGTTGCTTCTAGGGGAGCAGGGAGCACAGCCCACCAAAGTGCTCCTTGGGACAAAGGAAATGCAGGGACAGCACCAATTTCTGAAAGGGGCAGTAGTAGTAGCTTGGAAGGGACATGGAGAGGGGACTATTTCCTACTCCACCCATTCACTGTTGTAGATGCAGCAGAAACTTTCCCTGCTGGGAGCTGGCACTCATGCAATTGAAGAAAGGCTTTCTAGCACTTTTCACAGTGGCTGCATCCCCACTGAAAGTGAGGTGGTACTGCCTCGTCTTTCAGAAAAAACAGGGCCCATCTCCCGCTCCCTACACAAAGTAGCAATGTCCCTGCAATAGAGGACAGACAAGTCACAGAGCTGACTGTTCTGGACTGGGAAAAGAGGCTCTGACCCAAGGCCATTTTGGTGGTAGCCACAATAGAAACATTCTCACAGACCTCAGGAGTGGCCAGGAGCCAAAGGACAGTGTTTATATGAACTGAGGGTTACAAGTGCTGTGAAAGGGACATGATAGGTAGTGAATCATGTTCCTGCCTGCCCCAGGATGAGGAACTGGTGCAGCCCCCTGCTGGCCCCTACCCCTAAGACCTCAGCACACCCATCAAGGCAGGGGTTTCCACTCACCATCAGATGACCTGAGGGTGAGCTAGCTCTTCTTACCCTTAAGCGACACTTACTGGACTAGAGACTGAACTGCATCATCAAACAAAAAACCTGCTGTCAGAAGAGTGCAGTGCTAGTATATGAGATAAGCTTCTTGAGACCTCCACACTCCTAGCCCTACAGAAGATACTGTGTCAGCTCATACACCCTACACATCACTACAACAAGCAGTATCTGGGAAAGCAACCACACAAATGATATCCATAACCAAGGAACCCATAGAGACCCTTGGTCCCCTGAAAGCCCCCAGAAACAAAGCCAAACAATCATACACAATATATACTACAGCCACACCCTCAAGGGAAAAAAGAATACAAACTTTAAAAGTCTCATTCAAATGTTGGCAAATTAAAAAATAGGAAGCAACAGCTCAACATTTGTCCATTTTCACACTGTTGATAGAGACATACCAAGACTGGGCAATTTACAAAAGAAAGAGGTTTATTCGACTTACAGTTCCACAAGGCTGGGGAGGTCTCACAATCACGGCAGAAGGCAAGGAGGAGCAAGTCACATCTTATGTGGATGACAGCAGGCAAAGAGAGAGTTTGTGCAAAGAAACTCCCATTTTTAAAACTATCAGATCTTGTGAGACACATTTACTATCATAAGAACAGCATGGGAAATACCTGCCCCCATGATTCAGTCATCTCCCACCATGTGCCTCCCACAACACATGGGAATTATGGGAGTTAAAAGATGAGATTTAGGTGGAACACAGAACCAAAGTATACCAGGCTCCTTCAGATGAGAAAGAATCAGCATAAAAACTCTGGCTATCCAAAAAGACAAAGTGTTTTGACACCTCCAAAGGATCACACTAGCTCTCTAGCAATGGATCTTGACTAAAATGAAAATTCTGAAATGACAGATAAAGGATTCAAAATATGGATTGTAAGAAAGCTCACCGAGATGCAAAAGAAAGTTGAAAATCAACCCCCAAAAACTTAGGATATGAAAGATAAGATAGATATATTAAACTTTAACTATAGTAAAAGACTAGACCAAGCAGAAAAGATAATTTCAGAGCTTGAAGACCACTCTTTCTGTTTAAACAAGTAAAACAAAAATACAGAAAAAAGAATTCTTTTAATGAACAAAGTCTTTGAGAAATATGCAATTATGTAAAGGGACCAAATGTATAATTTATATGTAATCCTGAGAGAGAAGAAGAAAAAGTAAGCAATTATATTTAAGAGAATAATTCAGGAAAATTTCCTTGATCTTGCTATAGAAGTAGACATTGAGATGCAAGAAATTCAGAGAATATCTGGGAGATGCTATAAAAGATGAATGTCACCAAGGCATAGAGTCATCATACTATCCAAGTTTAATGCTAAAGAAAAAAATCTTGAAGGCATCTGGAGGGAAGCATCAGATCACCCATAAAAGAAATCCTATCAGACTAATGACACTTCTCAGTGGAAATCTTACAAGCCAGAACAGATTGGGGGCCTAGGGGGCCTATTTTTAGCTTTCTTAAAGAAAGAAAAAAAAAAAAAAGCCTGCCAAAAATGTTTTATCCTGCCAAATAAGCCTCATAAAGCAAGGAGAAATAAAGTATTTCCCAGACAAGCAAACTCTAAGGGAATTAATCACCACTTGACCAGTTCTATAAGAAATGCTTAAAAAAGTTATAACCATGGAAATGAAAGGACAATACTTGCCACCATAAAATCACATATAAGTACAAAGTTCACAGATCCCATAAAGCAATTACACAATTGAGACTACAGAGCAACTAGCTAACAAAACTCTGACGGGAACAAAACCTCACATATTATTATTAACCTTAAATGTAAACAGCCTCAATGTTCCACTTAGAGGATATAGTTCAGCAAAATGGATTTTTTTTAAAAAAAGACCCAACAATCTGCTACCTACAAGAGACCACCTAATATGTAAAGATACCCATAGCCTAAAGTAAAGGGGTGTAAAAAGATGTGTCATGCAAATAGAAAACAAGAAGGAGCAGGAGTTGCTCTTTTTATATGAGATAAAACAGTCTCTAAAGTAACAACAGTTAAAAAGACAAAGAATAGCATTATCTAATGATACAGGGTCTAATTCAACAAAAAGATTTAACTATCCTAAATATATATGTACCCAGTATCAGAGCACCCAGATTTATAAAACAAATACTACTAGACTTACAAAAAGAGATAGACAGTCATATAAAAGAGTCATATAAAAGGAACTTCAATACCATATTGACACGAATAAGCTGTCAATGATGACAGATCATTGAGCTTGATCTGTTGCTTTGATTATGCAAACTTGACCAAATGGACTAAGAGACGCCTACAGAACATTCCATCCAACAACCACAGAATATATATTTTTCTCATCTGTGCATAAAACATTCTCTAAAATTCACCATATGCTTGCCCACAAAGCAAGTCTCAATAAATGCAAAAAAAAAAAAAAAAAATAGAAAAGAAAAGGTCAAAATCACATCAGGATCTTCCTGGACCACAGTGGAATAAAATTAGAAATCAATACCAAGAGGAACCCTCAAAACCACAGAAGTACATGGAAATTAAACAACTCACTCTTGAATGACTTTTGGGTTAACCATAAAATAAAGGCAGAAATTAAAAAAATGTTTTGAAATGAATGAAAACAGACACAACATACCAAAACCTCTGGGATACAGCAAAAGCAGTGCTAAGAGGAAAGCTTATAGCATTAATTGCTTAAATCAAAAAGACAGATCTCAAATTAACAAGCTAATGCCACACCTCAAGGAACTAGAAAATCAAGAACAAACCAAACATGAAACTAGCAGAAGAAAAGAATAACAAAGATCAGAGCAGATTTGATCTCAGTTAAATTGAAACCAAAAAAATCATACAAAGGATCAACAAAACACAAAGTTGGTTCTCTGAAAAGATAAACAAAACTGTTAGATGGCTAGCTAGATTAACAAAGAAAAAGAGAAGATTCAGATAAGCACAATCAGAAATGATAAAAGTAACATTACAACTGATAACACAGAAACACAAAGGATCATCAGAGACTACTATGAACATCTCTAAGTGCACACACTAGAAAACCCAGAGTACATGAATAAATTCCTGGAAGCATACAACCCCTCAAGAGAAATAGAAATTCTGAACAGACCAATAATGAGTAATGAAACTGAATCAGTAACAAAAAATATATAACAACTACGACAAGAAAAGAGCCCAGGACCAGATGGATTCACAGCTGAATTTTATCAGATGTACAAAGAAGAGCTGAAACCAATATTATTGAAACCACTCCAGAAAATTAAGGAAGAGGAATTCCTCCATAAATCATTCTATGAAACCAGTATCATAATGATACCAAAATCTGATAAGAACACAACAAAAAGAAGAAAACTACAGGCCAATATCTCTGATGAACATAGATACAAAAATCCTCAACAAAATACTAACAAACTGAATCCAACAGCACATCAAAAAGATAATCCATCACAATCAGGTGGGTTTTATTTTAGGGATGCCAAGATGGTTCAACATATGCAAGTCAATAAATGTGATTCACCACATAAACAAAATTAAATACAAGAGACATAAGGTCATCTCAATAAATGCAGAAACAGCATTTGATAAAATCCAACATCACTTCATGATTAAAAAAAAAAAAAACAACTCAACAAACTAGGCATCAAAGGAACATACCTCCAAATAATAAGAGCTGTATATAACAAACCCATAGCCAACATCATACTGAATGGGGAAAAGTAAAATGCATTCCTCTTAAGAACTAGAACAAGAGAAGGATTTCGCTCTCACAGCTCCTAAATAGCATAGCACTAGAAATCCTAAACATAGCAATTAGGTAAGAGAAAGAAACAAAAGGTATCCAAATTGAAAAAAAAAAAAAAAGTGAAATTATCTCTGTTCCCTGACAACATGATCTTATACCTAGAAAAATCCCAAAGATTCCTCCAAAAGACTCCTAGACTTGATAAACAACTTCAGTAAAGTTTCTACAAACAAAAATTAATGTACAAAAATCAGTTGCATTTCTACACAACACTCAAGCTGCAAACTAAATCAAAAAGTCAATCCCATTTATTATAGCCACACAAACACACAAAATACCTAGGAATACACTTAACCAAAGAAGTAAAAGACCTCTAAAAGGAGAACTACAAAACACTAATGAAAGAAATCAGAAGTGACACAAAAAATGGAAAAACATGCCATGCTCATGGATTAGAAGAATCGGGCCAGGCACGGTGGCTCATGCCTGTAATCCCAACACTTTGGGAGGACGAGGCAGGTGGCTCACGAGGTCAGGAGATTGAGACCATCCTGGCTAACATGGTGAAACCCCGTCTCCACTAAAATTACAAAAAATTAGCCGGGTGTGTTGGCAGGCGCCTGTAGTCCCAGCTACTCGGGAGGCTGAGGCAGGAGAATTGCTCGAACCTGGGAGGCAGAGGTTGCAGTGAGCGGAGATCGCACCACTGCACTCCAGCCTGGGTGACAGAGCAAGACTCTGTCTCAAAAAAAAAAAAAAAAAGAAGAATCGATATCATTTAAATGACCATACTGCCCAAGGCAATCTACAAATTCAATGCAATTCCTATAGAGTTAGCATTGTTTTTAACAGAATTAGAAAAAACTATTCTAAAATTCACATGGAACCACAAAAGAGCCCAAATAGCCACAGCAATCCTAGGCAAAAAGAGCCAGGCCAGAGGCATCACATTATCTGACTTCAAACTATACTACAAGGCTATAGTAACCAAACCAGCATGGAACTGGTTCACAAATAGACACACAGGCGGATGGAACAAAATAGAGAATCCATAAATAGAGCCACATGCCTACAAGCAACTGACCATCAAACAATCAACAAAAATAAGCAATGGGAAAAGGACTCCCTATTCAATAAATGGTGCTGGGAAAACTGGCTAGCTACATGCAGAAGAATGAAACTGGATACCTATCTCTCACCATGTGCAAAAATTAACTAAGGTTGAATTAAAGGCCTAAATGTAAGACCTGACACTCTAAAAGCACTAGAAGAAAACCTAGGATAAACTTTTCCGGACATTAGCTGAGGCAAAGAATTTATGACCAAGTCCTCAAAGGCAAATGCAACAAAACCAAAAATAGACAAATGGGAATTAATTCAACTAAAAAGCTTCTGCATAGCAAAAGAAACAATCGATAGAGTATATAACCTACAGAATGGGAAAAATATTTGCAAACCAAACTATGCATCCAACAAAGAGCTAATATCCAGAATCCATAAGGAACTCAAACAAATTAATACAAAAAATAATAATAACCCTATTAAAAAGTGGGCAAAGGACATAAACAGACACTTTCCAAAAGAAGACATACAAGCAGCCAACAAACAGGAAAAAAATGCTCAGTATCACTAATCATGAAAGAAATGCAAATTAAAGCCACAATGAGATATCATCTCACACCATTCAGAATAGTTATTATTAAAATGTCAAAAATAACAGATACTGGTGAGGCTGTGGAGAAAAGGGAACACTTATACACTCTTAGCAGGAATATAAATTAGTACAACCCCTATGGAAAACATTATCAAGATTTCTCAAACAACCAAAAATAGAACTACCATTTGATACAGCAATCCCATTACTGGTTATTTACCCAAAGGAAAAGAAATCATTATATCAAAAAGATCCCTGCCCTTGTCTGTTTATCACAGCATTATTCACAATTACAAAGTCAAAGAATCAACCTAAGTGTCCATCAATGGTTAACTGGATAAAGAAAATGTGGCATATATACACACCATGGAACACTATGCAGCCATAAAAAAGAATGAAATCACATCCTTTGCAGTAACATGGATGGAGCTGGAAACGACTATCCTACGTGAAATAACTCAGAAACAGAAAACTAAATACCACATGTTCTCACTTATAAGTGGGAGCTAAACCACAGGTACACATAGACATAAAGATGGAAATAATAGGCCGGGCGCGGTGGCTCAAGCCTGTAATCCCAGCACTTTGGGAGGCCGAGATGGGCGGATCACGAGGTCAGGAGATCGAGACCATCCTGGCTAACACGGTGAAACCCCGTCTCTACTAAGAAATACAAAAAATAGCCGGGCGAGGTGGCAGCGCCTGTAGTCCCAGCTACTCGGGAGGCTGAGGCCGGAGAATGGCGTGAACCCGGGAGGCGGAGCTTGCAGTGAGCTGAGATCCGGCCACTGCACTCCAGCCTGGGCTACAGAGCGAGACTCCGTCTCAAAAAAAAAAAAAAAAAAAAAAAAAAAAAAAGGATGGAAATAATAGATACTGGGGACTCCAAAAGAAGAAAGAGAGGGAACAGGGATGAGGGTTGAAAAATTACCTATTGGGTACAATGTTCACTATTTGGATGATGGGTTCACTAGAAGCCCAGACCACACCATTACACAATATACCCATTTAACAAACCCACACATGTACCCTTGAATCTAAAATGAAATAAAATAACAAAAATAAAAATAAATGCAATTCCTAAGGCAAAAGAAAAAGGACTGGAAATGGAGAAATTTTTAAATGCTTAGTAATTCATTAAATTTAATAAATTCACTAGATATTAACATTAAATAACATATAGTTATAGTGTTCCAAACAAAATGAAACAAAATTAGTAAGAATAGTGGCACTGTTCCACAGTTAATACTTGCATTAATAGAAGACAGCTGGTTTCTCATGTCTGTGTCTGCATTCAATCTGATGTGTTATTACACATCACCTAGTCTCTGGAAAACTCTGCTGTACTTTCATGAGAGAATGAGAGTTTTTTAAAAGACAGCTAATATCTTAGTATTGCTAGGAAAAAGTTTTGCCCTTGCAGACTTCAAAGACCTACAAGAACTCTCACGTTTTGAGACCTACTGGTCTAGCCTGTTCCTCTCATACTCCTCTCTCTCCACGTTTTTTTTTTCCCTCCAACCTAAATACCGATTTTCAGTCTCTTTATCCTTCACTGACAGCTTCTCTCAGTCCTGTCTTTTTACTTGCTTCCCCCTTTCCCATTCTCACTCATTTATGCATTTTCTAGTCCCCATTTTTCCTTCTCTTCTATGAACACAATATGCAGCTGAAGTACCATTCTGTTATTTATGTTGATTTTTTTAAAGAACACCAGGTGAATGTTTTCTATTTCTCTACCAAACCAACAACAGAAGTCCTACAAAAGGTTGAGCTAAAGTCTCATCAGAGCAGAAACTGTGGTTAAGTCACTTTCGTATCTCCCATAGCACCCAGCACAGTGTGTAGTGCAGTGGCTATAGCATGCTAGAGAATACCTTGGGCTGAAAATGAACAGCGCTGAAATTGACTCATGCTCAGTACCCTGGTAAAGAGAGATGTTCAATAGGCCAGTGTATCCAAAAATTTAGCCTGGGTGTCCCATCAGTTAAATTTTTAAAAGTGTGTGCGTGCACAGATGTGCATGTCGACATATAAAGTGAACATATGTACACACACATATTCATATAATGCTAAATTAACATATTATGTCTATGGAAATATAAACTTCCATTTGTATGTATTGACTTTTATACACACATTCATATATAAAATGAGTGTTTTTTTGGTGGCACTCCAAGGGATCATCTCTACCCCCCACTGGTGAACACACCCTGCTTTGGAGACTATCGCAACCTAGTGACCTCTCCAAGTCCTCACAGATAACCCAGGCTGGCATGTAGCCACCACTCCTCACTTATCATAGAACCTCATATAGATAAATAATAGGTTGAATGGAATTAATTTCAAGTCTTGTGGCTATCAGGACACCACAGGCTGGTCATGTTGGCCACAGTTTCAAAACTGAACTCTATCTGTGACACTGGCCCTGGTAGCTAGCTAGTCCACAAAAGAAAAATACAAAGCAAAATGCAGGTGGGAAGTAAGTAGTGTTCTTCTAGCTCCAGGATGAGAGAGAACACACTAATTCCTATTCTTAGGGTCTCTTTGGGATGAGCAGCCAAGAGAAGAGCTTGGAGCCCCAGTGCTTGATGGGCTAATGGGAGCTAGCTCTGTTTTTTCCAGGAAATATTAACATGTCCCTGCCAGCAGTAAAATGATCAGAAATCAGGCCGGGCATGGTGGTTCATGCCTGTAATCCCAGCACTTTGGGAGGCCAAGGCAGGTGGATCACCTGAGGACAGGAGTTCGAGACAAGCCTGGCCAACATGCTGAAACTCTGTCTCCACTAAAAACACCAAAAACTAGCCAGGCATAGTGGCACGTGCCTGTAGTCCCAGCTACTCAGGAGGCTGAGACAAGAGAATTGCTTGAATCTGGGAGGCAGAGGTTTCAGTGAGCCAAGATCGCATCATTGCACTCCAGCCTGGGTGAGCGAGCAAGGCTCTGTCTCAAAAAAATAAAAATAAAAATAAAAAATAAAGAAAGAAAAAAAGAAATCAGCCTCAGTCCATCCTAGACAGAGGGGTTGGGCAGGAAGAGTAGGCTGAGAAGACAGGCTTGTGTTGCTCTTGCTCAAAAGACCCCACAGACTAACATCTTGGCTTGAAGATGAGTGGTGCTGACCCTCACACCTCCAGGCCGGAATCCCTCGTCCCCAGCCCCTGCACTGGTTGCCATGTCACCACAGAGCCTTGGGGTTGCTATATTGCCTGTGGCCTCATGGGGGTGAGCACCTGGCATGGCTGATGGGTCACCTGCCCTTGGGAAGCAGGCTTGTCCATTCAGGAGGTGTTTCTTCCTTCCCTGGCATTTTCTCAGGAAGCATCTTCCAGTCAATAAAAATGGCTCTCTTAGGAGACTCCTTGACCCTACAGTGCAGTCCAGTCTGCTTCTACTGCACAGATTGTAGATGGGCCTCATCTTACACAGCAGAAGTCAATTCTCCCCTCTCCACTCTACTCTGTTCATACCTGCCTGTGCTGTATGTACAGCTTATTCAGCATTGTCTTGGTCACTGTGCTTATTCTATAATGCTAATCTCTTAGGCCGGGCGCAGTGGCTCATGCTTATAATCCCAGCACTTTGGGAGGCTGAGGAGGGTGGATCACTTGAGGTCAGGATTTCAAGACCAGCCTGGCCAACATGGCGAAACCCCATCTCTACTATAAATACAAAAATTAGCCAGGCATGGTGGTGGACGACTGCAGTCCCAGCTACTCAGGAGGCTGAGGCAGGAGAATCACTGGAACCTGGAAGCATAGGTGGCAGTGAGTCAAGATCGCGCCACTGCACTCTAGTCTGGGCAACAGAGAGAGACCCTGTCTCGAAAATAAATAAATAAATACTAACACCTTACATTGGATCATACTTTAAAGCATGTTCACACTCATTATCTCATTTAATCATCTCAACATACATCAGAGTTTGTGAGCTAGCTGAACTGTACAGACAAAAAAAAATCTTTGCTTAGTGAATCGCTGATGTAAATAAAATGGAAAACTAATCTTGCCTAAGAAAACAGTTCATATGCACTAATTTTTTGTAAAATCAAGCACCTAGGTGTCTCTGCTTTGCTAAAAGACATTACACTAATGGGTGTTACTGTCTACTTTTGATAATAATAAAACTTGACTTCCCTAAAAGTAACCAGTAGTCAACATCACAAAGATATCAACTATCCCAAAGTGAATTTATAAATTTCATTTTCAGCACTATCTATAACTGCAAAACATAGAAAACTGAAATGTCCATTGGCAGGAGACTGGTCAAAGAAATTATGGTGAAAGTATGATAAAAGTATAGATACTCCTAGGACATCCCAGAGGGAAAGGGTAGCATGCAGTTTTTAACTAAAGGAGCATTCCTAGTCTGAGAATCACCCCATCCAGATCATTACAGTGTGGCTTGTCATGGACCACCATCTACCCACTAGACACCATGGCAATAAGAGGCATGAAAATCAGGTCCTCTTGAAACTAAATTTTGTTGAGGGCCTAAGGAGCATCCTATAATAACAATCCCATATGAATATGACTGGAAATAGAACATAAATCATGTATGTATGACACACATATTTATATTCTTTGACTCCCATCCCTGAAATTTCAACTCAGCAAATGACAATACAGCCCCTGCAAACAGCAGCATGTATAATTTGCCTATAGTTTACCTGAGGCATTTGGGTTTGTTCCCTAACTAGTCTCACCACCTGGAGCAGCTCCACCACTGAAAAGCTCACGTTCTGACTATGACCTCCTACCCTCTTATTCCCCCCATCCTTCCCACTGACCCCATTTCCAGCACCATTCAGACGTCCAGTCTTCAGATCCTACCAGCTTCTTCAGTTTGTCGCTACCTTTCTGGCCTCAGTTTTTTCTTCCTCAGCTAGCTGACCCCCACAGTCATCACCAGAACTATTCTCTCTCTCTTCCCCTCTCCTCTCTTTGTCTCTTTTTCTCTTCTGCACACACACATACACACACACACACACACCCCAACACAGCACCCACCCTGGCAGGCCTCTGAAGCGAGGATTTGTCTTTTCTGCCCCCCTCTTAGCAATCACGATTCAGGAGGTCTAAGGTGGAGTCAAGGCCTCTACAAGCTTAAGAAGCTTCCTAGGAGATGCTGATACGGATGAAAACATTGCCCCAGGATATCTACTTTTCTGGTTAAACTATGTACTGATACAAGGTTTGACATTCAAAATACTGGACAATTGTTGTGGAGCAACTGAAAAACCAATAAATAGCCTATGAGGGTGACATTTCTTATAAGCACTTTGCAAAACTATCTGGCAGCTGACCACATGCACCACCTGTGACATCATCTCCTAGGTATATACCCAGCGAAATGCACACACAAGTAGAGCCCCACACCACAAAACGACGTTTCAGTCAATGATGAACCACATATACAACAGTAGTCCCACAAGATTATAATTTTAATACCATATTTTTACTATACCCTTTCCATGTTTAGGTACACAAATACTTCCCATCGTGTTACAATTGCCTACAGTATTCAGTACAATAACATGCTGTACAGGTTTGTAGTCTAGGAGCAGTGGGCTATACCATAGAGCCTAAGTGTGTAACAGGCTGTACCATCCAGGTTTGTGTAAATATAGTCTGTGATGTTTGCAGAGCAACAAAATCACCTAATGATGAACTTCTCAGAAGTATCTCTGTCGTTAAGCGACACATAACCGTACCCTAAAAGACAAATGCAAGAAAGGCAACTCATAACAAGCCCAACCTGGAGACAGTCTAAACGTCTGTTGACAGTAAATGAATGAACCGTGAAATATTCTTGCCATTAAATACTAGGTAGCTATAAAAATCGACTAACTACTGTGACACACAATATGGGTGGATCTCACAAACACAGTGTGGAACAAAAGAAGCCAAAGGGCACGAGCTTTTTACCCCAGTTATGTAACATTTAGTATGGTTGATGTAAGGAGAATAGTGAGCTTGGGTGACAGGGATGGAGTACAGCTTGGGAGAAGGCATAAGAGGAGATAATTTCAGCGGGGGTAACGTGGGTGTGTTCACTGTATGACAGCTCATCAGGTTGTAGATTATGGTGCACACTTTTCTGCATATATGCAATATATCAATTTAAAAGTTTTCTATCTACAGGGCCCAGGGAGAGGGAAAAGTATTCAGCAACGCCCCTGCTGAGACACAGCTGGAACAGGTGCCAAGGCATGCCTAATCTGTCCACAAGGCACTGGCCAGCTGGACTGCAGCCCTGGATGGCCAGCTGATCCATATTAACAAGGGGGCATTTTCCCTGAGCAACAGATTATCTACCCAACTTCCCACTGGATGTCTCTGCCTGGAATTCCCACAAGGAACTCAAGGTAAACCAATCTCAAACTGAGCTCAGTATCTAGGCCTGCCCCACCTGGAAGGTAACTTTCTGAGTTTAGGGTACCATCACCCACACAAACTAGAAATCCTGGGCATGGGGCATGGGGTGGGCTAGGAGGGGCATGTGGTCCCTTTCACTTCTCCTTCATGCCTTAGGGCCAAGAGGTCCCATCAACTCCGCCTGCTAAAACCGTCTGGTTCTCCCTGCCCACACTCCCACTGTCCAGACCCTCTTTCTCTCTCACCTGGGCTCTTATCTAGGTCTTCACTGGTCCCCTTGCCCCACTTGCTGCCCCTCCAATCCACCCTCTGCACTGCAAAGTAATCTTCTGATACCCAAACTCTGCAGTATGACATACAAAAACACTCATGGAGATGACTGTAAGCTTACCTCCTGCCTCTCTCACTCTCATATCTTATACCCCAAAAACAACCACTAAGTGGCCCCCAATCAAGCCATGCTAGTTCACATAAACACACTTTCCATGTGCTAGAAAGGTCCTAAGCACTCCTTCAATTCAAATTTCCCTTTCCCTGTTGCAAGAATAACTTCTTGAAAAAGCAAACCCCATGTCCTTAGGCGTCTAGCATTCTAACACATCACTCTCTCCTTTACAAAGGTTCTTGGCCCTCAGAGGTGTCATGCATGTACCCAACCTAGGGGTCAACCAGGACAACAGGCTTATAGATACGACATATGAGTGGAAAAAGAATCACACAAACACAATCGGCAGAAAACCCAGAGGCGAGGGAGAGCAAGGGTGGCCAGAAGCCCCAGGCAATGGGCCCATGCAATCTGGGTGACCGATGAAGAAAATTGCTTTCAGTCCTAGATTATATCATTCCTCATAAAAGCATAACTGGTGGAGCCCATCGTGGTTAAGAGCATGGATTCTGGAGCCAGACTGCCAAGGTTTGATCTTGGCCTTGTTACTTACCACCAGGGACCATGAGCAAGATCCTTATCCTTTCTGTGCCTCAGTTTCCTCATTTGAACAATGGGCTTTGTGGGAATGAAATGAGTTAACACCTGGAAAGCACTGTATGGCACACCACAGCTGTATATAAATGGTAGATGTTATGATGTTCATATGCTGAAGTCCAAAAAGAGCCAGAAAAACTACATATTGAAAAAAAAAACAAAAGACAAAACCCTACCTCTGTCCATCCATGAAGGTCTGCCACAGGCTCCATATTCCAACTCTAAACTTTTAAACCATCACTTCTCTTATCCCAGGACAGCTAACTCAGGGATCCAGGTTCAGGTCCTCCCAACACAGGTGCCTAAATCTCAGTCTCCTCAATTTCTTTCCATATGGAGCTTCAGCTGTGAAGTTTATGGAACTACAATATGGTTTCAGGAGAAATCCTGGAATGGTATTTTAGTTCTTCTCAGGTATCCCGTTTCCCCCCTTTTTTTTTTTTTTTTTTTTTTTTTGAGACAGAGTCTCGCTCTGTTGCCCAGGCTGGAGTACAGTGGTGCGATCTCGGCTCACTGCAAGCTCTGCCTCCCGGGTTCATGCCATTCTCCTGCCTCAGCCTCCCAAGTAGCTGAGACTACAGGCGCCCGCCACCACACCCGGCTAATATTTTGTATTTTTAGTAGAGATGGGGTTTCACCGTGTTAGCCAGGATGGTCTCAATCTCCTGACCTCGTGATCCGCCCACCTCGGCCTCCCAAAGTGCTGGGATTACAGGCATGAGCCACTGCGCCTGGCCTGTTTTCCCCCTTTTCAAGGTGACTAGAATAGTGCTTCCTTATTCAAGAAATGATCAATGAGAAATGAGAGGTAATCAGGGTTGTCTACTTTAGGGGTCCCCAAGCCCCGGGCCGTAGACCAGTACTGGTCCATGCAGAAATTGGGCCACACAGCAGGAGGTGAGCAGTGACCAGGGAGCATTATCTCCTAAGTTCGACCTCCTGTCAGATCAGCCGCGGCATTAGATTCTCACAGGAGCGTGAACCCCATTGTGAACTGCACATGCAAGGGATCTAGGTTGAGAGCTCCTTGTGAGAATCTAATGCCTGATGATCTGAGGTGAAGCAGTTTCATCCTGAAACCATCCCCCCGACCCCACCACAGGTCTGCGGAAAAAATGTCTTCCACAAAACGGGTCCCTGGTGCTAAAAAGGTTGGAGACCACTGCTCTACTTAACACTTTCACTAGGTTCCCTTAAAAAGAGGACTAAATAATCATCACAATAACTTTCTTTTCTGTTTATAAAAATAGAGACCAATTAGAACAAATATCTGAGAAAAATGGGGTACTGTGTTACAGTCACACTGTTTTCACCTTCTACTGTATAAGCATTGGTTTGTTACCCTTTTCCCTCCTGTAAGCTGCTTTCACAAGTCAATCCTGACCACCAATATGGGAACTCAGGTAACAATAATAGCCATGACTTATTGAGAACTTACTGAATAATAAGACTTCTGCATACATTATGGTGGCCAGCTAAGAGCTGTCTCCTCAAACCCATTTGGCCCCTCTTCACCATAGTGAGCTGTCACTATGGATGAGCAGCTGCTCCATGCACAGACAAGGAGCCCCATGCCATGGATGGCAGAGCTGCCCCACCTGTCAGGGCCCCTGAATGGCCTTGTGGCACAGATCCTGCTGTGGGCAGTTCAACTGGAGAGTTATAAACTTCCAGTTGAGGAATCTGTTTGATAGGGTACCTTAGTCAAACACGAGCTAATATAATTATCTCAGCTAATCCCTAAAAAACACAGGGGACCTAAGGTGTTAGTACCACCTACCTCATTGAGTTACTGTGAGGATGAGAAACTGCATGCGGAGTCTTCATATACACATTTTCACTACTCCTATTTGAAAACATTTGTACTGCTATTATTAGCCTCATTTTATGGATAAGAAAGTGGTCAATAATATGCTCAAGACCATATAGTTAATGTATAGTAGTGCCAGAATGGGAACTCAGACATCCAGCCTTAAAACTGATCTTTTAACCTCTGTGCTATTCTGCTTCCAAAAGGATGAAATGAGATCATACATAAAGAGCTTGGCCCAGCCGAGGGGCCGTCACCTAACCGTGCTCAGGAGTGCATCATGGTTGAGAGTGTGGGCTGTGGAGGTGATGGGCATCCAATGGCATCCAATTCTGCCCTGCTAGTATTAGATTTACGCTTAGGCAGAAACCTTGTTTTTCTCATCTGTGAAAAGAGGGTGATACTACCAACCTTATCAGACTGTAGTGAAAATTAAAGGAAGCAACACGTACCAACGGCTTATGACCAAGCCAGGCACAAGACAGCGTTCAATGATGCAAGCAGAAGGAAGCAGGGAACAGCTGGGGCTTCTTGCTCCTTTCCTCTGTCCTAACAGCTCTTTTTTGCAGACACTGGGAATCAAAACCAAAACGCATACAACCTTCCACCTTGAAGTACAGCACCACATCATCTCTTCGCTAACCCTAATTCCCATTTTCTGGATAGGAAACTGAGACACAAAGTATCTCCAGAATCATATCAGAGGTAAGTAGCAGGCCAGGATTCAGACGCAGCTCCAAATCTCCGGCCGTCACGCTGCATGGCCCCTCACCGGGCTACCTCTCTTCTCAAAGCACTCTTGAGTCAGATAAAGGAGCTCTGTCCATAAATGAACGCACGAATGAATAATTTAAAAAATTTTAAATCCGTTTGACAAATGAAAAGAGGGTGTACGGAGGTAAAACGTGGTTCCACCATGCGTTGGCTATGAGTCCTTGACCCCGCCAGCTTCAGTTTCCCAATCACTAAAATAGGGATTTGAACACCTCCTTTGCAGGGTCCCGGTGAACATCAAATGAAGAACTGTGTGTAAGCTCTCGGTACAGTGTACCTGGCACATATTAGGTTTTAATAAACGGCAACCAACTCTGACTAACGGTTGTCCCCGGGGAACACCTGCCAGGCACAGAGGGAGGCCCTACGGCGGCGCGGGGCAGAAGGGGGCAGCAGCCGTCTAGGGAAGTGAGAAAAGGGATTAGAGAAACGGGCCGCCAGGCACAGGCACCCGCTAAGCGTGCGATCTGGCCCCTGGGGGGCCTCTAGCATCGGCTGCCGCGGAGAGCACTCAGGTCCCACCTGCCTGGCAACAGGCGCACCCCGAGCGAGCCCGGCGCCTCTGATCACCATGCCAGGCCCCGCTGCCAGAGTCCTAGGGGACAAGCCCAGCTCGGGGCCGGCATCTGGACGCCTGTGTCCGGACTGCGCGGGGGAAGGAGGGAGTGGAGATGTTTTCGGATCGCGAGCGCCGCGCGAGAACCCTGCCGCAACCGAAAGAAACAGACCCCTTGGCGCCGCCTCCCGCGTGGCGCCCCCTCCCCCACCCCGCCCCCTACCTGCCGAAGTGCCCCACGTGGTCATAAATCCACTCGAAGTGGCGGGACCCCATGGTGCTGCCGTGCACTGGGCGCAGAGTTAGCCGAGCTCCGGGGGCTGCGGGTAGCACGCCCCGCCCCGAACCTCCCCGCCCGGCCTCCTGCGCTCCCCGCGCGTCCCAGTGCTCGGTACGAGCGCGAGGCTGTACTCTGTTCCTCCCTCCGTCGCTTGGTCCCTCCGTCCCCTCAAGTATCTTCGGCTTTTTCCCGCCGCCTCGGCCTCCTCCCCGGCGCGCTGTGGTCCCGGAGCCCGCCGTCGTATGGTGCCCGCGCCCCCAGCCCCGCCGCTCTCCCGCCCGCCCAGCCGCCAGCCTGGCTCTTGGCACCGTATCCGTGGGGTCGTCACGCTGGAGGGAAGCCCCGACACCTGGGAAAAGTTGTCGCTGAGAGAGAGCCCAGGGTGGGGATGCAAGGTCCGGGTTCAGTCTACTGGCTGCAAGAATATATGGCCTTCCGCATGACGCCCCTCACAAACATGGTTCTCAAATTTTCATGCCTGAGAATCTACTGCAGAACTTGGTTTAAACGGTACATTTAAGGCCCGGCGCACTGGCTCACACCTGTAATCCCAGCACTTTGGGAGGCCGAGGCGGGCGGATCACCTGAGGTCGGGAGTTCAAGACCAGCCTGACCCACATGGAGAAAGCCCTTCTCTACTAAAAATACAAAATTAGCAGGGCATGGTGGTGCATGCCTGTAATCCCTGCTACTCGGGAGGCTAAGGCAGGAGAATCGCTTGAACCCGGAGGCGGCGGTTGCGGTAAGCCAGGATCTTGCCATTGCACTCCAGCCTGGGCAACAAGAGTGAAACTCTGTCTCAAAAAAAAAAAAAAAAAAAGTACAATTAGGCTGGCGCGGTGGCTCAGGCCTGTAATCCCAGTGCTTTGGGAGGCCGAAGGGGGAGGATTGCTGGAGCCAAGGAGTTTGAGACCATCGTATAGTGACACCTAGTCTATACAAAAATAAAAAATAAATAAATGTAAATTTATTTCTAGACTCCACCCCTGATGAGTCAGTCTGCCTGGGGCACAGGAATCTGATTTTTCTTTTCTTTTCTTTCTTTTTTTTTTTTTTTTTGAGACAGAGTCTCGCTCTGTTGCCCAGGCTGGAGTTCAGTGGTGCGATCTCGGTTCACTGCAAGCTCCACCTCCCGGGTTCAGGCCATTCTCCTGCCTCAGCCTCCCAAGTAGCTGGGACTGCAGGCACCCGCCACCATGCCCGGCTAATTTTTAATATTTTTAGTAGAAATGGGTTTCACCGTGTTAGCCAGGATGGTCTCGATCTCCTGACCTCGTGATCCGACCGCCTTGGCCTCCTGCAATCTGATTTTTAATAAGCAGATCACATCATTCCAAGCCACACTTTGGAGTGGGCAGGGGTTTGGCACATGGCCAACCCAGGCACGAGGTGGCCTTCCTTCTGGAAGGTATCAGGTGAATGAACTTTAGGGAAGAAAGGCCAATGGCTGGTCCACAGCGCTGAAGCAGAAAAGCCAGTTTCCAACTATATCCACAGCGAGAGTTGCCTTCTCTAGTCAGCCTGGCAGTCACTGGTCGCACTGTCAGTGTGCTACTCCACTTTATAAGGCCACTATCGGGATGCATTCTCTTTGTCACTTTGGTAGCCTCAGTTCCATAGCAAATGCCCTCTCTTTGAACTTCTCCACCTCATCCTTAAAATCGGAGCACACTATCGCTTTCTCAGAGAAATCCAACAGTTTGAGGGCCAGGACAGAGCTCCAGCAGAGCAGAGCAGTAAGACTGGGTCTGATGGCTCGAGAAGAGGCAGGATCTTGCAAGGCTGTGTCAAACATTTTACTTTGACCAAAGGACAAAGGGAACTCCCTGTAGACAGTCTTAAAGCAGAAGAGTAATAAGAGCAAACTTGTACTTGAATAGTATTTTAAAAAGAGGAGGGTCCTTTTCCCAAAGTGCTTCCCTCCCCTACGTCACAGAGCCTACAATAACACCATTAAAAATTGACTTACTTTTGTTATGCACAATCCTGTCTAGACATTCTCTTCTGAAACATAAATACTCTTGGAAGGACTAAACCCTTAAGTAATAAACAGCTTGGAGAGTTTTTTTTTGTTTGTTTGTTTGTTTGTTTTGACAGAGTTTCGCTCTTGTTGCCTAGGCTGGTGTGCAATGGCGCGATCTCGGCTCACCACAACCTCCGCCCCCTGGGTTCAAGCGATTCTCCTGCCTCAGCCTCCCAAGTAGCTGGGATTACAGTCATGCCCCAAAACTCCCGGCTCATTTTGTATTTTTTTAGTAGAGACGGGGATTATCCATGTCAGTCAGGCTAGTCCCAAACTCCTGACCTCAGGTGATCCGCCCGCCTTGGCCTCCCAAAGTGCTGGGATTACAGGCCTGACCAGGTTTTTAAATTAGGTAGTTTCCTGCTAACTAAAGAGACTTAAGAAAGCCTAAGTTCTTCAGGTGAGGAATGCTAGAGGGATACAGGTGGGGGGAAGATGAGAGAGTAGTGAGGAGTACTTTTGTCAAGGGCTGAGCCTAGGAGGAAAGGTGGGGGCCATGGTAGCCAGTCAAGATGCCCTATTGCTTCAAAGCACCAAAGGGAGAGTTACCTGGAAAAGATATGGAGAAACTGAATTTTGATATGAACACTATTCTGATTACACCAGATAGAAATGGCACGATATGGATAAAATGGACAAATCCCTTGAAAAATACAATCTAACAACACTCAGGAAGAAATAGATAACCAGAATAGGCCTACATCTAGTAAAGAAATTGAATATGCAATTAAAAACTTTATGATATGGTTTGGATGTTTGTCGTCTCCAAATGTCGTGTTGAAATGTAGCCCCCAATGTTGGAGGTGGGGCCTGGTGGGAGGTGTTTGGATCACGGATCCTTCATGAATGTCTTGGTGCCATCCTCCCCAGTAATGAGTGAATTCTCAGTTATGAGGTCACACAAGATCTGGTTGTTTGAAAGAGTCTGGAACTTCCTCCTCTTTCTCTCTTGTTCCTTCTCTCACCATGTGACTTAGGCATCGCTTCATCTTCTGCCATGACTGGAAGCTTCCTGAGGCCCTCACCAGAAGTAGATGCTGGCACTATGCTTCATGTACAGTCTGCAGAACCATGAGCCAAATAAATCTCCTTTCTTTATAAATTATCCAGTCTCTGGTATTCCTTTATAGCAATGCAAACAAACTAACACATGTTTCCACAAAGAAAACCCCAGGATTGGCCACATGCAGTGGCTCACACTTTACGAGGCTGAGGCAGGAGGATCGCTTGAGCCAAGGAGTTTGAGACCAGCCTGGGCAACATGGTAAAACCTCATCTCCATAAAAAATACAAAACATTTTGCCAGGCATCGTGGTGCATGGCTGTTATCCTGGCTACTTGGGAGGCTGAGGTGGGAGGATTGCTTGAGCCTGGAAGGTCGAGGCTTCAGTGAGCCATGATTGGGCCACTGCACTCCAGCCTGGGTGACAGAGTGAGACCCTGCCTCAAAAAAAAAGAAAAAAGAAAAAGAAAAGAAAGAAAACCTCAGAGTCAGACATTTAATGTAGAAATAATATTGATTCTGCACAAACTGTTCAAGGAAATTGAAGAGGAGGGGATACCTCCCAAATCACTGAATGGTCCAGCATTACTCTGATATCAAAACCAGGTAAAGACCTTACAAGGCAAGAAAACTATACACCAATATACCTATATGAACATAGATACAATAATTCTTAACAAAATTTTAGCAAATTGGATGTCTCTTTATATTTTAAAAGGACAGTACATCATGAACACATGAGATTTATCACAAGAATGAAAGAGTGATTTAATATCCGAAAATCAAGCAATATAATTTACCATACTAACAGACCATATGAAAAAACATGATCATCCCAATCAATGCAAAAAACACATTTGAGAGAAGCCAACACCTTTTCATAATAAAAACACTGAACAAACTAAGAATATAAGGGAATTATATCCATCTCATAAGGGGCATCTCCAAAAAACAACCCACAGCTAACAGTATACATCATGTGAAAGACTGTATGTTTTCTCCCTAAGTTTGGGAATTAGACAAGGTTGTCTGTTCTCACTACTTCTATTCAGTTTTGTATGGGGGGTTCTAACCAGAGCATTAGGTGGGAAAAAAGGCATTCAAATTGAAAAGGAAGAAATAAAACCGTATTTATTCACAGATGACATGGTCATATATAGAGAAAATCTGATGGAATCTATTTTTAATAGCTACTAGAATAAGTGATTTTAGCAAAGTTGCAGGATATAAGATTAATATACAACAGTATGCTGTATTTCAATATACTAGTAAGGAACAATTAGAAATTGGAATGTTTTAAACACTGTTTTCTTCTTTTTTTTTGAGATAGGGTCTTACTGTGTTGTCCAGTCTGGACTACAGTGGAATGATCATAGCCCACTGCAGCCTCAACCTCCTGGGCTCAAGTGATCCTCCCACCTCAGCCTCCTGAGTATCTGTGACTTCAGGCATGCACCACCATGCCCAGCTAATTTTGTAAATTTTTATTTATTTTGTCTTGTTTCCCCCTTTTTGTAGAGAACATGGTCTCGCTATATTGCCCAAGCAGGTCTCAAACTCCTGGGCTTAAGCTGTACCCCCACCTCTGCCTCCCTAAATGATAGGATTATAGACATGATCCACTGTGCCTGGCTATTTTTATTTTTTTTGTAGAGAGGAGGTCTCGCTATGCTGCCTAGGCAGATCTTGAACTCCTAGGCTCAAGCAATCTTCCTGTCTCAGCCTCCCAAAGCCATGCTGGGATTACAGGCATGAGCCACCAGGCCCAGCCTAAAATACCATTTTCAATAGCACTAAAAATATACTTAGGGATAAATCTGACAAAAAATATGTGAGATCTGCACACTGAAAACTAGGTATGAACATGTATTGTGCAACTTGCTCTTTCTCTTGAACATCTGTTTGTGAAATTCATCCATATTGATACATGCAGCTCTAATCCTTTGTTTTTCATTACTACATAATATTCCATTGTCCCAGTAAACCACAAGTCACTTCACCATTTTCTTATTAATGGATAGGCAGGTTATAGCCAAAATTTTACTACAGCAACACTGCTATAAACTGTCCCTCTGTACATATTTGTGAGTTTTTCTAAGGCATAGCTCCAGGAGTTGCTGTGTTATATGCATATCCTATACCACAACAACTCCTGGAGATATACCTTAAAAAAACTTAAAAGCCAAATTGCTTTCTAAAGTGATTATATCAATTTATCTTCCAATCAAGAGAGTATGAAAGTTCTAATTTCCCCACATCTTTGCCAATACTTGTATCATCAGACTCTTAAAGATTAGTCTGTTTAAGGGATATAAAATAGTGTTATATTGGGGTTTTAATTTGCATTTCCCTAATTAGCAGTGAGGTTTTACATCTTTTCATATGTTCATTGATGATTTGAATTTTCTCTTCTGATAAGTGCTTATTCATATTTTTTGAACATTTTTCTATTAGGTTATTTTTATTTATATTGATTTGTAAGTGTTCTTTGCAGAATCTGGATACCTATCTTTTGTCAGTTAAGTGTTAATGAGTAATTGTATTTTCAATCTCTTTAATGTGTCTTTTTTTTTTTTTAAAGACATTTATTCAGCGTCACGATCAGACTATTACATTTAGCAATCAACAGCATGGGTGCAAAAAAAAAAAATCTACATTAAAACCCTTTGTTGGAATGCTTTACACTTTCCACAGAACAGAAACTAAAATAACCTGTTATACAATTAGTCACAAATACAGTCCTCGAGTTTTTTGCCCATACACATGAGTATTTGTCTAAAACATGTCTTCTTTGTAGCAGCTAGGCCCTGCCACCACTGTGCTTGGCTGAGTTCACAAATCTGTTGTAACCTGTAGCTTCCCTGTCACTTCTCTGGCTCTCCTCTCCTGCTGAGCTTTGTTTCCTAATTAAAATCTTCTGCCACTGCCATAGCTACTGCTGCTGCTGGAACCGCCATAACCACCTTGGTTTCGTGGTTTTGCAAAGTATTGGCCTCCACCGCCATAGGGGCCAGAGCTTCTGCCTCCAAAATTTCCTCCCTTCATGGGTCCAAAATTTGAAGACTGATTGTTGTAATTGCAAAATCATTGTAGCTTCCACCACCTCCAAAATTGCTTCCATCATTACCAAATCCATTACAGCCATCCCCACTGCCACCATATCCACCACCACCACGGCTGCCACCAAAGCCACCACGACCACTGAAGTTTCCTCCACGACCGAAGTTGTCATTCCCACCGAAACCACCTCCACGACCACCACCAAAGTTTCCAGAACCACTTCGACCTCTTTGGCTGGATGAAGCACTAGCCATCTCTTGCTTTGACAGGGCTTTCCTAACTTCACAGTTGTGGCCATTCACAGTATGGTATTTCTGAACGACAATCTTATCCACGGAGTCATGGTCGTCAAAGGTTACAAAGGCAAAGCCCCTTTTCTTGCCACTGCCTCGGTCAGTCATGATTTCAATCACTTCAATTTTCCCATACTGTTCAAAATAATCTCTTAGGTGATGTTCTTCGGTGTCTTCTTTAATGCCACCAACAAATATCTTTTTCACAGTTAAGTGGGCACCTGGTCTTTGAGAATCTTCTCTTGAGACAGCTCTCTTTGGTTCCACAACTCTTCCGTCCACCTTGTGTGGCCTTGCATTCATAGCTGCATCCACTTCCTCCACAGTGGCATATGTGACAAACCCAAAGCCCCCGGAACGCTTGGTGTTTGGATCTCTCATTACCACACAGTCCGTGAGCGTTCCCCATTGCTCAAAATGGCTCCTCAGGCTCTCATCGGTTGTTTCAAACCTCAACCCTCCAATGAAGAGCTTCCTCAGCTGTTCGGGCTCTTTAGGAGACTCTGACTTAGACATGACGGCAGGGAGAAGAGAGACTTTAACGATGCTTCTTCGGCGGCGTCCATGGGCAGAAAGCTAATGTGTCTTTTGACATTCAAACGTGTTTTTAAAATTTTAATGGTGTCAAATTCATAAATATTTTCCTTTAAAGTTTGTGATTTTGTGTCTTATTTTAACATTTTTTCATTAACATGAGGACATAAAAATATTCTCTTCTATTTTCTTCTAAAAGTCTGTATTAGTTCCTTTTCACATTGCTATAAAGAAATACCTGAGGTGGGGTAATTTACAAAGAAAAGAATTTTAATTGGTTCACTGTTCTGCAGGCTGTACAGGAAGCATGGTGCTGGCATCTGCTCAGCTTCTGGGGAGGCCTCAGGAAACTTATAATCATGGCAGAAGGCAAAGGGGAAGCAGGCATGTCACATGGCCAGAGTGAAGCAAGAGAGGTAAAGAGGTGCTACACACTTTCACATGCCCAGATCTCACAACAACTCACTCACATGGAGAACAGCAGCAAGAGGTTGGATTCATGAAAAATCCCCCTCCATGATCAGTCATCTCCCACCAGCCCCCACCTCCAACATTGGGGATTACAATTCGACATGAGATTTGGGCGAGGACAGAGATTCAAACCATATCAAAGTCTTAAATTCACTGGAACAGATTGATTTGTTCAAGGTAGAGATTCAGTTTTGTTTTTTTCCCATATAGATGACAAATTGCACCAGCACCATTTATTGACGACTCCATCCTTTTCCTGCATTGCCAACTCTGCCATCTATAAAGTTTCTATTTATGTGTGGGTTTATTCTGGGATCTCTAACTCTGTTCCATTGGTCTATTTATTTACCCCTGTGCCCGTGTGTCTTTATTATAGCTTTATACAATTTGTTCCAATCAGTCTTTCACTTCCTACTCCAAAATAGCTCTTATCAAAGTCACCATGATCTACATGTTGCCAATTTTAATTGTGAATTCTTAATATTTATTTTACTCAATCTCCACTGTCAAATAATAATTTCAAAAAGTAAAATCATGACTTACATACAAATATAAAATGAACACATGTAAATGATTTTATATTACTCGCTAATGAGGGAACCAGTAAGATGTTACAACCAGTTTAAAGAAGTTCATGAACCTCACATACAAAAGCAATAAGGAAAGCTTTATAAGTTTACTAATACAGTCACACATTGCAAAACAACATTTCAGTCAACAACGGACCCCATATATGTTGGTATTCCCATCGGGTATAAGGGAGCTGAAAAATTCCTGTTGCCTCGTAACATCATAGCTGTCCTAACATCATAGCGCAATGCATTACGCAGTGCATCTGTGGTGATGCTGGTGTAAACAAATCTACTGTACTGCCAGTTGTATAAAAGCATAGCACATACAATTATGTACAGTGCATAGGACTTGATAATGATCATAAACAACTGTATTACTAGTTTACGTATTTACTATACTGTACCTTCATCATTATTTTAGAGTGCAAAAAGTTAGCTGTAGGCCAGACGCGGTGGCTCATGCCTGTAATCCCAACACTTTGGGAGGCTGAGGCGGGCGGATAACCTGAGGTTGGGAGTTCGAGACCAGCCTAACCAACGTGGAGAAATCCCGTCTCTACAAAAAATACAAAACTAACCAGGCATGGTGGCGGGTGCCTATAATCCCAGCTACTCAGGAGGCTGAGGCAGGAAAATCGCTTGAAACCGGAAGGCAGAGGTTGTGGTGAGCCAAGATCATGCCATTGCACTCCAGCCTGGGCAACAAGAGTGAAACTCAAAAAAAAAAAAAAAAAATTTAGCTGTAAAACAGCCTAAGACAAGTGCTTCAGGAGGTGCTCCAGAAGATGGCATTGTTGTCATAGGAAATGACAGCCCTATGGATCTTATTGCCCCTGAAGACCTTCCAGTGGGACAAGGAGTAGAGGTGGAAGGCAGTTATATTAATATTCCTTACCCTGTGTAGCCTAGGCTAATGTATGTGTTTCTGTCTTCATTTTTAACAAAAAAGTTTAAAAAGTAAAAAAAAGTAATTTAAAAATGTTAGAAGTTTATAGAATAAGGATATAACAAAATTTTTTTGTACAGCTGTACAATGTGTTTGTGTATTAAGCTAAATATTATTAGAAGTCAACAAGATTGCTAAAATTTAAAAGTTCATGGGATTAAAATGTTACAGTAATCTAAGATTAATTTATTATTGAAGAAAGAAAAATGTGTTAAATATATTTAGTGTAGCATAGGTGTACAGTATTTATAAAATCTGCCATCAGGTACAATAATGTCCTAAGCCTTCACATTTACTATCACTTACTCACTGGCTCCCCCAGGGCAACTTCCAGTCCTGTAAACTCCATTCAAAGTAAGTGCACTCCATACATGTAGCATTTCAAATCTTTTTTACTGTATTTTTACTGTGCCTTTTTAATATTTAGATATGTTTAGATGCAGAAATACTCACCATTGTGTTCCAATTGCCTACAGTATTCAGTTCAGTAACATGCTGTTCAGGTTTGCAGCCTCGAAGCAATAGGCGCTATCCTACAGCCTGGTGTGTAGTGGTCTATACCATCTGGGTTTGTGTAAGCACACCGTATGATGTTTGCACAATGACAAAATTGCCTAACAATACCACACATCTTAGAACATATCCTTGTGGTTAAGCATCACATGATTACAAATGCAAAACTGGTTTATTCACAGGGCAATTGCATTCTACCAATTCTACCAGTGCAAGTAATTGCATTCAACCAGATATAATTGTTTTCATAGACAAGAATCATTTGCATTATTGTCAGTTTTCTATAACTCACAAAGCTGTAAAATAGATCAAAAGCAATGAAAGATGAATATAACCCTGAAGGTATACTAGACAGAACACTCCATTTTTTTGTCCATTTCAATGTATTTCACAATGTTTATTGGCACCATAATATTGGTTTGTCCTTCTTGAAATATCTGACATCTCCCATGCCACCCCAATCTCTTAATTTGCCTCTTCCCTTGCTGCTTGCTATATCTCATTCCCTTAGATCCCTCTCTTCTTCCCAATTTCTAAGTGTTGGGTGCCCCAAGGCTCTGAGTTCTTCTCTTTTCTTTTTAAAATTTACCTAGGTAATACCACCTTGTCTAACAGTTGGCAAACTATAGCCTATGGGCCAAATCTGGCCCACTATCTGCTTTCTAAAATAAAGTTTTATTGGAACATGGTCACAATCATTCATTCACATATTGTCTATGGCTGCTTTCGTATTATAACGGCAGAGTTGAGTGGTTGGGACAATGCCTAAAACACTTACCATGTGGTTCTTTACAGACAATCTTAATGGCTTTCAAAACATACATTGATGACCCCCAGATTTACATGTCCAACCTGACCTCACCCCAGCACTCTAGACTTGTTAACACTTCCACCTTCTCCGCATCTCCACCACACATCTTCAGCACTTCCCATCTAAGTAAATGACACCCCTGTCCCTGAGTTGCTCAGGTCAAAACCCTTGGTGCCTTTTACTACTCCTCTTTTGCTTTCACACTTCATATCCTTTTCCATTAGAAAATTCTGGTTGCTCTTCCTTTATAATAGACCCTGATTCTATTACACTCTGTCTCTCCCAGCTGCTCTCCTTGCTTCCTCCCTCACCCCACATAGCAGGAAAGTGCTCATCAGAAATAGAATCCAGATCAAGTCCCTGCCTTGCTCAGCTGCTTCCTATCATGCTCAGAACAAAATGCAAAGTCCGGCCATGGCTCTGGCTGCTTCTCTGACCCACCTCCCTACCACTCTTTCTCAACTCCTGCTCCACTCCAGCCACACTGGCATCCTTGCCCATCCTCAAAGACAGCAAACACAGTAAACACCTTCCTCTCTAGTCTCTGAATTTTACACGTGCTATTCCTCTGCCTGAAACTTCTGGTCCTGGAGAGCCACATGGCTTATTTCCTCACTTCAGTCAGGTCACTGTTCTCTGCTCCTCCTAAAATATCAGTCCTCATCACTTTCTAGCCCCTTACCATGCCACCTGGTTTTGTTTTTCTTCGACCTAATTATATATATATATATGTAATACATGCATATATAATACATATATAATATGTGCATTCTGATATCATTACTCTCAAATACAAGCTCCACGAGAGTAGGCATCTTGACATATAGTAGGTGCTCAATAAATACATGTTGAATAAATGAATGAATGGACATAGTCCAAGCATAGGAAATAATAAAACAAAATGTAAGCAATTTCCTAAAAGCAGTTTCTCCACACAGGAATGGAAGAAGACTGGGCGCCTGGCTCTAACCCCACCCACCACTCAGGCAAGCCTTTCGGCTTCCTAAAGGGAGGCCTATCAACAACACACTTGCCTTTTAGAAATACAATACAGTCATCTTAACACAATACGGGGTGGATATATTTCTGCCAGTGAGTGGAAGGGAGGTGGGGGAAGAGGGAGGGGAGAAAGCAGGGGTCTGAGAGGAAACTATGTATGTGCGTTCTTCTAAATCTGGAAGGCGTAGTTGTTCAGTTAGGTGACTTAGACTCCCTGGCATGTGAGTAAATGTTCTGATGTCCTGTCGTCCAAGGGGCCTCCAGGCCCAAACCTCATCTCAGCCTGGCCTTTCTATTCAAAGTGTCCCGGGAACCACATCTAGGTCCATACAAGGTATCCAGAAAGTAGAAAGAGGACAGACAGCAAACACCATAATTGAGTTAATTGATGGGCAAAGAGTAACCCAGAGCTATACTTATAAAATGACAAGTATGCATTCGATTATAAGGTTAGCTATAAATGCACCCGAAGCGTCCAGAGATAAGAAATCACCAACAAAGTGGAAAGGGGAGTTTGTGTGGTGGGGGAGGGGGAGGATGGCAGCTCACTGAGTTCTTGCAGTAAGAGTCTTGCAGCCATTCTCATAGGCTCTGCCCCACCCTGTCCTCCCCTTGGCCCAGGGAGCCTGCTCCAGCTACCAAGTTGAACTCCCTCCTCAGGAGAGCCCAGTCAGAGCCTGCCTGGGGAAATTCCAGAGTCCAGTTTGTCTCAGCACCCTCTCTCTCTGCTTCCCACACTTCTCTCCAATTCCAGATACCCCATCACCTCTGTCCTACCATGCGCCAGGCTGGGGTTGGTTTCTAATTGCCACCCTCACTCCTACCTAGCACCCACTGTGTTCTACCCAGCTGAGGGCTCCTGGTTCCAAATTCCAAAGTCCTGCTTTTCAGGGCCTGTGAATCTAGATGAAATTTAGGCTAACGTTGGATTCTCTGTCGAAAAATTACCTTGACTCCCCTACTGCCTTTGAATGTTGATGTCCCCTGTATTTCTTTTTTTTTTTTTTTTTTTTTTTTTTTTTTGAGATGGAGTCTTACCCTGTCGCCGGAGTGCAATGGCACAATCCTGGCTCACTGCAACCTCCGCCTCCTGGGTTCAAGCAATTCTCCTGCCTCATCCTCCCAAGTAGCTGGGATTACAGGCATGCGCCACACCCAGCTAATTTTTTTTGTATCTTTAGTAGACACGGGGTTTAATCATGCTGGCTAGGCTGGTCTCAAACTCCTGACCTCGTGATCCGCCCACCTCAGCCTCCCAAAGTGCTGGGATAACAGGAGTGAGCCACCACATCCAGCCATCCCCTGCATTTCTTATCCCTGGCTCTTCTTCCCCTATTTCCTCTCTCTGTCTCTCTTTTCATAAAGTTAGAGACAGGGTCTCACTATGTTGCCCAGGCTGGACTCAAACTCGTGAGCTCAAGTGATCCTCCTGCTTCAGCCTTCTAAGTAGCTGGGACTTACAGGTGCTGATGCCACCACAGCTGGCTCCCTCCTCTGACTGAGTAGATTCTCCAGGTCCAGATCCCAGAAAATACCACCCAAACTGTAACAACCTAATGTGTTCGTCTCGCCCACTGTCCAGAAAAGCTAATGCACTAAGAACATGAGGTGTTGCAGCAAATAAACGGTTTAATTAGCTGGGCATGGTGGTTCACACCTGTAATCTCAGCACTTTGGGAGACCAAGGCAGGAGGATCACTTGAGCCTGGGAGTTTGAGACCCGCCTGAGCAGCATAGTGAGACCCCATCTCTACAAAAAATAAACAAAATTGTCTGAGGTGTTTGAAACAGAGCAACCCCATTTTGAATAGGAGCTGGGCAAAAGAAGGCTGAGACCTGCTGGGCTGCATTTCCAGCTGGTTAGGCATTCTAATTTGCAGGATGAGACAGGAGGTTGGCACAAGATACAGGTCATAAAGACCTTCCTGATAAAACAGATTGCAATAAAGAAGCCAGCTAAAACCCACCAAAACCAAGATGGCCATGAGTGTGACCTCTGGTTATCCTCACTGCTATGCTCCCACCAGCGCCATGACAGTTTACAAATGCTATGGTGATGTCAGGAAGTTACCCTATATGGTCTAAAAGGGGGAGGCAGGAATAATCCACCCCTTGTTAGGTTATAATCAAGAAATAACCATAAAAATGGGTAACCAGCAACCCTTGGGGCTGCTCTGCCAATGGAGTAGCCATTCTTTTATTCCTTTACTTTCTTTATATACTTACTTTCACTTTACTCTATGGACTCACCTTGAATTCTTTCTTGCACAAGATCCAATAACCCTCTCTTGGAGTCTGAATCAGGACCCTTTTCCAGTAACATCTTTCTGGAGAGCCATGAAGAGACTCTGCTGAGAAGACCCTTGACCCAAAGGAAATAGACTAGCACTGACTGGTTAACTATGGGTAAGTGGTGGAATACCCGGGTAAAGGATGGGATTGAGTTAGAGGCCCAACTTAGAGGAGTTAGAGTCTCTCCTCAGACAGAGAGGTTTCAAGGCCCCTCTTAATAAAAGGCAAGGATGCTTGACCAAACCTGGGTCCAAGGCCCAACGTAGGAAGATAGAGTCCTTCCTAAAATTTAGGGAGTTGGAGGCCTGTCTTGACAAAGTCCCTCTCTGCTAAGAACAGGTTTGGCATTGCAGGATGTTAACTGCTATTTCTTTGGATTAGTGTGCCTTGCACTCTTTGCTTATGGCTGTGGGTGACAGAATTAGTCATGTACAGGATCATGGGACATGGGGAGCTTTTTCCTCCCTAAAGGGGGAAACCTGAGAGGTGGTGAAACTGCTGGAAAAGATCCCTTTGTGACTGACAAACTGAACTTTTGATTCAGCATCGCTGGGATAGGTGGGTTTTTCTCTGACCTCTCTGAGCTCTTCACCTTCCCCACCCTACCACAGACAATGCTTTACTCCTTTTCTCTTCTTTCTCTTTCTTATCTTTTCTGTTACCCAGGGCTACCATCTTACCCCCACAAGTTGAAACTCCTCGTTGGAGGTTGGATTAACAATTATGGGGCCAACTGGGGTAAAGTCTGAGCCTTGCCAGTTTGATATTGGGTGCTAAGCAGAGTGGCTGATGTCTGTGTTTTATCACATGTATTTTGCTCCCGCCGGAATGGAAAAAGATAGTTTTCCTTTGTGTTGAGGGTTGGCCCCCAGGGCTACGGTGCAGCAAGCCAGGTCACTAGGGCCACTCAGGGAAAGGGAACCCAGAAGCCTGGCATGCTGGCAAAATGGTAAGAATTTCTTACCAGTCAGACTTCTGACCCCTCTCTCTTGCTGTGCAAACTGATTGAATGAATGGTGAAAATCTCTGTTATCTTCTCTAAAGTGTTGATTAATGGGAAAAAGGATCTGTGAGGTAATCTTACACTGTAGCAAATCTGGTGTGCTTTGTGTGTCTTTCTGTATTGTTCTGTCATAAAGATGGGTACCCTAGGACAGAATGCAAGCCTAGGACCCCTATAAACTCACTATTCAAGATGACCCAGCAAACCTGTCAGTTACAAATTTTGCTGCAGGTCTCTGAAACCAAAAAAAAAAAACTGGATAAAGTTTCCCTCTCATCTTGTTTCATGTCCTTGGGAGCGTGACCTTGTAACCATGTGACCGTACTATCTCTTGGTCTCTGCCATTTTACAATGATGGCCTGGGTTCAGTTCCAGCTTAAGGGATGACTCCTTTCTGGTTTGATTTCTGCATGACCTTTAACATTTGTTGATTCTCTTCCCCTCCATGTACAACTTCTGGTTTCCCTTCTTGAATCTTCCTTTCTTTCAGCTACCATTGGAGATTCTAGATCTTGTAAAAACTGCTTACTACCTCTTTGAAAATACCTCATAGACTCGTGATTAAGCCATAACTTTAGTTAAGACTTGTTGGTTTCACCCGTGAGGTTGCTTTTGATAAAGTTCAAAAGCCAGGAATCTTGGCCATTTGGCCTGGCTAAAGTCTGGTAATACGAGATTTAAAAAGACTTTTTAAAAGAGCACTGTGGTTAAGTCAGCTTATTCAAGCTCTAACAGTCTGGAAATCCTTGGGAAAAACATAGGAGGAGCCACAGATCCCGTTTTGGGAAAAACCTGTTTTCCTCATGGAACCTCAGGAATTAAAAAGTGGATAGATTCCTCTCAAAACCGAAGGCTTTGTACTGTTTTGCATTGCATTACCTGACATTTTTTACTTTTGGGGGTATTAAAAATTACTTCCCATTATGAGAGAACTTTGGTGTATAATAACTAGGTAGCAAATATTTTGTCAGAAAAGTAAAAAGCATGATGCCTTTTAGTTCACATGACTTGAGTAATCTTTGAGAAATAAAAATGGTTTTGAAGATTATTGGTAAAATAAAAATATCTTCAAAAATGTAGACATTTGGTCTAAATTAGGCAGGTCAGATATTAGATTTGCTAAATGCTTTAAGGTAATGAACTGCTTCTTTGACTCTTTGGAACATTTGTGAAAAATTGGTCTTGCGAAAGAAATTATGTGTGTGAACATATTGGCTAAAGTTAAACGAATAATATTTAGTTTTTCCACAAATTGAATATTGGAATAAAAGCACAACAGGTTTTTGTTAGAGCACTGATCTGCTCTTTAACAAAAATTATAAATTATGTCTTTTTCTGACCTAATTAATCTTTTAAGATATTAGGTTTCCTAAAGTCCAAAAATAACATAATTTGGCTTATTTGGCATAAAAAGTATACAGGAAGCATTGTCAAATATGAATAATGTTTGACTTTCTTTGGGCTGTATTTGTATAAATATTTTACTGGTATGTGTTCAAAAGTTATGTGAAACTCCTATAATTCTGGTAGAACTTAGTGTACATTATCAGTAATAACTGTTATGTTAAATTATTGTGTGTCACAGAGGTAACAAATTTCTTTGTCAATCATGGTTTTTTGTTTTTGTTTTTGTTTTGTTTTGTTTTTTGGAGACAGAGTCTTGCTCTGTTGCCCAGGCTGGAATGCAATGGTGTGATCTTGGCACTGCAACCTCTGCCTCCCAGGTTCAAGTGATTCTCCTGCCTCAGCCTCCTGAATAACTGGGATTACAGGTACACGCCACCACACCCGGCTAATTCTGTATTTTTAATAGAGACGGGGTTTCACCAGGTTGGCCAAGCTGCTCTCGAAATCCTGACCTCAACTGATCCACCCACCTCGGCCTCCCAAACTGCTGGGATTACAGGCATGAGCCACCGCGCCTGGCCTCAATTGTGTTTATGACTGTGGCTGTCCTAAGACTTTTTGTCATTCACAGACAACTGCTGTCTTGTTTTAATCTCTTCATAAGATGGTTTATAATCAACTATCGAATTCTAAAAGATGTTCCTAAATGTAGGTTTTCTGGTAACTTTGGAGATCGTGACATTACAATAGAGGAAAAAAACCCATGAGAAGCTGAAATGTTCATGAATATCAGCAGAACGGGAGTTAGCTGAATAGAATGAACGAACAGAAGACTGGAATCTGTTTTGACTTTTTGCTTTAAAAATTGCTGATTCTTTGTTTTGTGTTTCCGAGTCAAGAGAACTTTTCCTTTGAGCTATTTACAGCTTTTAACAATTGAGTAAAGTATACTCCTGTGAACAAAATTTGGGGCACATTTGTTTCTTTCTACCTGATTTCTCTAGAATTTGAAGATTGTAAGTATTCTTAGTTTATGTTAATATAGTTATTTGCAGAAGTACAATAAACATCTATTTTCATTTGTAACAGGGCACAATTAGAGAAACTGTTTATTTTACTGAGGTTTTGACTGGAATGGCATGCTTTTCTTTAAGGAATCAAACTTGACTTAGAGAGTCAATAAAAGCCCCTTGGGAAAACTGACCTCATACCTTGTCTACACAGCCCCTGTATAGGGTTCCATACCTTGTCTACACAGCCCCTGTATAGGGTTCCCGATCTCTGGTAAGTAAAGAATGTCACTTTCTGACAGGCTTCAGAGCCCCAGGTTATCTTAGGACCTCAAGAGGAGAGGAATTTACCCAACTCATAGGTATTTGAGGGTACAAACCCATGGCTGGGCTCAGCTTTAAAAATAAATCTTATGTGAAATTCCTTATAGAACAAAGCCAACTTTAAAAGCCTATGTGAAAAATAATTATTCTTGCTATACTTTATACAAATAATCAGGCCAAGTATAATAAAGTAAATCAGTCATACCATGATTTGCCTTTAGTAAAAGTGAGAGACTGGAGTGAGAAAAAAATATGTTTCAAGAACTATGGTACACCTGTTATTAGATTCTAGCCCCATCAGTTGTTTTTGAGGGTTTTTTTTTTTTTTTCTACAATCTAGATTAACTCTACTTATTCCTGTGAACCAACTAGTGATCTCTGGCTGCTGCTCAGAAGAAACAAGAAGGATGAGTAATGTAAAATTCTTGAACAATATTCTAATTCTGGACACATACTGGAATCATCTAGCAACCCCATATCATATCAGCTTGGTTTCAACAGTTGCCCAGTTCATAGAAAGGCTTCTTATTTCATTTACTTGGTATAATATTGCTTATTTAGCTTTACTCTTGTGGAATATATTGCTGTTGTATCTTATGTGTAGGAATGCAGGATAAGTTTACACAATGTTCTCTTAAACTGGACACTTATTAATCTTCTGGATATCACCTTTTGTCAGAACTTAAAGACTATAAATGACCCTCGCCATACCAATCCTTTCTGACTGAGCTCCTCTCTACCCCCAATACAAGAGACCCTAATAATAGTTAGGCAGAAATATCATCGCACCTATTCAGCATGAAGTTACAGAAGATGGATCTTCATCCCTCTGTAACCCTTAGGACTAAGGGTTCTCTTATAAAAGGAAGTGGGAAAATGTTAGAGATATTTGAGCCAGAGCAACTCCATCTTGAGTAGGGGCTGGGTAAAATAAGGCTGAGAACTGCTGGGTTGGATTCCCAGTCAGTTAGGCATTCTAAGTCATAGGATGAGACAGGAAGTCAGCACAAGATACAAGTCATAAAGACCTTGCTTGTAAAGAAGCCAGCTAAAACCCACCAAAACCAAGATGGCAATGGGAGTGACCTTTAGTCATCCTCACTGCTACACTCCCACCAGTGCCAAAATGGTTTACGAATACTGTGGCAATGTCAGGAATTTACCCTAGGTGGTCTAAAAAGGGATGGTATGAATAATCCACCCTTTGTTTGGCATATAATCAAGAAATAATGATTAAAATGGGCCATCAGCATCTGCCCATGGAGTAGCCATTCTCTATTCCTTTACCTTCTTGATAAACTTGCTTTCATTTTACTCTATGGATTCACCTCAAATTCTTTCTTGTGCGAGATCCAAGAACCCTCCCTTGGGGTCTGGATTAAGACCCCTTTCCGGTAACAAAATTAACCAGGTATGGTGGTCATGCATTTGTAGTCTCAGCTAGTAGGGAGGCTAAGGAAGGAGGATCACTTGAGGCCAGAAGATTGAGGCTGCAGTGAGCCAAGATGGCACCACTGCACTCCAGCCTGGGCAACAGAGTGAGACC
Organism: Macaca nemestrina; assembly: GCF_043159975.1. Lineage (NCBI taxonomy): Eukaryota > Metazoa > Chordata > Mammalia > Primates > Cercopithecidae > Macaca > Macaca nemestrina. Next base: position 15,143,777 of record NC_092129.1, read on the forward strand.
TGTCTCAAAAAAAAAAAAAAAAAAAAAAAAGTTAATTATCACCAACCAAGCAGAAGGAAAGGAAACATTTCTCAAATTCACCTCCCCAAAAGCTTGGAGGCTAGGGCTTTTAGGTATAATTTGGCAGGTAGGGGGCTAAGAAATGGGTCCTGCTGATTGATTGGGAATGAAATATAGAAGTGTCCAAAGTGCCTTCGCATGCTGAGTTAGTTTCTGGATGGGAGTTTCTGTGTGGGTGTCATGTTCCTTGGTATGAGTCATGGGTCCAGGTGGAGTCAGTTGGTTGCCAGAATACAAAAGTCTGAAAAATATCTCAAAGATCAATTTTTAGGTTTTGACAATAATGATGTTATCTGTAGGAGCAATTGGGATTGAGGAAGTTACAAATCTTGTGCCCTCCAGCTACGTGACCTTGGGCTGTAAGGGTTTATAGAAAAGCAAGCTAAGAAACAATAGCTGGTAATCATTTACGCCTACATTTTAGCAGAATTCAGGCCCCTCCCATAATCCTAACCTTGGGGACTTTCAGGAGTCTTACAAAGACAGTTTCAGTTCCTGGGCAAGGAGATTAGTTTTGGGAAGAGGTTGTTATCCTCTTTGTTTTAAAGTTAACAAAGGGGATCAGCTTGTGAGGCTTTAGAAGCAAGATGACGCCAGCTGTATCAGATTTCTCTCACTGTCATAATTTTTGCAAAGGCGGTTTTACTACTACTTGATAAAGCCAAGTCTCACAGCAGTAAGGGAAAGCAACCTTGCCAGAGTCTTAATAGTGTTTAGAAAGCAGAGGACGAAGGGAGATGAGGTTTTGGAGTCTGGTTCCCGGCAGGTATTTCAATGGAGGGGCTGGAATGGGGTTTGATACGGATCTTGATATGAGTTTAGGATTGGAGGACATAGTGAGGTGGGGATTTTGAGGCAAGGGGTTCAAAAGATTCTGGGGAGTAAACTGTTGTTTTACACTGAAAAGCTTAACCATTTGATATTCATCTAAATGAGTTTGGGAAGTTCTTGAAATGAACCACAAGGTATTTGTAACTTATATCTTTCTGGGCAAGAGTTTCCTGGAATAGTAAAGTCATGTTAATGAAGACAGGAAAATAGTAAAATGATGTCAATGTAGAAAGCCAGCTGTGTGGAGGGAAATAGTTTCAGTTCTTATCACACACCTACAGGCTCCTCAGCCCACCCCTCCCTCATCAGCTTAGATCCTAAGCCCTAGCTCTCCACTGGATGAAGTAACCTCTCTAAGATTCCCATGCAAATAGGTCACCCTGTCTAACATCCTTCCATGGCTCTTTGGCTTTCAGAATTGTGTCATCTCCTCATCACAGCTTTGAAGGACTCCCAGGACTAGATTCCTGCTCACCTTTCAGGTATCACCTCCAGTCACGTTTCCATGCAACTCCTCTGCTCTAGAACTGCAGGGCTCCATCAGTTCCCAAGACGCAGGGTGCCCACTCACACCACCACACCTTTATCCATGTCAGCCTGGAAATCCCTCCCCACCTCACTGGATAAATCCTACTCATTCTTCAGGACGCAGTTACAGTGCCACTTGATGTTTGGTCTCTGATGCCGACCAAATAAAGTTCCAACTCCTTTCTCCAGCTTCAGAAAGTGAGCTGTGGAGTCAGAAACACTACCTAACAGCTATGTAATCCTGAGGGATTCATTTAACCTCGCTTTCTCTTGAAGGTAACGATAATGCCTACCTGGTTATGATTATGAAATATGACCAGTGTTTCCCACACTTCAGCATCCCACCACTGATGACCATCTTCGTAACTGTCATATCTCTGTAATTTTCTAAATAAATTGACTCACGTTGTAAAAATTCTTTTTTTAAAAAAGATGGAGTCTCACTCTGTCACTCGGGCTGCTGGAGTGCAAGTAGCGCTGTTACAGGTAGTTAGACAAGCATGAGTGGGGCTGGAGAGGGCTCTTCCCCCACCCGCTAGGAATGTCAGGTGATGTTTTGGCAATGATCACATTGCCTCTCTAAAAGTGATACGTTGGCAGCCCGCACCAGGGAGAAGGCATTTCCTGATGGCCCACACCTGTTGCACTGAAGTGTTAACTGAATGCAGGCACCAGGAAGACACAACTTCCTGGGCATGTGCATTAAGAGACAAAATGGAGGCCCGGCAGGGTGGCTCACACCTGTAATCTCAGCACTTTGGGAGGCCAAGGCGGGTGGATCACCTGAGGTTGGGAGTTCAAGACCAGCCTGACCAACATGGAGAAAGCCCACCTCTACCAAAAAAGAATACCAAATTAGCCGGGCATGGTGGCGCATGCCTGTAATTCCAGCCACTCGGGAGGCTGAGGCAGGAGAACCACTCGAACCCGGGAGGCAGAGGTTATGGTGAGCTGAGAGCACGCCGCTGTACTCCAGCCTGGGCAACAAGAGTGAAACTCCGTCTCACACACACAAAAAAAGAGAGAGACAAAATGGCAAAGGATGACCTTCTGAGGGCACTCCACCAGAAAAGGGAAGAAAGCCTCAGATGGGCATGTGTACAACTTCCTAAACACTGCGAATGCTCACCTCCCAAGGATAAGGAGGGCACTGTGCATGCGGGCAGCCCACTCTGAGGGAAGAATCATGGGAAAGGGACCAGCCTATAAAGTCCTAGGATCAAGGTTCAACACTGCACTTGACGTTCAGGTGCCTGCTTGGGTCTAAGTGAATTTTCCTTTCTTTCCTATTCTAAAGTCTTTTTTAAAAAAATAAGCCTTTTTTAATAAACTGCTCTGAAACTTGCCTCAGTTTCTTTTTCTGCCTTATGCTCCTCGGTTGAATTCTTTCTTCTGAAAAAGCAAGAACTGAGGTTGCTGCAGACCTGTACAGATTCACCACCAGTCACTCTGATGTCTTCCACCGGTAACGGTGCAATCATAGCTTGCTGCAGCCTCAAACTCCTGGCCTCAAGCAATCCTCCCACATCAGCCTCCTGAGTAGCTGGGAATATAGGAGTGTGACCATGCCCAATTTAAAACTAATGTTTAATATGCTTGTTTCTATACGCTATGTGTATAAATCAGAGCTAAGTGGTGGAAACAGAAACCCCTCTAAGTATTTCAAGCAGAGAGGGATATAAGAAAGATAATTGTATACTTTCAACATTGTTGGAAGGACTGGAGGAGAAGTCAGGGGTCATAACATGAGTATTGGTTTCAAGGTCACACCTCCAGAGTTTCAACCCAGAGGTCAGGAAGCTGCTGGGCAGCTGCTGTTACCACCATGGCAGCACCACCACTGCACCACTGCCTCACGCCCGCTTATGAGGAAGATTGAACTGGGAACACTGCACAATTCCAAAAGGAACAATGCAGCCTATGTCATTGGTCATCTCACCCAGTGTCCTCCGAGAAAAGACAAAGTAAGGAATGAAGTGGATCATCTAAGGAACAAAATTAATCCTGGTTTTTGCCTTGCTGGAACACCTGCGCTGCTCTTATGATGGCCTTTTTTTTTTTTTTTTCCGAGATGGAGTCTTGCTTTGTCACCCAGGCTGGAGTGCAGTGGTGCAATCTCAGCTCACTGCAAGCTCCGCCTCCCGGGTTCACGCCGTTCTCCTGCCTCAGCTTCCCAAGTAGCTGGGACTAGAGGCGCCTACCACCACGCCTGGCTAATTTTTTTGTATTTTTAGTAGAGACAGGGTTTCACCATGTTAGCCAGGATGGTCTCGATCTCCTGACCTCATGATCAGCCCGCCTCGGCCTCCCAAAGTCTTGGGATTACAGGCGTGAGCCACAGTGCCCAGCATGATGGCCTGTCTTAAAAGGATGTTTATTTTCTGACTCCCATTTCCCTCTACCTCTCTTCTATCCTGCTGCTTCCAATTCTCTTTAGCTTCTTTAAGCAACTACAGGTGGCCAGTTGCTATCAAAGACTAGGAGAAGGTTTAAAGGAGGGATATTCATAAGATTTGGTCCTTCATTTAATAATATGTGTGTTACCTGCATCTGCTCTGCATGCAGGGGCAAAAATGAGTTTAAGATGTAATCCCTTATATAAAAACATATATACATGGCACCAGACACTGTGCTAAGCCCTTAGCATTCATTATCCCATTTACTTCTCTCAATTCTCTAAGATCAACACTGCTCTCATCCTCATATTCAGACAAGAAAAATGAGACTCAGAGAGAATGGGTAATCTTTTTAATGTCACCCAAGCTCTAGAGTTGCAGAGTCAGATTCAAACCCAGCCCTGTCTTACCCCAAAGCCACTGCCCATTCCATGACAGTGGCATTTCTTGTTATCGAAAAGTGTGGTGTTTTGCCAAGATGCCATCAAAATAACTAAAACCTAAATCTGGTAACTTCAGACTGTCAGTTCCCCACTCTCCCTAAGAAATGCCTACCAGTTCCTGTGTCATCAGCGCTTAAAGGCAGCTGACTGGCCTGGGGGTCAAATCAAACGCCTTAAGACTCCAGGGAGGAAGTACTCGCTTCTGAGTGTGGTATTGGAGACTTCCAGAAAGATTCGACATTTGATCCAAGATTGGAAAAATAAGTAAATATTGCCAGACAGAGGTGGGGCAAAGAGCATGTTCCAGGTAAAGATGCAGATGTGGGAAAACCTAGGGCCTCTTTGAGGGGTGTGTGGAACACGCTGGGAACAGCAGCAGATGAGGAGAGGACAAGTGTGTGGTACTTAGCCTAGTGCCCGGCACACAGGAAATACCGGGTACATTTTCCTGGAAGGCCTTGGAACTCATCATTAAGAGAGCAGCCTAGAGTCATAGGCCTGGCTGTAAATTCTGTCTCTACCACTTAAAAACTGTGAGACCTTGGGCACTGGCTTATCACTCAGGTGTCCCTTCCCCATCTAAATGGTGAACTAACAGTCTTGCCTCATGGTGGTCATGAGGATCAAATGACATAGGCCCTCTTAAGTGCTCTCTCTGGCGTCCTAATTAGGGAAAGGGAGTCAGGCTGGTGGGAGCAGGGGAAAGCAAAAAGAAGCAGATAAGCTACAAGTCTGCCTTTGTATATGCTCCAGCACAGCCCTGCTGCACAAATAACTCACAATCTTCCTATACCCAGCTATCACCAGATCTTCCGCTGATACGAAAAAATCCAAGTTAGCTCCCTGCAACCTTGGCGTTAATCAGTACTGAGTGCGGCACTCTGTAGCCCCAGAACCGTCCTATAAAATGTCCAGCAAGCCTTTGTTTCCTTGCAGTCAATGCCTCTTCTGCTGAGCCTGCCCATTGCTTCCTTGAAAGGTATTTTCATACTTTCTCTAATGAATCTGCCTTTTTCTACCTACAACTGTCTTGAGACGGAGTTTCACTCTTGTTGTCCAGGCTGGAGTGCAATGCTGCGATCTTGGCTCACAGCAACCTCTGCCTCCCGGGTTCAAGTGATTCTCCTGCCTCAGCCTCCTGAGTAGCTGTGATTACAGGCATGCGCCACTATGTCTGGCTAATTTTGTATTTTTAGAAGAGACAGGGTTTCTCCATGTTGGTCAGGCTGGTCGTGAACTCCCGACCTCAGGTGATCTGCCCGCCTCAGCCTCCTAAAGTGTTGGGATTACAGGCGTGAGCGACCGCGCCTGGTCTGTCTTAGTAAATTCTTTTACCTCCCTGCCACCGGCCAGATAGTCGTCGCTCACCCCTGACACTTTTTTCATGGCTTCAGTTGCAAGTAACAGCAAACCTAACTCAAACAGGCTGAAGAAAACAAGGGACGTTTTTGACTTACTCTGGGTAAAGTCCAGAGGTAGAGCAAGCCCCACGCGCCATGGGATCCAGAGAGACAATGTGATCAGGTCTCCCTTTCTCTCTCATTCTCCCTCACTTCTCCTCTCTGCTTCTCTGTGTAGATTTCAAACCCAGAAGAGAGAAGCCCCCTCTCCACCACACCTACACAGATTTCAGAAAGCTAAGGATGGGGCCAGGCGCAGTGGCTCATGCCTGTAATCCCAGCACTTTGAGAGGCTGAGGCAGGCAGATCACCTGAGGTAAGTAGTTCGAGGCCAGCCTGACCAACATGGCGAAACCCCGTCTCCATTAAAAATACAAAAATTAACCGGATGTGGTGGCACGTGACTGTAATCTCAGCTCCTTGGGAGGCTGGGACAGGAGACTAGCTTGAACCCAGGAAGCAGAGGTTTCAGTGAGCCAAGACAGTACCACTGCACTCCAACCTGGGCGACAGAGCGAGACTCCATCTCAAAAAAAAAAAAAAAAGAAAGAAAGAGAGAGAGAAAGAAAGCAAGCAAGCTGAGAGTGGCGGTGGGGTGGTAGAGGGTAGAATGCTCAGATTGGCTGGCCTGTGGCCAGGCTGTGAAATGCTCTTACTGGCTGGCCTGCATCATATGCTTATCTCTCATCAATAGCAGCACAACACTTCAGAGAGTGGGAGAGGAAGTGGGGGAGAAAGTACATTCCTGGAAAGGGATTTTGGATGGAAAAATTACATTTAAATGCTTTTAACAGAGTACCTGGCTTGTGATAAGTGCTCAATAAAGTTGGGGCCACAACAAGGGGAGCCTTGAATTCTAGGCCAAGACTATTGAGCAGTGGGGAGCTACTGAAGGTTTTGTCCAGAGTGGTGCTGTCAGAAGACTGGTCTGATAATGGGGGTGTGGCAGAGGGTGGAGGAGGGTGGAGAAGCTGATGGCAGAAAGATCCTCTGGGAGCTTAGTATTCAGCCTCCAGGTTAAAGAGATGATAGTAGACACAGAATAAAGGGCTTCATTCAATGATGGGGAAGAATGACAGGCTTTGGGAACCTACTCCCTGGGGTGGGCAAATAAATGTGAGGAGGGGAGAGGAGGTTACAAGCTTGAGTGTCTGCGAGGATGTTGGTCTTGAGAGGTGACAACATGCTAGCAGCCCTCACTCTCGGCGCCTCCTCAGCCTTGGCATCCACTCTGGCAGTGGTTGAGGAGCCCCTCGACGCACTACAGCACTGTGGGAGCCCGTCTCTGGGCTGGCCGAGACCGGAGCCGGCTCCCTCTACTTGCGGGGAGGTGTGCAGGGAGAGGCGCGGTCAGAAACCTGGGCTGTGCACCAGAGCTCGAGGGCCAGAGCGAGTTCGGAGTGGGCATGGGCTCCGCAGCCCCGCACTGGGAGCGGCCGGCCTGCGCCGTGAGCCCCAGGCAGTGAGGGGCTTAGCACCCGGGCTAGCAGCTGCAGAGGGTGCACCGGGTCCCCCAGCAGTGCCGGCCTGCTGGCACTGAGCTCAAATTCTCCCGGGGTCTCAGCTGCCTCCCCTCGGAGCAGGGCTCGGGACCTGCAGCCTGCCATGCCCGAGCCTCCCCCACCGCTGTGGGCTCCTAAGCAGCCCAAGCCTCCCCTACGAGCGCCATCCCCTGAACTGCAGCGCCCAGCCCCATCGACCGCCCAAGGACTGAAGAGTGCCGGCCGGGCCCCGAGACTGGCAGACAGCTCCACCCATGGCCCTGGCGAGGATCCACTAGGTGAAGCCAGCTGGGCTCCTGAGTCCAGTGGAGACTTGGAGAACCTTTATGTCTAGCTAAGGGATTGTAAACACACCAATCAGCACCCTGTGTCTAGCTCAAGGTTTGTAAATGCACCAATCAGTGCTCTGTGTCTAGCTAATCTAGTGGGGACTTGGAGAACTTTTATGTCTAGCTAGAGGATTGTAAATGCACCAATCAGCACCCTCTGTCTAGCTCAGGGATTGTAAATGCACCAGTCAGCACTCTGTCAAAATGGACCAATCAGCTCTCTGTAAAACAGACCAATCAGCTCTCTGTAAAACAGACCAATCAGCAGGATGTGGGTGGGGCCAGATAAGGGAATAAAAGCAGGCTGCCCAAACCGGGCAGTGGCAACTGGCTGGGGTCGCTTTGTGCAGCGTGGGTGCTTTGTTCTTTAAGTATTTGGGTCTGCGCAGATTGTATGAGCTGTAACATTTACCAGGAAGGTATATAGCTTCATTTTTGAGGCCAGGGAGAGCACGAATCCACCTGGAGAAATGAGTGGGAATGAACAACTCTGGACAAGAGGAACAGGAACAGAGAACTCCAGATGTGCCACCTTAAGAGTTGTAACACTGTGAAGGCGTGCGGCTTCACTCTTTAAGCGAGGGAGACCACAAACCCATCCGAAGGAATAAACTGGAAACACATCCGAACATCAGAAGGCACAGACTCAGAAGGCACAGACTCCGGACACACCATGTTTAAGAACTGTAACACACACTGCAAGTGTCGGCGGCTTTGTTCTTGAAGCCAGCGAGACCAAGAACCCACGAATTCCGGACTCAGTCTGACCTTTCCAGCTTTTTTCTTTCCTCCTCCCTCTTTTCCTCTTTTTCTTTCTTCTCCACTCGTTCAAAATGATGCATGTTTTCCTCTTACGTGGGCAGCACAGTCTTTTTCTGATGCGTTTCACGTGCACACCTGCTGAGGGCTCTACGTGGAGCAGTTTTGAAAGGATTCGTTCCTAAACAAATGTAGCAAATTAAGAAAGGTACCAGTGAATGAAATGTTTTCCTGTTAGCATAAAAGAAAAACAGGAGATCTGTAGAATGTGCATAAGACCTAGAATAGCTACTGTCAGTCTCTTTCAAAGAACAAGAAATGGATACAATTTTGGCCTAGGAACCTTGAATGTTATAACATGTTGGTGTTAGAAATCCAAAGAATGTAGCAGAAGACGGGTTCTGCCAGCATCAGTAGGGAGGTGCAAGGTGTGTGTGTGTGTTTACAGGTCTGTGAGTGAGCTGAAGAGTAGCAACATCTTCCAGACAGCTGCTTCTCGCAGTGACACTGGCCAAAGCTATCAAAAAATAAGGAGCAGGGCTGAGAAAGGCAAAAGAGAAATTTTTCCAGCTGTGCTTCCAAAATGTATTTCTTAAGGGGCTGGGGTTTGAAGCAGAGAGTTGCAGAATGTGGTGCACTGATGCTACCTGGAAGCAACGTGTCCCTGCTCCAGGGAGCCCTCAGCCCAGGCAGTATCCACAATACATTTTTTTTTTAAAGTGATGAAAATTTGCTCTTGTGTTTTGCCTTTGAAACTTGGGTGAGTTACTGAGTCTTTTGACAATCTGAAGAGGAATGCTAATCCCCCTTCATAATATGGGAAGTGAAACCAACTATAAACCACCCAAAGTAGTAATTATGGCATGGCCTGTTACTTGTCTGCCAGCTTCAGTCTTTCACAATGTAGCCTCTTGTATAAAGACCGCATAGGGGATGGCAGAACAGCAAATTAGAAGGCGCCTATGACCCTGAAAATCTGACACAGACGTTAACAGTGTAGTGACAAACAATCTTATCCAAAAAGGGTTGAAAAACCCCTCTACCCAAAAATTTCTGTCTTGTAGTCCACCACAGACGACTGACATGGCACCCTAAGTATCCCACTTAAGGATGAAGTATTGTCTCCTGAGAGCGCAGGCTCTCCCTTTCTTTATACCAAACACCTATTCATCCTTTCTCGTTCAGCTTCAGTGATGGGCATCTCCCAGGAAACTTGCTCTGTCCCCGATACTCTCTGTCCTCCTTCCTCCATCTCGCTTTCCAGCAGGAAGCTGACCATGAGGTTCTCTAAGCATTCATTTTCTCCAGCCCCTGTCAGCCCCCAGAGGGCAGGAGGCTTATCTTTCTGGTTTTGCATCCCCAGCACCTTGTAGTCAAAAGATGAATGAATGAGTATGATACAGTGGAAAGGCAACTAAACTTGGAGTTCAGTGCCTGTGCTAAAGAGGCTCCTTGCCTGGTGCTATGGTTTGAGTGATTTCCTCCAAAATTCATGTGTTGAAACGTAATGGTTCATGTAATAGTATTAAGAAGTGTGGCATCTAAGAGGTGATTATGTTTTGTGAATGGGATTAAAGCCCTGAGGCTTCCATGTAGCACTCAGTCCTTTTTTGTTGTTCTCCCTTCCACCATGTGAGGGGACAGCATTCATCCCCTCCGTAGGATGCTGCCCCAAGGCCCCTTCTTGGAAGCAGAGGAACTGAGAACTCATCAGCTGCCGCCTTGATCTTTGAATTCTTCGTTTCAAGAACTGTGAGAAATAAATTGATTTTTTATGAGTGACTGACTCAAGTCTGTGGCATTTTGTCATAACAGCTCAAATGGATTAAGATAGCTGGTGATCATGGACCTCTTGAATCTTGGCTTCCTCATCTGACAAGTAAAAAAAATAATCTCCCCTGCCCTTCCACCCTCCCCAGGTTTTCCACGGGATACAAGTGAGATAAGGGATTTGAAAAATCATTTAGCCAGAACGGAGCTCAGAAGGAAGGAAATCTGAGGACACACTAGTCCAGCTCACTCATTTTACAGATGACAAAACTGAGAGAATGCATGTGGTGGCACATGTCTTAGTCTCATCTATTTGGAAGGCTGAAATGGGATGATCCCTTGAGTCCAGAAGTTCAAATCCAACCTGGGTAACATAGTAAGAGCCTGTCTTTGAAGAAAAAAAGACGAAGATCCTCAGATTTTGTGTGTGTGTGTGTGTGTGTGTGTGTGTGTGTGTATAGAGACAGGATCTCCCTGTGGTTGACAGGCTGGTCTCAAACTGCTGACCTCAAGTGATCCTCCCACCTTGGCCTCCCAAAATGCTGAGATTATAGGATTCAGCCACTGAGCCCACGCTCAGGTGTTTTGTTTTTTAAATCAAAATTTATTATCCCTTTGTAAACCAAAAATAAAATTCCAAGACGCCCCGACCACCTGAATGGACTTCCTCCTCAGCCTGGGCTCTTTTAAAATTTAACCTGAAAGACTGTTTCAGGCCATGATGGGCAGTGGTGGTTGGACATGCCTCATTATACCTCTCCAGCATTAACATCAACACAGACTTTAAGTCTCATAAGAAACATTTTACAACCTATTCTCTCTGAAACCTACTACCTGAAGTCTTCCTCTGCCAACAAGAAATTTGGCCTCCACAACCTGTTATCTTAATCCAAACATTCCTTTCTATTGATCTCGGGTCTTTAGATAAACTCAACCAATTGCCAACCAGAAAATTTTAAAATCTACTTGTAAGCTGGAAACCCCTGCTTCACCTGCTTCAAGTTGTCCTACCTTTCAGGACCAAACCAATGTATTTCTTTCTTTCTTTCTTTTCTTTTCTTTTCTTTTTTTTTTTTGAGACAGAGTCTCACGTTGTCACCCAGGCTGGAGTGTGCAGTGGTGCAATCTCGGCTCACTGCAACCTCTGCCTCCTGGGTTCAAGCGATTCTTGTGTTTCAGCCTCCCGAGGAACGAGGATTACAGGCAACACCACCATACCCAGCTAATTTTTGTATTTTTAGTAGAGAGGGTTTCACCATTTGGCCAGGCTGGTCTTGAACTCCTGACCTCAGGTGATCCACCCACCTCAGCCTCCCAAAGTTCTGGGATTACAAGCATGAACCACAGCACCCAGCCTCCAATGTATTTCTTAAATGAATTTGATTGAAGTCTCATATCTCCTTAAAATGTATAAAACCAAGCTGCAGCCTAATCATCTCGGGCACATGTTCTCAGGCCCTCTTGAGGGCTCTTTCATAGGCTATGGTCACTCAAAGTTGGTTCAAAATAAATCTCTTAAAATATTTTACAGAATTTGACTCTTCATCAACCGCTTGTCCCATTTCTGTAGAAGCCTGCTCTTAGAATCTGACCTGGAAGCAGAAATCTGTTAAATTCATTTTTTCAGGAGTTAATAATAGTTGTTGACAGTGTAATAGTAATATAGTCAGGAGATGGAGAGATACTAGGTAGAAGAGGATGGTTTCCCAGCAAAGGCTCCATCCTCAAGCCTAGCTACTCGAGGCCCTAAATGGGAACAGGCATTCCTGTTTTCATGTCCCAGAAGTTGTCTTTTGACCCCCCTATCCTGTACCCATATAACAGACCTCAGGCTCCAGAAGCAGATGAGCAGACAAGGAGATGAGAAGATGAACAGAAGAGCAGAAGAACAGCAGAATGGTGTGGCAGAGAAGAGAAAGAGCATCTGAACTCCAAGGGAAGATCATCTTCCCACTCCATCCCCCTTCTAGCTCCCCATGCATCCCACTGAGAGCCACCTCCACCACCCAGTAAAACCCCCACATTCACTACCCTTCAAGTCCGTGTGTGACCTGATTCTTCCGGGATGTTGGACAAGAGCTTGGGATACAGAAAGTTGTCACACTGGCCGTCTGCCCTTGCAAAAAGGCAGAAGATCCACTGAACTGGTTAACACTTAAGCCATCTGTGGACAGCAAAGCTAAAAGAGCACACTATAACACATGCCATGCCCACTTGGGCTTTGGGAGTCACAGGCACCCACCCCAGATGTTGCCTTGGGGCTGGAGCCTCAAAGCACTTGCCCTAGCTCCTGTGCCTGCCCCTCTGTGTGCTCTCCCTCCTGTTAGGGGTTTGAGTGTGTGGTGACCCAACACATGAGCAATAGCCCTGTTGCATGTCCTGTAAGGGTAGCCAGGGAATTCTCCCACTTCAAGAGTACCTCTCCTAGAAGTATTTGCATTTTACTTAAGAGATACTACACAGTAGTAGGATTTCTTCTAAGTTTTCTTTCACATTTCTTTGAGCAGATTAATAGATGAGTACTTTTGGATGGGACAGTTTCCAAGTCTTTCTCAATTTGCATGATACACATGGTTGCCTCTCTATATACTATATCTTGCATGGAATATTAGAGAAAAGTTGCATTAATATGTGAGGAGACATCATTGACCTTACACAAGTGGCCCCCATGCCCCTAAATCTAAAGGATTCACCTTCAAATATTAAAAACCAGAATACTCAGTCATGAAAGCAGTAAACATCTTCAAAGAGATGAAAAAGTAATCACAGCATATTGGGAAAAAACCTTCAGACAGAAGTAAGGAAACCTGAGGTCCAACTCTCACCATGGCAAATTATGCGAACTTGGGTAACTCTGTCTGAGCATTCCCCCGACCCTCAGTATTACTCAGTATTAATACTTGTGTGTGTGTGTGTGTGTGTGTGTTTGTATACATAGGTCAAAATTCAAAAGGTACTATTGTCAGAGGTATACAAACCAGCGCAACTCCATCTCAAATAGGGGCTGGTTAAAATAAAGCTGAGACCTACTGGGCTGCATTCCCAGGAGGTTAGTCATTCTTAGTCACAGGGTGAGATAGAAGGGCGGCACAAGGTACAGGTCACAAAGACCTTGCTGATAAAATAATGTGGTAAAGAGGCCGGCCACATCCCACCAAAACCAAGATGGCAATGAAAGTGACCTCTAGTTATCCTCACTGCTCATTATACACTAATTATAATGCATTAGCAAGCTAAAAGACACTCCCACTAGTGTCATAACAGTTTATAAATGCCATAGCAACATCAGGAAGTTACCACATATGGTCCAAAAGAGGGAAGAATCCTCAGTTCCAGGAATTGCCCACCCCTTTCCCCAAAAACTCATAAATAATTCATCCCTTATTTAGCATATAATCAAGAAATAACCATTAAAGTGGGCAACCAGCATCCACAAGGGTTGCTCTGCCTATGGAGTAGCCATTCTTTTATTCCTTTACTATCTTTTTTTTTTTTTTTTTTTTTTGAGACGGAGTCTCGCTCTGTCACCCAGGCTGGAGTGCAGTGGCACGATCTCAGCTCACTGCAAGCTCCGCCTCCCGGGTTCACGCCATTCTCCTGCCTCAGCCTCCCCAGTAGCTGGGACTGCAGGCGTCCGCCACCTGGCCCGGCTAGTTTTTTGTATTTTTTAGTAGAGACGGGGTTTCACTGTGTTAACCAGGATGGTCTCGATCTCCTGACCTCGTGATCCGCCCGTCTCGGCCTCCCAAAGTGCTGGGATTACAGGCTTGAGCCACCGCGCCCGGCCATTCCTTTACTATCTTAATAAACTTGCTTTTACTTCACTCTATGGATTCACCTTGAATTCTTTCTTTCATGAGATTCAAGAACCCTCTCCTTGGGTCTGGATCAGGACCCCTTTTCATTAACACTGTGGTAAAATATAATAGAAAATATATACTGAGTCTTTGTCCCTGGTTCATGATACAGAGCTCCTAAAACCCTCGGAGTTTCCTGCATGATAGAGAAAATAGGAGCATCTTTTACTGTTCATAACAAGCCCCTTTCAACTGTACCTGAGTTTATGCTAATAAAGTGACTCCTGGAGGACCTCTAGATAGCCTGAGGATAGAGGTTCTTCTCCTGAAAGACCAAGCCTTGATTAGATTATTGGAACCTTCACCCTCCAACCTCTGGAAAGGGAAAAGGGGCTGGAAATTGAATCGGATCACCATTGGCCAGTGATTTAATCAATCATGCCTATGTAAGAAACTCCATGTAAACCCCTTAACAACAGGGTTTGGAGAGCTCATGGGCTGGTGAACACATCCAACCCGTGCTGGGAGGGTGGCTGGCTCCAACTTCACAGGACAGAAGCCTCTGCTCTTGGGACTCTCTGGGGTTCTACGCTCCGTACCTCTTCCTCTGGCTGTTCACTTGTGTCCTTTATAATAAACTGATAAACATAAGGAACATGATTTCTTGAGTTCTGGGGGACATTCTAGCGAAATACTCAAACTGAGGAGGGATTCATGGCAATCACCAATCTACAGCTAGTCAGAAATATGGGCCTGAGCACGGTGGCTCACACCTGTAATACCAGCGCTTTGGGAGGCTGAGATGGGTGGATCACAAGGTCAGGAGTTCAAGGCCAGCCTGGCTAATATGGTGAAACCCTGTCTCTACTAAAAATGCAAAAATTAGTCGGGCATGGTGGTGCGCGCCTGTAATTCCAGCTACTCAGGAGTCTGAGGCAAACAAATCACTTGAACCCAGGAAGCGGAGGTTGCAGTGAGCCAAGATCGTGCCACTGCATGGGCGACAGAGAGAGACTCTGTCTCAAAAAAAAAAAAAAAAAAAGAAAAAGAAAAAAAAGGTATGAGTGGCCCATGACTTAAGACCAGCATCTGAAGTGGGGGCGGTTTTGTGGGGCTGAGTCCTTTAACTTATGGAATCTGACACTAACCCTAAGTATATATGAGATAGAATAGGAATGAGACGTGGCTCCTCCTTCATAATGTTTATGCCTTTTACTTAAAGAATTAGGAATTGCCCTTAGGAAATCTACATATCAAACCAAAGTTGTGGAGTGTCCCACCTGGGAAGGAATGCTGGACAATTGATTACAGCCTTGTTGCTGCTGGTCAGACCACCAGGTGGTCCATTACTCAAGAAAACCATCCTGAGCAGATAATGCTGACCTGCATACCCTACCCTTCAACCTGCATACCCTACCCTTCAACCTGCATACCCTACCCTTCAACCTGCATAGCCTACCCTTCAACCTGCATACCCTACCCTTCAACCTGCATAGCCTACCCTTCAACCTGCATACCCTACCCTTCAACCTGCATACCCTACCCTTCAACCTGCATACCCTACCCTTCAACCTGCATAGCCTACCCTTCAACCTGTATACCCTACCCTTCAACCTGCATTACCCTACCCTTCAACCTGCATAGCCTACCCTTCAACCTGCATACCCTACCCTTCAACCTGCATTACCCTACCCTTCAACCTGCATAGCCTACCCTTCAACCTGCATACCCTACCCTTCAACCTGCATAGCCTACCCTTCAACCTGCATACCCTACCCTTCAACCTGCATAGCCTACCCTTCAACCTGCATACCCTACCCTTCAACCTGCATACCCTACCCTTCAACCTGCATACCCTACCCTTCAACCTGCATAGCCTACCCTTCAACCTGCATAGCCTACCCTTCAACCTGCATAGCCTACCCTTCAACCTGCATACCCTACCCTTCAACCTGCATAGCCTACCCTGATGTCTCTCCATCTCATGCCGCCTTCGTGTCTGGCCATAACCTCCAGTGATGTCTTATCTGGAAAAACTCTTTCAGACTCATGTCACTTTCTATTGAGAGTCCAAGAACATGTGGTCGGTAACACAGAGGGTCAGAACTGAATTGAATTGTTGGACACTTGGTTGATATCAGATAAACAGAGAATTACAGAGGTACAAAGAGCAAGCAATGAAAAATCACCTTTCCAATCCTATTCTCCTACATCTTGCTTTCCTCTCTGGGCCCAGCAGCAACTACTATGATCAAATTCTTGGTACTGTGGACTGAATTGTGTCCTCATCAAATTAATATGTTGAAGCCCTAATTCACAATGTGATGGTGTTTAGAGATGAAGGCTTCGGGTGGTAATTAGGTTTGGATGAGTTGATGAGGGTGAGACCCTCATGATGGGATTAGTACCCTTGGAAGAAGGGACACTGGGTCGGGTACAGTGGCTCACGCCTATAATCCCAGCACTTTGGGAGGCCGAGGCAGGTGGATCACTGAGGTCAGGAGTTCCAGACTAGCCTGGCCAACATGGCGAAACCCCGACTCTAATAAAAATACCAAAAGAATGGTCGGGTGTGGTGGCACACGCCTGTAATCCCAGCTACTCAGGAGGCTGAGGCAGGAGAGTTGCTTGAACCCGAGAGACGGAGGTTGCAGTGAGCCACGATCGTGCTACTGCACTCCAGCCTGGGTGACAGACCTAGACTCCATCTCATAAAAAAAAAAAAAAAAAAAGAGAGAGACACTGAAGAGCTTTCATAGTCTGTCTCCCTCAACAGACCCCGACATACTGGCACCCTGATTTTGGACTTCCAGCCTCCAGAACTGTGAAAAGATTAATTTTTGTTGTTTAAAACACCTAGGCTATGGTACTTTGTTATGGCAACCCCAGCTAACTAAGGTATTTGGGTATCCTTTCAAAAATATTTTATGCATAAACAAGCAAAAAAACAAAAATCAATATATTTGTTTCCTTCCTTTTGTTTTTACACAAATGGTTCTGTAACTTGCTCTACTCTGTCGTAGAGGACAGTTCAAGCCACTATATTTCTCTTTCTAAATAGCTCTACAATATTTTTCCATTATTTAAAAAAAAGAAACAGTAACCAAAAACATTGTAACCAAACTTCTATTGTTGAACATTTGGATTGTTTCCAGTCTTTCACAATTACAAATAAAGCTACCATGAATAATTTTGCCGTAATAATATGTGCTATTTGCACATATGAGAGCTATTTGTTGGCTAAATTCCCAGAGGTGAATTGCTGGGTGAAAGTATATTTATATCTATCATCTTGAAGGATATTGCAAAATTATTCTTCATAGTCATGGTGCCAATTTACACTCCATTCAGTATGTTGTAATACTATTTATTTTTCTCTCACTTTCACCTACACACTATGTTAGCAAACTTTTGAGATTTGCCAAATTGGCATGTAAAATGTTACTACTTTATAGTTAGTATTTTCTCATATTTTCTTATTATGTATATAATTGAGCATCTTTCATATGCTTAAGACCCTGTTGTGTTTTTCTTCTACAGTTCACATTTTTTTTTTTCATTTTTCTGTTGGTTGTTGGTATTTTTCATTGTTTGTAGGAGTTTTTTGTATAACAGGAATATAAAACCTTTACATATGATGGAAATTGTATACTTCCCCCCAGTCTGTTGTTTGAATTTTCACTTTCCTTATGGTTATTTTTGTCATATTGAATTATATTATTATTATACAGTCCAATTGATCAAGCTTTTCTTCTGGGTTTCATATTATACTCAGAAATTTCTTCCCCATTTCATGATGAAAACATTCTCTTTACTTCCTATATTTAAATATTGGATCCATCTGAAATGTATTTTGGTATAAGATGTGAAATATGAATTCAACTTGTTTCCAGAGAGCATCTGGTTTGTCTCACTCCCATTAACTAAGTAATCCATTTTTTCCTTCTATATTTGAAATGCACTGTTATCATATCGCAAAACAACAGTATATATCATAAATGATGTCTGATATGCATTTCAGGACTTTATACCCTGTTCCATCAAGCTGCCTGTAACATGCCAGCACTGTGCTACATAAATTATTCTGGTTTTATATAATAATATGCTTTAATATCTGGGTTGTTCTCCACCCCTTCTTTTTATAATTGTTCCAACTCTTCCTGCCTAATTTATTTTTCATATTAACTTGAGAGGCACCTTAATTGGTCTCAAAAAAAAAAAAAAAAATTCCTTACAGCGTTTTTTGTTTTTTTGGGTTTTTTTTCTTTTTTTTTGAGACGGAGTCTTGCTCTGTCGCCCAGGCTGGAGTGCAGTGGCCGGATCTCAGCTCACTGCAAGCTCCGCCTCCCGGGTTCACGCCATTCTCCTGCCTCAGCCTCCCGAGTAGCTGGGACTACAGGCGCCTGCCACCTCGCCCGGCTATATTTTTGTATCTTTTTTAGTAGAGACGGGGTTTCACCGTGTTAACCAGGATGGTCTCGATCTCCTGACCTCGTGATCCGCCCGTCTCGGTTTCCCAAAGTGCTGGGATTACAGGCTTGAGCCACCGCGCCCGGCCCTCCTTACAGCGTTTTTACTGAGATTGCATTAAAATAAAGACAGTTGACATGATTATGATGAGTCTTTCTACTCAAAAGCAGACCATGCCTTTCCAATTGTTCACATTCTCTCCTGTATTTCTCAGTAGGGTTTAAATTTTCTTGAACTGGAACTTCTATATTTCTTTTAAGCTTAATCTACTTTTTCAGCTACAATGTAAGTAGGATCTTCTATTACATCTTCTCATTGATTATTGTTTTATACTTAAAAGGCTATTTCTGGGCTGGGTGTGGTGGTTCACGCCTGTAATCTCAGCAACTTGTGACGCCAAGGCAGGCAAATCACTTGAGGCCGGGAGTTTGAGACCAGCCTGGCCAACATGGTGAAACCTGATGTTTACTAAAAATACAAAAATTAGCCAGGTGTGGTGGCACTTGTCTGTAATCCCAGCTACTTGGGAAGTTGAGGCATAAGAATTGCTTGAACCTGGGAGGCAGAGGTTGCAGTGAGCCAAGATCACACCACTGCACTCCAGCCTGGGTGGCAGAGTGAGACTGTCAAAAAAAAAAAAGGACTATTTCTCTGTATTTATTTATTTTTACCAAGCCAAATTACTTCCCATATTGTTTGACATAATTTTTCAAATGACTCTTTTTAAATTTTCCAGATATATCATGATATCATCTGCAAATGATGGTTATGTTATTTTTTTTTTTTTTTTTTGAGACGGTGTCTCTCTGGAGTGCAGTGGCAGGATCATGGCTTACTGTAGCCTCCATCTCCCCAGGCTCAGGTGATCCTCCCATCTCAGTTTTCATATGTTTAGTAGAGATGGGTTTTGCCATGTTGCTCAAGCTGGTCTTGAACTCCTGGGCTCAAGTGATACACCCACCTCAACTAGTGCTAAGATTACAGGCATGAACCACCATGCCTGGCCACCTCCTCTTTTTTCAGTTGATGCCTAGTTTCTTGTATCTAATTGAATTAGCTAGTACCTGCAGAATAATGTTAAATAATTGCAGTGTGCCTGGACACCTTTGCCTTGTTTCTTACTTTAATGGAAACATATGGTATTCCTCCATTCTCCATTATGCTCAGTGCTAGGTTTTAGACCAAGATAGAGATATTTACTCATGCTGAAAGTATCCATCTATTGCTGGTTTATGAAATCTTCACCAGGAATGAATACTGGATTGTATCAAATGCCTTCTCAGTACCTATTGAAAAGATAATATTAATGTTCTCATGTCATAATAAAAGAGTTCAAAATAAAGAATGGTCATTGGCTGGGCACAGTGGCTCACATCTGTAATCCCAGCACTTTGGGAGGTTGAGGTGGGTGTATCATGAGGTCAGGAGTTTGAGACCAGACTAGCCAACATAGTGAAACCCCCATCTCTACCAAAAATACAAAAAAATAGCCAGGCGTGGTGGTGGGTGCCTGTACTCTCAGCTACTCGGGAGGCTGAGGCAGGAGAATTGCTTGAACCCAGGAGGCAGAGGTTGCAGCGAGCTGAGATTGTGCCATCGTACTCCAACCTGGGCAACAAGAGCAAGACTCCATCTCAGAAAAAAAATAAGAATGGTCATTGCATTCCTGTAATAAACTCTAATTGTTAATTTATTATCCTTTTCATGTGCTGCTGAAGTCTGGTTGCTAATATTTTATGTTGGATTGTTGTATTGATATTCATAAATGGGATTAGTCTAGAATTTTCCTGTGCAATCATTGTTGCACACTGTTTTCAATGTTATGTTGGCTTCATATAAAATAACTTGGGTATTTTCTCTTTTTATGCTCTGAAACAATTCAAATAGCATTGAAGTCATCTGGATCTTTCATAAAATTTCTTTTCTTATGATTCTTTGCTTTACCAACTTTTTCAGTTAATAGTCTATCTACTGGTCCTAACTGCCTCAGATAAAAGTATTTTTATTATTTTTATATTTTCTATAACTAAATACTGTATACAGTATATTACCCTTATAATCACAAGGGTATTAAAATAAGGAAATAATCAGAGAAATGCACAATTGTCTATGTACAATATTTTCAGTATAGCATTATTTATAAGAAAAGCAAAAAGGAAGCAACTTAAGGGCCAAATGTTCACAGGGGACTAGTTAAGTAAATTATGGTGTTTTCTATATAAGAAAGTACTATGCAGCTGTTGAAATTTATATTTTGGCATAGGGGAATATACAGTCTTGAATCTTCTGAGGTTTTCATACTAGGATGTTATTACTTCTGTAATAAATAATATATAATTTTTTCTTTTTTTTTTTTGAGACAGAGTCTCTGTTGCCCAGACTGGAGTGCAGTGGTACAATCTTGGCTCACTGCAGCGTCTGCCTCCCAGGTTCAAGCAATTCTCATGCCTCAGCCTCCTGAATAGCTAGAACTACAGGCATGTGCCACCGCAGCTAGCTGATTTTTGTATTTTTAGTAGAGACAGAGTTTCACCATGTTGGCCAGGCTGGTCTTGAACTCCTAGTCTCAAGTGAACCACTGGCCTCGGCCTCCCAAAGTGCTGAGATGATGGGCATGAGGCACTGCGCTTGGCCAATAATATATAATTTTAAAATGAAAGTAAAAATGATGGCCTAGTTGCATATTTATTAAGGTGGAAAGATGTTTATAATATATGACAATGCATACACCTGTGTTTAATAAACCCTAGGCATTCTGAAGCATACTAACCACTTACATAAATATCCTTAATCCAAAATGATTGTCTGAAAAGATAGACAGACTGCTGGTAGGGAAAAAAGGTCTCTTCCTTCTAGGAAATCTTGAAAAACACTGCTTGTTCCCAGAAAATTTCTAGAAAAGTTTAAAATCAGTACTTTAACTTCTTTAACAGTACAGTACTTTAACCTCTAAGTTTTGAGGAACTATTTCCAACGTTAACCAAGCCTTTTAACATGTGTCTGAAAGTATCTGTGTTCCTGAAAATAGAATCCTAGAATAAGAGAATGTTGCAGCTAACTGGACCTCGGAGTTCATTCGGAAACAACCCCCTGGTTTTTACCAGGGGACACTGTTAAAAAAAAAAAAAAAAAAAAAAAAGAGGACACTCTGCTGAGAGAGGTGATTTGGCCAACAGCAAAGCATGAACAAGGCAAACAGAAGGCAGATGCCGGTTTATTTGGATTTGTTCCCAACAAACTCCAAGACGTCAAACTACAGTTACTTAAAAATGTACCAACGTGTTTCACCCAGAATTGCCAAATGAGGACATTCTGGAAGAAGCCAAAGATTCCACGGGAGTAAGATCCTTCCCTCTCCAGACCAATGACAACAGTCTCTGGACAAACCTGACAAAATCCATTCTCAACACGCTTTCTCACTGCAAATGAATTTCAATTTACAACAAAACTCAACATGAAACCCAAACCTCCTTGGAAAGGCCAAGGAAAAGAGTCTAATTTAACTATTTACCTCCCAAGTAAATGCACATTAACTTTTTCCTAAAACTCATTTTCCAGATTTACCTTTAAAACAAATATATGCTCCTCAAGGATGTTAGAAAACACTGAGTTACATTCAGTAATTCTTAATCATAATCTTTCATCAGGCAAGATTTCTTACTGTAGCTGAAGTTCTGTTCAACAAATACTAGAGACACAGCCAATGGATGGTTATTTGAAATAAGTGGGTCCACGTCCAAGACTTGAGTCATTGTTTTGTTCTGCAAACATGTTTTGCTATTGTAATAATCTTTCTCTATAGAGCCTTTTCAGTTTATGATGTAACTCCTTTATGGAATTTGGACTCCTCCATGAAAATTTTATGTGTTCAAGTAAAAAAAAGTACAGTTGACCCTTGAACAACACAGGTCTGAACAGCACAGATCCACCTATACGTGGATTTTTTTCAACCAAATGTGGATTGAAAATACAGTACTCAAGGGATATGAAACCCACCTGTACAGACAGCTGAGTTCTCCTATGTGCGGGTTCAGCATGGCTGACTGTGGGACTTGCCTTAAGCATGCATGGATTTGGTATATAGGTGAGGGGGCGGGTGAGGCGGAGAGGTCCTGGAACCAATCCCATGGGTATACCAAGGGACGACTGTATAATCACTTTGGAATCACTACTGGAAAGAAGTGTTAATACAGCAATATGTTCTTCCACACAAGTTAGTTCGCTGATTACTGGGTGCACAACCAGAGAGGTTTAACACATAATCCCTGCCTTAAAATATCTTCATTGCCAATGAAAACATTTATCAGCCTCATAGAGGCAGAATTCAAAGCAAAGAAAGTTCAGAAAAGATTAAAACTTTACTGGTCATGCCCTGTTTTTGCCATTAGGTATCCTTTCTCCTGAGTGTGCACAAGATCTTTTCCTCTGGGAGCAACCTTACCCTTTGCTCAGCAGAGGCAGATCCAGGTTTTGTGAGACTTAAAGTTTATATAACTTGGGGGAACCATTTTAGAAGATTAAAAATTATAAACACAAAGTCATTTAGAATAAGAAAAGAAATCACAATATTTTACACATTTTAAAAAGCCGATAAATACATATGTGAAATAATGCATATGTTAATTAGCTCAATTCAGCCATTCCACAATATGCACATATTTCTTTTCTCTTTTTCTTTTCTTTTTTTTTTTTTTTAGATGGAGTCTTACTCTGTAGCCCAGGCTGGAGTGCAATGGCGCGATCTCGGCTCACTGCAACCTCCGCCTCTGGGACTCAAGCAATTCTCTTGCCTTAGCCTCCCGAATAGCTGGGACTACAGGCCCGTGCCACCAAGCCCAGCGAAGTTTTTTGCATTTTAGTAGAGACGGGGTTTCACCATGTTGTCCAGCGTGGTCTCAAACTCCGAGCTTAGGCAATCTGCCTGCCTCAGCCTCCCAAAGTGCTGGGATTACGGGCCTGAGCCACCACGCCCAACCATATGTACATATTTCGAAACAACATGTACATGATAAATATATGCAGTTATCTTTTCTCAACTTAAAAAATTAATAGGGAAAGGAGTATCACTAATGCCTGTAATCCCAGTACTTTGGGAAGCCGAGGTGGGCAAATCACTTGAACCCAGGAGTTTGAGACCAGCCTGGCCAACATGGCAAAACCCCATCTCTACAAAAACTACAAATAAGAGCTGGGCGTGGTGGCATGCGCTTGTGGTCCCACCTACTCGGGAGGTTGAGGTGGGAGGATCGCCTGAGCCCAGGGAGATTAAGGCTCCAGTGAGCTTTGATGGCGCCACGGCATTCCAGCCTGGGCAACAGAGGGAGACCCTGTCTCAAAAAAAAAAAAATTCATTCATTAAAAAAAATACATAATGTTAAAATTTTTAAAAAGAACACAACACGAAAGTAGAGGCACACAAAACCTGCAAACCAATTCAGATGCACACATGTGGACACATGCTCACCCGCAGCAAAAAAAATGCTGACAATTATTATTTAGAAATCACAAAATCTGAAAAACTAGCCTAGTATTTGTATTAATGAATGTCCTGGTCCTCTCTCTAATATTTTTCTCCTACATAACATTGTTTTCTGAGGCCGGGTGCGGTGGCTCAAGCCTGTAATCCCAGCACTTTGGGAGGCCGAGACGGGTGGATCACGAGGTCAGGAGATCGAGACCATCCTGGCTAACACGGTGAAACCCCGTCTCTACTAAAAAATACAAAAAACTAGCTGGGCGAGGTGGCAGGCGCCTGTAGTCCCAGCTACTCGGGAGGCTGAGGCAGGAGAATGGCGTGAACCCGGGAGGCGGAGCTTGCAGTGAGCTGAGATCCGGCCACTGCACTCCAGCCTGGGCGACAGAGCGAGACTCCGTCTCAAAAACAAACAAACAAACAAACAACAACAACAAAAAAAAACATTGTTTTCTGGATCAGACCTTATCTGAGTTCAACCACCCGTGAATTTTCTGTTATAGAAACCAATATGTTTCTTTGTTGTTTGAGTTATTCGTGCACAGATATATGAAGAATTCATACTAAGCTTTAAAGATAGATAGACCTACAGTCATGAAGAAAAGCACTTCAAGATTTATCCCAGCTTACAATATACAGAACGATTTGTGCAATCACATACCAGTTTCTTCCAACAGCAGAAAAAACTTAGAATCACTTAATTTTTAGCACTGTGTGATTAAATATCATTGAAATATACAAGAATACATGGGCAAATAAGAATATTTGTAAGGCCAGAACAAGAAAACAAAAACAATATTATTGCCTTTACCAACTATTTAGTAATGAGACCTTAACAGAAAATGCTAATACAGCTTCTTTGATGTGGTTGCCTAGAATTGATTATTGCCAAGTACTGCTTTGTGTCCAGTGGAACAAAGAGATAATCAAAGACGGAAAAAAAAAAAAAAAGGTAGCAAAAAGTTTGACATAAAACTGTATTTTCTAAAACTTCATTAAGGAAGGGCATTAATAAGAAGCAAATTAAAATCATAACGTGCAGCAAGCATTAGGTAATGTAGGTTTGAGATATAAATGTGCCATTGGAAAACAACAGCGGCTCTTCGAAAATGCCGCACGACTTTCTGCAGTGTGGGCAAACAGTCGTTTTGAAAGTGTGTGAGCTCAGTGGGATTCTGTTTGCAATTATGAAAGAAAGGAGTCAAAACAATAACTGCAGAATATGATTTGGAACGGAGTCCTGCTGGGGTTCATTGTTTTATTACTGCCGGCTAAGGAGCTGAGGCGGCCAAGCACACTAAGTCTTAGCACGTCTTTTATAATTAGGGCTTATTTAATGATGACCTTCTTGGATTTACTTGGAACCATAAAAGAGGAAAGGGACAGAATGACTTAAGAGGTTTATAAAAACAGTTAATATTTGGGATGGATTTTCTTTTTGTCTATTTTAAAAACCAACTTCTCCCATTATTGCTCAGGGAAAATAGGTCCCGTGGCAGAATCACTGGGCTGTGGGCTGGGGCCTCAGAAAGCACCTCTTCCAGGACGTGCTTTACACGTAAAGGGACTTGTCAAAGTCCACCCAGTCACCTGGTAGCACAGTGTGTGCAGCTAGCTCTGCATAACTCAAGTAAAAAGGAGAGTTGAGCCTAACGAGGAAAGTGCATGTCTGTTCCAAGCTGTAAAAATTGTGCCTCCCATTTTCCTGCAAATTCATTCTTCAGTTCTCCCAACTTCCCTTCCCTCTTCTACCTGTTCTCACCAGATACCTGAGGATATCATCTTTTTCCCCCCAATTATTTCAATTATAAAAATCAGGTTTATTCTTGCAGAAAAATATATCTCTGTAGATTAAACAGTCGAAGAAGGGGTGGCCTGTCTCCCCCACAATCCCACCTCACCATCCTAGCCTAGTGCCGGCTCTCAGCCAGTGTTTACAGGATTTGCTCAGTAAAGGGGCCCTCCCCAGAACCACACTGCCCATCTGGCCTTACGCTTCCTTGGTTTTTGGTTTGCTAGGGCAGCTTACCAGCTTGCCTTGCCAGGGGACATGATGGTCTTCACTTGCCAAATCAGTTGTCTTTTATGGCACAGCTGTGACCATCTGTCCTTCGTCACAGGCAAAACTTCGCATTCATCCCTTGCATGACTGCCCTTCATCACCTAGCCAGTCGGTCTCAGCTGATCCTAACTTCCTAATGCACCATGAAAATAAACAGTTAGTAGAGAAATTCTACACATTCCCAGCACTACATCTAACCCCTTTCCTGAGTTTATGCTCGTGTATTTTGTCTTCCCATTGCTATGAAGGACAAACTCCTGTGCTCCTACCTAAGGCCAGCCATACAACCTGTGCACTGGGTCCCCAGCTCCTCTCACATACTCAAGGACGCCAATCCTCAATTGAATCCTTAGTGCCTTTCTTCCCTGCACTTTCCTCCTCTCGACTTGGGATCTCCCAGCAGCCTACAAGAATGTTGTGATCTTAGCATCCTCACTTGATTCCACATCCCTTCAAGCTACTGTCCCTTTTTTCCTGTTCCTTTTTTTAAATTTTTTTTTTTTTTGAGACAGAGTCTCGCTCTGTCGCCCAGGCTGGTGTGCAGTGGTATGATCTCAGCTCACTGCAATCTCCGCTTCCCAGGTTCAAACGATTCTCCTGCCTCAGTCTCCCAAGTAACTGGAACTACAGCCATGTGCCACCACGCATGGCTAATTTTTGTATTTTTAGTAGAGAAAGGGTTTCACCGTGTTGGTCAGGCTGGTCTTGAACTCCTGACCTCGTGATCCGCCCGCCTCAGCCTCCCAAAGTGCTGGGATTACAGGTGTGAGCCACTGCACCGAGCCTCCTGTTCCCTTTTAAAGCAAAACTCTCCAAAGAGTTGTAATTCTAATCACTGTGTCTAATTCTTCTTCTTCCATGTTCCCTTGAACCTACACCAGTCAGGCTTTAGCCCATATTGGTGAACTCTACTTTGCCGATTCCTGTAGTGCGCTGTACAGTGAACTCCACTTTGCCAATTCCTGTAGTGTGCTGTACGTCTTCTCATATTTTACCTGTCAGCAGCATTTAAGAAATTAGATCACTTCCTTTCCCTGGAAACTGGGACTCTGTGCTTCCTTGATTACCTCCTGTCTCACTGGCTGCTTTTTGTCAATGTCTGTCCCTGGATCTTTTCCTTCTTTCTTAGTTTCTTGACATCTCACTGGGAAGTCTGATGGGCACTCAACCTTAATATGTCCAAAACAGATTTTGTGACATTGATCTTGTCCCCAAAGGTGCTCATCTCCCAGTGTCCCATATCTTGGTCATTGGTAACTTTATTTTCTTGGATGTTTAGGCCCCCAACTTTGGAATCTTCATTCATGTCTCTTTTCTGCTCACACTCTACACCTAAGGGTCAAGAAGTCTTGCTACCTTACCTCCAAAATGTGCCCCATTCCAACCACTTGTCACCACCATCCTTGCCACCACTCTCTAGTAAAAGCCACTCAGTCACTTATCTGGACTATTTGCGATGGCCTGCCACGGTCACTGCTTTTGTTCTTGATCCCTGACGCCATGTCTATTCTCAACACAATAGCCAGGGTGATCCTTTGACTGTTTGAGAACTGCTGTCTTAGAGAAATTCTCATAAGAGGACATGTACTAGAAACTATTGTTTGTAATAGAGAAAAGTTAGAAACAACCTGTCAATGGATTAATACATTGTGGTATATTCCTAGAGTGGAATACTATGCAATAGGGGAAAATAAAGTAGAGATATCTCCCATAATGAGATCCATATGGGCTATAGGGGAAGACCATGAAACATTGCCATATGAGAAAAGCAATTTAGGAAAGTGTTTAAATAAATATGGTGCCTCTATACAGTGAGATACTAGGCAATCGGTAATAATGAGTTGGTAGAACAATACGTATTAAGTGGAAAGATGTTCAAGATATTAATATTTTACCAAACAGTGAATGGAATAATCTTTTCTATCCAATAGAATGTCTTTTAATAAAAGTATGCACATATATGCTTAAATATATACAGAGTATCTCTGGAAGGACATGCAAGAAACTGATAACTTGTTTTCTCCCAGGGAGTAGAAAAGGAAGGTTGGGTGAAGAAGGGGATATTTATTTTTTACTTTACACCCTTGGGTGCTACAAAATTTTTACATGAGTACATGTATATGTGTATGTGTGCACACACACATATGTACACATACATATATATGGGTTTATTCTGTTGCTCTAAGGTTTGTGTTTCTTCGTGTTTTACCTGTAAAACTTCATCTGTGATATGGTTTGGTTCTGTGTCCCTGCCCAAAACTCATCTTGAATTGTAATCCCCACATGTCAGGGGAGGGGCCTGGTGGGAGGTGATTACATCATGGGACAGACTTCCCCCTTACTGTTCTCGTGCTAGTGAGTGAGTTCTCACGAGATCCGGTTGTGTAAAAGTGTGTGGCATCTCCCCCTTTGCTGTCTGTCTCTCTCCTGCTCTGCCGTTGTAAATATGTGCACCCTTCCCTTGACCTTCTGCCATGATTGTAAGTTTCCTGAGGCCTTCTAGTCATGCTTCCTGTTAAGCCTGTGGAACTATGAGTCAATTAAACCTCTTTTCTTTATAAATTACCCAATCTCAAGTAGTTCTTTATAGCAGTGTGAGAACAGACTAATACAATCTGGAATTTTTATTGGTAGAAAGAGTAAGGTCACAAGGAGCAGCGGCTCACACCTGTAATTCCAGCACTTTGGGAGACTGAGGCAGGAGGATTACTTAAGGCCAGGAGGTCAAGGCTGCAGTGAACTATGACTGCCACTTCACTCCAGCCTGGGCAACAGAGTGAGATCCAACTCAAAAAAAAAAAGGAAAAAGAAAAGAAAAAGGTACGGATACATAGATACATTCCTCTAAATAACTGCCAATTGTCCCAAGACTGTGGAGTGACACTAACCCATTTTTTCTCCATTGATTCAAATGCTGCCTTTATCATATACTACACTGCTATTGCTACTATTTTAATTATTACCCTCATCATGAGGTTTTTAAAACTCAAGTAAATTACCAGTTTAAAAAAATTTCCCTTGGATTTAAATTACAAGGTTATAAAAAAAATCAACCCCAAACCAAGGTACATATGTATATACACATCATCAATTATGTATTAATTTATTTTAACAAAAAATGTGTCTCAAACTATAAAGACATTCAAGCATAAGTATTGGCCTTTTCCTTTAAAAAAAAAAAAAAGTGAAGGAGATCCTGTATTTCTTTTATAGCCCTATTATTAATCTTGAGAAACTGTGCTCATTGCCTGACTACGTGCTTTCAGTCCACTCTGTGGGGGTGTAATTGTATGTTTTACAAGCACTCACCTGGATTTATATAGTCATTCTGCAGGAAAGTGCCTCAGAACCAGCATGTGGTTAAGATTGTTCATCTCCCATTTAAATGCTGCTATGTAACATTCCCCAGCTGGGAGGTGGGCTTAGTACTCACAAGAGCTACATCTAAATATTGAAAAGTACCTGGAAATGTTCAGATTTTACTGAGATCTGAGCACTTTTCTTCTTCCCAATGTATTCAAAAGGCAAAGTATTACTCTATTTCTTCTGCCTCCCCAAATAGGATAGTTCTCTGTTCTATGATGAGATTGCACTACAGAGAAACAATTTGTACGTTCCATATGATTGATCTATAACTATAATGGTAACAGGAAGAAAATAGCAGCAATAATGGGTAAGCAAATAATTGCAAACTTCTGTTTCCGGGACTATTGCAAGCTCAGTTCCCTGGACATCCCTCCCTCTATAAAACAACTAAAAATTCTAGATGAAATTATCTAAATGAGTAACATTTAAATTTAGATGAGTGACAAAATATTGAATTGGAAGTGTTGAGTGAAACACCAAGACATGATAAATATTGGACACAAAGCAAATTTTGGGACAGACCAAGATGAAGACATTCAATGCAAGTGGCCAAGAATACAGGTCACATAGAAGGCACAAAACAGTCTGGTGACTCTCCCCTTGGAACTCCACTGGGAGTGGGTTTACAGAAAGAGTTCCTGGTGAGAGCTGCTGCTACCCTATGAGAGGTGATGACACTTTCTCACCATAAGTCCGAAGAGGAGCTTCAAGAAAGCCTCTCAGAGAGCTTGACACAGGTCCCCTGAAATTGTGAGCCACAGGACAGGTTACCCAGGGTTGAGGAAACTAAAGCAAAGAGGCTAAGGCTCTTGGCCTGGGACAACAGGGCAGAAAAGGGGGAATGCTCTGGCACTGTGATGAACTTGCATTCTAATATTTTATGAAAATGTAAAGCATCTAGAATAGCCAAATATCTTTGGTGAAAAAAACAGATGAAGTGGGAAGACTTACTCTATCTGATTTCAAGAATTATTAAAAAGCTACAATAAGTAAAACAGTGTGCATTGGCGTAAAGGCAGATACATAGAGCAACTGAACAGAAAGTCCAGAAATATGAGGCCAGGGACAGTGGCCCATGCCTGTAATCCCAGCACTTTGGAAGCCCAAAGTGGGTGAATTGCTTGAGTCCAGGAGTTGGAGACCAGCCTGGCCAACATGGTGAAGCCACATCGCTATTAAAAATACAAAAATTAGCTGGACATGGTGGTGCATGCCTGTAATCCCAGCTACTCAGGAGGCTGAGGCACAACAATCACTTCAACCCCAGAGGTGCAGGTTGCAGTGAAATAGACACATATATGGCCAATTTTCTTTTGACAAAGATTTTGATATTGTTTGTCTCCGTGTCCCCACCCAAATATCATCGTGAATTGTACTCCCATAAATTTCCACATGTTGTGGGAGGGACCTGGTGGGAGAGAATTCAATTATGGGGGTAGTTTCTCCCACACTGTTTTCGTGGTAGTGAGTAAGTCTCATGAGATCTCATGGTTTTTTAAGGGGCTTCCACTTTTGCTTCTCTCTCATTCTCTCTTTCCACCACCATGTAAGAAGTGCCTTTTGCCTTCTGCCATGACTGTGAGGCCTCCCCAGCCACATGGAACTGTGAGTCCACTAAACCTATTTTCTTTCCTATGTCTTTATTTTTTTTATTTTTTATTTTTTATTTTTATTTTTTTTGAGACGGAGTCTCGCTCTGTCGCCCAGGCTGGAGTGCAGTGGCGCGATCTCGGCTCACTGCAAGCTCCGCCTCCCGGGTTCACGCCATTCTCCTGCCTCAGCCTCCCGAGTAGCTGGGACTACAGGCGCCCACAACCGCGCCCGGCTAATTTTTTGTATTTTTAGTAGAGATGGGGTTTCACCGTGGTCTCGATCTCCTGACCTTGTGATCCGCCCGCCTCGGCCTCCCAAAGCGCTGGGATTACAGGCGTGAGCCACCGCGCCCGGCCCTATGTCTTTATTAGCAGCGTGAAAACAGACTAATACAGATGCCACGACAATTCAATGGATAGAAGATATATTTGCAACATTGGTTATTGGAACATTTGAATAGCCAGATGCCAAAAAGAGAAAAAAGTGAGAAAAAAAAAAAAAAAAAAAAAAAAAGGGAGAGAGAGAGAATGTCAGCCTGTACCTTACAATGGGAAACTTGCACCATCTATAAAAATTAACTTGAAATGAGGTCAGGCACAATGGCTCATGCCTGTAATCCCAGCACTTTGGAAGCCCAAGGTGGGTGGATTCCTTGAGTCCAGGAGTTGGAGACCAGCCTGGCCAACATGGTGAAGCCACATCTCTACTAACAACACAAAAATTAGCTGGACGTGGTGGCACACGCCTGTAATCCCAGCTACTCAGGAGGCTGAAGCACAAGAATCAGTTCAACCCTGGAGGTGCAGTTTGCAGTAAGCTGAGATCCTGCCACTACACTCCAGCCTGAGTGACAGAGCAAGACTCTGTCTCAAAAAAAAAAAAAAAAAAAAGCAAAAATCAGGTTTTTTTTTTAAATGGATCAAAGACCTAAATGCGAGATTTAAAATTATAACACTTTAAAAGATAAATGTACTAGTTATCTATTGTTGAGTAACAATGTTACTGCTCAACTGGAGGCACTCATTGGCAGAATTCAGTTTCTCATGGTTTTGGGACTGAAGACTTCAATTATTGCCCTCAGCTCCTAGACACCACCCACACGTTTGCCATGTGTTCCCCAATGCAATCACTTGCTTCCTCAAAGCCAGAGAGAAAGAGAACCCAGCAAGATGGGTGCTAATATCTTATGTAACATAATCATGTAGTCACACATAATCACATACATCCCAACAGCTTTGCCATATTCTACAGCTTAGAAGCAAGCCACAAGCCCTGCTCACACTCAAAGCCAAAAGCAATGGGAGAGTAACTTCAGAAAATATATAGCTCTACTGCACTGATGGGGAGAAATGTACATGACTATACAGATCTTTTGTGTGTTTGTTTAAAAAATAGTTCTACATGGATATTCCTTGTATGCTGCCTCGTATGGCGGTTTCTTTTCCGTGTATGTTTTTATTTCCCTATTTAGGCCGTAAGTTCCTGAAGGATGGGAGTATATTACTTACACCTTGTCAGTTCCAGGGAACCCAGCAGCAGCATCTCACATGTATTCAGTACAAGAAATAGTTGGCTAGAGAGTCAGCTTGGCAGAATGGGAAGTGCATAGGCTTATGGAATCAGGGGAAGTTAAATTCAAATCCCAGCTCTTCCATTTACTAGTTAGGTAAACTAGAGCATTACTTAATATCTGTGATCTTCAGTTTCCTTATATTACCTCATAGTTTTGAGATTAAATGAGATACTGTGTATCAGCTGCCTGTTTCACTAAATAATAGCAATTACTGTTATTTATAGATGAGGATAACCAATAATAAAATATTTTAAATGAGCAAGCTTAACATTAGACGACAACTGAAGCAGCGTTCTGTGACGGGTATTTCTTAGCATGTGTTAAAACATCAAGAATCCTTTTGACAGCTGCTCCCCTGGCTAAGAACAGCCCCTTCCAGGTGTGCACCCTCTAGAGTGCCCCAGAAACAATGCTTTGCCAACTACCTTCTGCAAACCGTCTTTTCACTTGAACAAACTTCCTCCAAACAAACCCGATTAATTACTGAATAAAATACACCAGGGCGTGTCCTCGGATCACAATATTTCTGCCACAAGAGGGCACAATGTGACTGTGCATACTGTAGTTTCTTAAAAATTACAATCCTAAAAGTTCATATTCATTACAGGATACAGTGTTCCAGTAACTGTTTTTATTTATTTGAATATTGTTTTCTATATACTTAAATTAATTTTATTTCTCAACGCAAGAATAATGGAGAGCAGGAAATTTCAATTTCCTTGTGGAAAATTGTTCTCAGGCTATAACTGGTTAAGTACAAACGTAACATCATTATTTTCTGTTTAAAATACTGTGATTCATCTGCTTTCTGGGAGTCATTTCCTGTAGGGTCTTAAGAGGCTTTCTAGCTCCAAATTACTCTACATTCCTAGTTCTTGTTATGTTTCCTGCAGGCCATCAGGTTCATGGATTTTATTACAGCCTTGCAAATTAGTAGAAAATATTTACTAGCCCATAAATATTTTATCAGCTTCATCTTGCTCCTGGGGGCAGATTGGTAATGAAATCGCTGAAAGCACTATTATTCATAACTTACTCAGTTATAAAACTAACGATTGTTACGCAACCAGTTTCTAGCTTTTTTTCCCCCTTCTCCTTGGGAAGGGTGTGCATGTCTAGTGGATGTGGGCATGAATGTGGCCAAATAAACCTGTTGCCCAACATCACATGCAAACCATGGCATGGATGGCAAGAGTGATACATACACAGTCTGGTTTCATTGACAAATGGAAGTCACCCTCTGCTATGACCTGAATATTTGTGTCCCCCCTCAAATTCGTATTTTGAAATCCTAACACTCAAAATGATGGTATTAGGAGGTAGAGCCTTTGGGAGGTTGTTAGGTAATAAAGAGCCCTCCTGAATGGGATTAGTGTCCCCATAAAACAGGCCCCAAGAGACCCCTCACCCCTTCTGCCTTGGACCCCTCACCCCTTCTGCCTTGGACCCCTCACCCCTTCTGCCTTGGGAGGTTACAGTGAGAATGTGGCCATCTATGAGGATTAGGGCCATAACCAGACACCGAACCTGCTGGCACCTTGATCTTGGGAGTACCAGCCTCCAGAACTGTGAGAAATAAATTTCTGTTGTTTGTAAGCCCCCTAGTCTGTGGTATTTTGTTATGACAGCCTGAACTAAGATACGTTCCTTTGAGAAGTCCTGCTGGCAACAATACTCATCCCCTGTTTGAGAGAATTACTGGCCAGAACACGCCTGTTTCCTCCTCCTCCTCCTCCTCCTCATCCCCCCAACCCATTCCCCGGACACCTAGTGGGAGACTGGGCAGAACTTGTTACACTGTTTTACAAACATTTCTATCTCTGGGCTGGAGATGGATGTTTCTGTGCTCAGGGAGCTGGTGTGCTTCTGATATGGTACAGTTGTCCAAGTCACTGTCCATCTGTCTCTTTTTGCAAAGTCACATGTTTCTTTGTGGTGGCCATATCCATTTCAACTTAGACTTTATGTTCCATGCCAGCCTCCACCTGGCTAAGGGGAAGTGCCCTTCCCCTTATACTTTGGGGGTGCCTGCCTTTTTCTGGAAGAATAGCTGTGGGTCAGCATCCTTCTTCACACATTATGTCTATGCCCTCCTCCAACTGAGCCACAATTAGAACAGGATGGCAAATGAACTATACAGTTATTAATAGTGACAGCAAATGTGCCACACAAGAGAAGCAGCCCCCTGTAAGCAAGAGGGTGGGTGAGGACAACAGTGGAGAAGAGGCAGCTTTTCCCTCCACCATCAGCTCCCCTCCCCTCTTAGTTTAAACTCTGAGGAAGTGTGTGGGACCCTGATCTGACCCATTATTGAGCCCTGTCCCATAAACAAAGGAAATCGGTGAGGATCAGTGGAGACAGGGCAGCGGCAGGATGGGGCAGCTGAAACCAGGATTCCCAGGGGGCAAATGTGCCTGAGGATGCTGACAACTTGAACTTCAAGACAGATTTCAGGAAATGTTTTCCCCATGGCTGTACTGAGAGAGGTTAATAGATGTCCTGTGAAAACAGAGTTCCACAAAATGTCTTTGTCACAGGACTTCTTGGAGCCTTTAATATGCCAAAACTCTTATCTCCCAAAGGGAGGTATTATTTTAACCACAAAACTTGTTTTTGAAATAGTGTCATACAAACCTACTGTTTTGAGTTACATCTATGGGAACTATTTTTCTAATTATCTAATTTGGACCAATTATTCTAAAAGCAACAATCACAATGTGCTGTTCCCTTACTAAATAAGAGCAAAATGTGTTTAGTCATGTGTGATGAAGAATAAGACGGAGGAGTACTTTGGGGAGGGTTGTTGGGGGATTGGAGGCGGCATTGTCACTATAGATTTACAAATCCCTAGAGTCTCTGTGAAGGGTACAAAGCTTGTCTGTTATCCAGGTATATCTTTATTTCAACATGTAACCACCCAGTGAATTCTTCTTGCCCACTGCCCAGATAAAGCTGACTTACCAAGGCAGGGGAATTGCAATAGAGGAAGAGTTTAATACACATAGAGTCAGCTACATAGGAGACCAAAGTTTTATTATACTCAAATCAGCCTCCCAGAAAATTTGGAGACTATGGTTTCTCAAGGAGAGTTTGGCAGTCGGGGGCTAGGGAATGGGTGCTGCTAATTGGTTGGGGATGCGCTCACTGGGGTATAGAAAATGGTCCTTTTGCTCCGAGTCCACTTCTGGGTGGGGCCACAGGACAGGGTGAGTCATGAGTCTCGGGTCCAGGTGGAGTCATCCGGTCATCAGAAATGCAAAAGTTTGGAAAAACATCTCAAAAGTTCTACAATAGTGATGTTATTTATAGGAGTAATTGGGGAAGTTACAAAGCTTGTGACCTCTGGAACAATGGCTGATAATCCTTTGTGCCTACATTTTAGCAGAATTCAAGTCCCTCTCGTAATCCTAAACTTGTGGCCTTTTATTAGTTTTATAAAGGCAGTTTTATTTTGGGAAGAGTTATTATCATTTAAACTATAAAATTCTCCCAGAGTTAGCTTGGCCCATGCCCAGGAATGACTGGGGCGGTTTGGAGGTTAAAGGTAAGATGAAGTTGGTCAGGTCAGATCTTTTTCACTGTCATAATTTTCTAACTGTTATAAGTTTTGCAAAGGCAGTTTCTAACAAGCTTGCAGTGCTTCCCTGGCGTCACCTTGTAAGAATTCCCAAGTTTGTCAGGTGTGGTGGCTCAGGCCTGTAATTCCAGCACTTTGGGAGGCAGAGGTGGGAGCATCGCTTGAACCCAAGAGTTTAAGACAAGCTTGGGTAACATGGCGAAACCCCATCTCTACTAAAAATACAAAAATTACCTGGGTGTGGTGGTGCATTCCTGTCACCTGAGCTATTGGGAAGCTGATGTGGGAGAATCACCTGAGCCTGGGGAGCAAGAGGCTGCAGTGAGCTGTGAGCTGTGATCATGCCACTGCACTTCAGCCTGGCTGGCAGAGTGAGACCTTGTCTCAAAAAAAAAAAAAAAAAAAAAATCCCAAGTCCTAGAAACTGGTTTAGAGGTGGCCCAGCCTATGGTGTGATGGATGGGTAAATGAAGGGAGAGGCTCATGTTCGTTAGGCGGGATTTGAATGTCTGAGATCTCAGGGAGACATACCCAGCCCCTGTGTCTTCTTAGTGAGGTATAAGAAGCTATCTTTTCCAGAAGTCACAGGCTAGACTACTCCCCCATAAGTACAATCAATACAAGTTGATGACCTGAAAGAACAGAAATTGATTAAAAGGAGGCAAATTGTAGGCAAATAAAATTCCAGTAAAACCTGGTATAACACGTAACTTGATGGTGCTACCATGGTCTTAAACAGTAGAAATTGCTATGGTAACACTCAGCACAAGAGTGCTGAAAAACATTTTGGCTGGTTCCTTTCGCAGGCTGGGGAGTGTTTTTCACTCATGTGCAGTGTGTCCCTGAGCCCTGCTGATCTTGCTTGCTTGGGACCATGAGGATAATGAGAAATGGCAGCATCCTCAGAGCACGTCCAAGGACAAGGGGATTGGAAAGCATTGTCTTCTGAATTCCTAAGAGAGGAAAGCAAACAATCGATGTTCAGGGCTGTAGAATAGACAGCAATAACCACTACATCAATATCTAATTCTGCCCATGTCATCTAGCCACAAACCATCAACACTGTGCGCCTCTAGAAGCTTCCTCTAGAGCGTCCTGCGTGAATACGTGGGTCAAGTTGGCCCAGAAGGATTCTGGCCTGGGACCAAATTCGGCCATCTATCCTGAGAGACCAAAGTCTGAATTCAAAACCAAAAACCAGAAACTGAAGAAAGGAAGAAAAAAACAACAACCCTTAGTCTCCTCAGAAACCTAGGGAAAGGGAGGAGGTGCATACCAATACCCATGGCCACACGGAGAGAGGACTTTAATGGCCTGAGAAAAAATGTGCCATTGTAAGTGGAGAAGAAAACAGCTATTGTCTAACACTTAAAAAAAAAAAAAACTGTATAAACAGCTAACAGCTGTTTTTCAGCCTTTGCTTTTTAGAGCAAAAGCCAATAAAAAAAGAAGACATGTGCCTTCAAATGTGGTTTTTGTTCAAAGCCCAGATTTTCTACAACTAATTTACAACCCAGAAGTAGACCCTGTTTCAGATAGTTATGCTTTGAAGAATAGAGAAAACTACAAAGTTCAGTAGAATGCCACAGGCCCAGATGGAGGTTCAGCCAGACAGACTTTGTTGTACCAAGGAAAGACTTTGCTGACTTGATGGACAAGTCAGCGGTGATTTCAGTGTTAAAAAACAGAAACCAGAACTCTCAAACCTCACCTCAATAAGTGGACAACGAAAGGAAAAAACAGCAATTTTGCATGCAAAAGTAGGAAACAAGGTGCATCTCTCTGAGACGCTGTTGCTTGATCGATTTCAGCACACCTAGCTACAATGATCATGAAAGGAGTAAATAATACAGTCATACATTGTCCACATGTAAAAGCCACCTGATAAGACTATGAGGACTCTAATGGGCATCCATATTGTAAATAAGGAAATTATAGGAGTCTCTCAAAAGGGATATTTGTACACAAAATTACTAGTTAAATTCTGCAATTATGAAGCCAGAAGGATAACAGTGAGGCAAGGCCCTTGTTATAAACAGAGACACAGAGATGATCCCATACTTATTCCCTCCCAGCACCTCTGTTCATGCTGTTTCCTCCACCCTGAGTACCAGCTTCAGGCCTTTAAAGGAAATCCTACGCTTACTCTGGGTATCAGTTCTTCACCCATCTCTACCTTGGTATTACGTATAGGACATTTAGATGATACAGCTGTAGATATAGACATAGATAGACAGATGTAGACAGAGAAAGAGAGACAGAGGAGAGCTTTGAAATGTGCTCTAGTTCTTTCCTATGTCTATGTCTTATTGTTCCTAAGGTTTCGAAGGGTGGGCTACACCTACTTGTGCCTGTCTAATTCTTGCTGTTGTGTTCATATACCTTGAACATTATGAACACCTGCCGTCCATTCTCACTTTTCTGACAAAACTGACCCTCTGAAGGCCTCCTGCTATAATTCTACCACATTCTGGATGCAACATGTTTTTAATGCACTGCTGGGCTTGCAGCAATGGCAAACAAACTCTCCAAACAAAGAAACAATGGCAGTGAGCTGAAATCCAGGAAAGAGCTAAAAGGTAAGTGTGGGATAAAATCTGACACTAAGCCCCAAGCCCATTGCAAGGTGCAAAAGCCAACTTCAAGTCTCCCACTATAAACCATGACCCTTGAAGGAGGCTCAACCAGTCCTCTGGGCCATGGAAGAAGCAAGTGACAACCTCTTCTGAAGTAAATAACTTCAATTTAGGCCCCCAAGACTCCCAGTGATCAAGCACAATGTATTCAGGATCAAAGACCACCACCAAACAGCAAGAGAATAAGCCAGCATATGAAATAAAAAGCAAAAATAATAAACAATAAATGTATACTCCCATGCCTTTGGTATTAGAATTATTAAATGCAAAATAGTGCATTTTAAATGCAAAATTGTGCATACCAAGGGTTGTATAGGAAATATTTAAAGAAATCCAAGATGAGATCATAAATGTGTGGAAGTAACTCAGATACTATGAAATATGACCCGGCAGATTTGGAAAAGAGCCAAGTAAAACATTTATAAATGAAAAACGTAATTGTTGACATTAAAAACTCAATGACCAAATTAAACAGTGTATAAGAAACAAATGAAAAGAGAATTATTTAACTAATGTATCTGAAGAAATTACCTGGAATATAACACAAAGAGACAGGAACATAGAACATAAAAGAGGGGTTAAGACATAGAGGATAGAATAAGATTTAATGTAATAGGAGTGGCAGAAAAGACTAGAGAAAATAGATGAAAAACCAATATTAAAAAAGATAATAAATGAGAATTTCCAGAACTGATAAGAGATGGGTTCCCAGATACAGAAAGTTAAACCACCCTTGCAAAAATTACAACAGTGAGAAAATTATGACCATGAAAGAGATCTGATCTGACTCCATCCTGCATTTAACCTCCAACCTGCCCCTCTTCCTCCCTGGTTATAGGCTGAACTAACTTTGGGAGGAATTTTGTTTATAGTTTGAAACAAAGATGATAACAAACCCTCCCGGCAACAAACCCCCTCCTTGCGTGGGGACCAGACTGCCTTTGTAAAACTAACAAATTAACCACAAGATTAGAAATTATGGCTCAGGAGTTATATAGCCAGAGGGCATAAGATTCCTAACCTTAATTGCTTTTGTGAATAACATTAATACTGTAAAATCTAAGATTGGTGTTTGGGATATTTTTCAGACTCTGCACTCTGATGGATCCAGTGGCGCCACCCAGACTGGTAAACTGGCTCCTCTGGTCTTGTGGCCACCATCCAAGAGCTGACTCAGAGCAAGCGGACAGTCTGGACTCCCTGTGATTTCATCCTCAACCCAACCAATCAGCACTCCCCATTCCCTAGCCCCCTGCCTGCAAGACTGTGTTTCAGGGAGGCTAATGTGAGTTATAATAAAACTCCAGTCTTCCATTTAGCTTGCTGTATGTGTATTAAACTCTTCCATTCAGCCAACTCTGCATGAATTAAACTCTCCATTGCAATTCTCCTGTCTTGATAAATTGGCTCTATCTGGGCAGCAGGCAAGAAGAACTTACTAGGCAGTTGCAGATGCACACCATATACCATGCAGGATAAATTTTTAAAAGTCTACACCCAGTCTGCAAAAAGCAGTAATAAAACTGCAGAATGCTAAACTCAAAAAGATCTTAAAGCAGAAAAACGATAGATCATCTACAAAGAAACAACAATTAGATTATTGCAACATACCTTTATACAGCAACAGAAACTAGACAATTGTGGAACAATATCTTCAAAGTGATAAGAGAAAATAACTGAGAATTGCATGTGCAGCAAAACTACTTTAAAAAAAAAATAGGGGAACAGATGGCCAGGCACAGTGGTGCACACCGGTAATCCCAGCACTTTGGGAGTCTGAGGCAGGTGGATCATTTGAGGTAAGGAGTTCAAGACCAGCCTGGCCAACATGGTGAAACCCCATCTCTACTAAAAATATACAAATTCGCCAGGTGTGGTGCGCACCTGTAATCCCAGCTACTCAGGAGGCTGAGGCAGGAGAATCGCTTGAACCTGGGAGGTGGAGGCTGCAGTGAGCCGAGATCACGTCATTGCACTCCAGCCTAGGCGACAGAGGGAGTCTCTGTCTTAAAAATAATAATAATAATAATAATAATAAATAGGGGAAAAGGTATACAAACTTATTTAATGTGTACACATGGGAACGTTCAGAATGAAGACCCATCTTCTCAATGTGGTACAGCAGCTTACATGCCGTCTTGAGGTTACAGAAAGAATGGGGCCTTGAATCTGGGTAAAATGCGTTATGTGAATGGGGAGGAAAAGAATTGTATTGAGGGGCAGTAAATGATCACCAAGGAAAATGGTTGGATCAGGGAGCAGAAATTAACTCGTAAGTAGTTCTTGGAATTTAAATGATCCTTGGAGATAGTCGTTATCTCAAAAAAGGTTCTGTTCAGGTGTGCCTGCCAAGGGTTGTATAGGAACAGGTGTGCATCCCAAGGGTTGTATAGGAACTGGTGTTACATTCTTGGTCTTCTTTCCTGTAATGGATAATGAGATAATGGAGGCTAACAAGAGCAACTGTTCTCCTCGGTGGGTCAGTCCTATCTTTACGGGGAAAAGTCTCTTCTAGTGCTTGTTGATCTCTAAGGGCATTGAATTTCACATACTCACTATACCAGGGAGCCATATTTTGGGGTGAAATATTTCAGTCATCACTTTGAAACTTAAAAAAATTCACATATTAAACGCCAAGCAAATAGCTTTGGAGAAATTTGGTTTAGAGATTGTTAGAGATAGACAAAGAAATAGAAAGACAAATTGGAATGAACAGAAAAGAGCAAATTTAAATATATCATCCTCGTATCTTCTTTAGTCAGTCTCTTAGTCCTGAGAATAGATCAGTTCAGTTAAACAGCTGTGTCTCATTCTAGGAGGTGGCATTGTAGACGGGGTGGGCCACTATATATGATGCAGGCAATCAGATCTTTATTAGGAGGCATTTCTACGGAAACAGAAGGAAAGCAAAGGTGAATGTCCCGGAGCAGTCAATAGACTAGTTTTTCTAGAGTCTCTCAAGTATCTTCAGGTTGCCACTGCAATCCAGATTTTTCTGGATTGTGACTTGAATCGGATATTCAAGTGGACTTTCTGAGAAGTCCATACATCAGCAGGCAGGCACAAAAGTTGTACATATATATATAGAGAGACACACATATACATACATATGTTGCTATTGTTTCTCCCGAAGTTTAAGTTGCTAGCTTCAGTTTACAGAGCTTTAAGAAAAGCACAGTTTTAATTTCTAGTGATTCCAAGTCAGAAAAATGGAAGAAAATTTTGAAAACAGTCAGCAAAATTCCTTTTAAGAATGAGTGTGAAATAAAGAATTTCCAGGTAAGCATTATGTACGAACAAGAAAATGAACAATTCAGGGGGCGCTATGCTTAAGCTTCTTTCTGGGCTTCATACCAGGAACACTTTTATGTGAAAAAGAAAAAGATTTAAGTATGAGGTTAACATTTACTCCACTGAGGGACAAAGAAGGTTTTTTCATGTTCCCTGACTCTCTGGGAATTCAGGAAACAATTGAGTTATTGGTGGTTTAAAATGTCAGAGAACAGTAATCACTCGTACAATGTGCTTCCCACTCTCAATTACTTCAGGCATTGTCTGATTTTGAGGCTATTCTTGAGAACTAAAATGTTTTTCTAGTGTATATTGTGTAGTTTCCACGTGCTCAGTATGACTAATGCGTTAGTCACAGGTTACACTATGAGAGACTCAAGAAAAGAGTCTTGATCTCCAGAACGACCTTGCTTCCTGACTCTAAATTCCTCCTCTCCAACCAATGATTCCTCTCTGCCTCCACCTCTGAGACTGGTTCTTTTCCTGGCAGGAGATATTTACTGAGCAGGTATTTGCCGATTCTTGAAGCCTTTAGTTCAGTAAGAAATCTCCACCCTCCTTCTTATGCAGACATTCTCTCTGGATTCCTCACTCCTTTTCCTATAATCTCTTGTCTCCCAGTGGGAAAATATGTGAGCCCAGCTGTTAGAGAACCGAGAAAGGAAGAAACAAGACGAAAAATTAGGTGGGGTTGATGCAACTTGAACAAAAATATTTTGATCTGTGCTTTTTGTAATATGGAAAAGCATGAACCAACCCATGTATGCAACAATCAGGAACTAGCTTAGCAAATTTCAGCACGGGAAGAAAATGGAATATTGTATCGCCATGCCTGATCATAAACGCAAGGACTATGTGACCAGTGGCTACTTGGGGACTATCGGGCTATCAAACTGCTTACGTAAACTAAGGTCAACTCATAAACTTAGAGTGCAGACTCAATTATGCACGCAGGTTCCAAATACAGAAAAATTAAACAGAGAGCCAAGAACTGAAAGAGAATATGGAAACTTCTAACTTAGTAAATTAACGGTGAAAGTGTTTTCATATTGTTTTTGTTGCTTCCATGATTCTTGCAGGTTTTTTCATGTAGGGAGCTACATTTTTATTTTAAATGGTGGACTGAAAAAATATGGTGAATGTACTAAACTCTGATCAGGAGACAAATCAGTAATTTCTACAAGAAAAGTTAACTATAACAGATTAGTAACAGGGGATTGGAGTGGTGAAAGATTGGCTAGTAACCGGTAAAGAGAGCTCTAAAGAATATAGGAATAGCAGATACAGACAGCAGCTTTCTCCCCTAGGACTGAGATAGAGCATTCAAGGAAGAGCTGAGATCCAGGCCTCATGGGAGAGGGTCTGGCCAGGGCTTTCAGGATGGGGGAAAAGTTCATGAGGGGCCTCACTGCTGAGGCTCTCCAGAAACCTGTCTCCGGAGTGCTGAGGAAGGCATCCATTGCAAAGATGCCCAAGCGGGTTCCAAGGAAGCCATCCAAGGGGCAATACCCCATTTTTTGCACCCTACTGCAAAGCTTCCTGAGGGGGATCTGGCAGAGGTCATTCACAGGCAGGTGCCCAGGGAAGCTGTCCACAGGAAGGCATCTCAGGCTGCTGGCTGCCTGGGGCTGCAGAGAAAGCTGTGCAGGCTGCAAGAGCCTGAGACAGCAAGCCCCCTGGAACTAGGAAGAGCAACCATTTTCTCTCACAATGTCCCTCCAGGACTCCATACTGACAAAGCCTACCCTCACCATTCTCGCAGAGCGAGTAATGAAGGGCGACTTTGGAGCTGGGAGGCAACTAACTGATAACTGTCACAGTGAATTAAGCTGCTGGTGGAGCTTGGGCCATGCA
Organism: Macaca nemestrina; assembly: GCF_043159975.1. Taxonomy (NCBI): domain Eukaryota; kingdom Metazoa; phylum Chordata; class Mammalia; order Primates; family Cercopithecidae; genus Macaca; species Macaca nemestrina. Next base: position 15,187,487 of record NC_092129.1, read on the forward strand.
TATGTTCATTCCAGGCTCAGAGCCCTGGATTTTCCTATCAGAAAGCCAAGCTCATGCAGAAAGCCTGAGTTGGTGATCAGACAGCCCAGCAAGCTGGTTCTTAACTTTCCTTGTGTGCAATATCTTATGAAAGCTTGCTGGCTTTCCATATGAGTCATTACTATCGTGTGCCAGGCCCTAAAATATATGTATTTTACATAGAATAGATGTAAGATTATATATATTGTTTTTTAAAAATATCAACCATTATTTTAGATGCAGGGGGTACACGTTCCAGTTTGTTAGATGGGCACATTGCACCTAGTTAGTGAGCAGAGTGCTCAATAGGTAGTTTTTCAACCCACATCTTGCTTCTTCACTCCTCCCTCTAGTAGTCCACAGTGTCTGTTGTCTGCATGTTTACGACCATGTGTGCTCAATGTTTAGCTCCCGCTTGTAAGTGAGGACATGGGTATTTGGTTTTCTGTTCCAGCATTAATTCATTTAGGATTATGGCCTCCAGCTCCACCCATGTTGCTGCAAAGGACATGGTTCATTCTTTTTTATGGCAGTATAGTATTCCATGGTTTATATGCACCACATTTTCTTTATCCAATCTGCTTCTGATGGGCACCTATGTTGTTTCCATGTCTTTGCTGTGATGAACATACAGTTGCATGTGTCTTTTCGGTATAATGATCTATTTTCCTTTGGGTAGATACCCAATAATGGGATCGCTGGGTCAAATGGTAGCTCTGTTTTAAGTTCTTTGAGAAATCTCCAAACTGCTTTCCACAGTGGCTGAACTAGTTTACATTCTCATCAACACTGTATAAGCACTCTCTTTTCTCCACAGCCTCACGAACATCTGTTGTTTTTTACTGCTTAATATTAGCCATTCTGACTGTTACAAGATGGTTTTTCATTGTGGTTTTGATTTGCATTTCTCTGATGATCAGTGATGATGAACTTTTTTCATACATTTCTTGGCTGCTTGTATGTCTTCTTTTGAGAAGTATCTGTTCATGTACTTTGCCCATTTTTAATGGAGTTATTTGGTTTTTACTTGTTAAGTTCTTTATAGGTTCTAGATATTAGACCTTTGTCAGATGCATAGTCTGAGAATATTTTGCAACCCATTCTGTAGGTTGTCTGCTTACTCTGTTGATGATTTCTTTTGCTGTGCAGAAGCTCTTTCATTTCATTAGGTCCCACTTGCCAATTTTTGTTTTTTGTTGCAATTGCTTTTAAGGGCTTAGCCAAAAATTCTTTGCCAAGGTCAGTGTTGAGAAGGGTATTTCCTAGGTTTTCTTCTAGGATTTTTATAACTTGAGGTCTTATATTTAATCTATCTTGAGATAACTTTTGTTTATGGTGAAAGTAAGGGTCTAGTTTTATTCTTCTGCATATGGCTAGCCAGCTATCCCAGCATCATTTATTGAATAGAAAGTCCTTTATTCCTTTTTGTTTGTTTGTTTGTTTGTTTTTGGTCAGCCTTGTTGATCAGATGGTTGTAGGGGTACAGCTTTGTTTCTGAGCTTTCTATTGTGTTCCATTGGTCTATGTGTCTGTTTTTTGTACTGGTATCCTGCTGTTTTGGTTACTCTAGCCTTTCAGTATAGTTTGAAGTCAGGTAGAGTAATGCCTCTGGCTTTGTTCTTTTTACTTAGGATTGCTTTGGCTATTTGGGTTCCATACAAATTTTAGAATAGTTTTTTCTAACTCTGTGAAGAATAACATGGTAGTTTGATAGGAATAGCTTTGAATCTGTAAATTGCTTTGGGCAGTAGTGGTATTTTAATGATACTGATTCTTCCAACCTATTCGCATGGAATGTTTTTCCATTTAGTGGTGTCATCTCTGAGTTGTTTCAGCAGCGTTTTGTAGTTCTCCTTGTAGAGATCTTTCACCTCCTTGGTTAGCTGTATTCCTAGGTATTTCATTTTGTTCATGGCTATTGTAAATAGGACTGTGTTTTTTATTTGATTCTCAGTCTAGATATTTTAGTGTATAGAAATACTACTGATTTTTATACATTAATTTTGTATCCTGAAATCATACTAGAATCATTAATCAGTTCTAGTAGCCTCTTGGCAGAGTCTTTAGGGTTTTCTAAGTATAGAATCATATAGTCAGCAAGAGAGATAGTTTGATTTGCTTTCCTATGTGGGTGCCTTTTATTTCTTTCTCTTGCCTTATTGCACTGGCTAGGTCTTTCTGTACATATGTTCTTATCTTCCCCAAGGCAGACTGAACCAAATGGGTCTTTCCATTCTTGTGATTTCAAACATGTTATATAACAATACAAATATGTCTTTCAGGTATTAATATAATATGCTATGTTAAGGAAAATAATGAATAAAGAACACTAAAAATATTTAGTGACTGCATAAATGCACATATCATGGTTTTAAAGTTTCTGTACCATACTCTTTGACAATGGAGTGATCAAGCACGTGGGCCCTCAGCTACTTACTGTGTGACCTTCGGCAAACTCTGTACCCTTCTGTTCCTCAATTTCCTCATCTGTAAAGTGGGTATAATAGTAACATTTGCTTCACAGAATTGTTGGGAGGCTTAAATGAAGTAATACATGTAAAGCTTTTAGGACAGGGCCTAGAGAGAGTAAGCACTCCACATGTTAGGTACTTGTATTAATATTTAAGAATGGCAACACCCAAACCCACATGTGCCCAGACCCATCTCAAGTCCCCTACAATCTCTGCCGGGCTCCTTCCATAGAATGTTCACCTTCCTCACAAACTGTGTGCCTCCTAAACGAACACTGTGTGCCGCCTAAGGGGCACCTGGGCATGGTGCCACCACCGAGCCATGCTGATAGCCCATCACTGGCCATGCAGGACACAGGCCCACTCTTCTATCATCAATGCTGAACAGAAAGGCTGAAAGCCAAAACAAGTAAACTGGCCTCCACACAACCGACCCAAACAGCCTGGGGCCTGGCAGTGCCAGGGGAAGGGCTTGAAAGGAAAAACAGCCAAAAACAACACACAAGCTTGTCTTTGTCATGGCTGACCCAGCTCACAGCCAGGCACGGACACAGAGTGACTTTATAAGAAAATGCCTTTCTTTCCACGCAGTAATTGAATCCAGTTGTGGCTTGAGGTTGTACATTAGTGGGGTTTTAAAAAGTTTTGTCTCTTAGACACTCTGCTTCAGCTGAGAAATCTTATATTTCTGTTAAATTCCTGTGAAGCAGCTGAAGCATCCATCATATCATGTAATCCTTTGGGATCTGACTCTTACGCTCACCCAACAGATAAGCCAGGGATCCTTTAGGCTTTTTAAAAGCTAAACCTCTTGAGTGGAGTCCAGGACAATCCCTCTGGATACAGAGCTCTGCTTTGCAGTAAATAGCATTTGGGACCGTTCTAGGGCCGCTGAATTTTCAGAAGGCTTCAGGTTGACTTTAGCACCATTCCTCTTCAAGAGGGCTCTCTCTCCTTGTCCAATCAACACTCTTCTGGCGACCTCCTAAGGGGGAAGAGCTCAGTGGTGGCTAGGACAGGATGTTCAGAGTCAGATTAGGTTGCATCTTGTCCCGTGGCTAACACTGACGGCTGACAGCACACTTCACTGCTAATGAAATGAAACAGTCCCTGTTCTAGCAACTGCCACCCACATCAGGACATCACGTCTTACACTACCAGTTGGAGTCCTGCTCTGGAGCCCTCAGGGGCACAGATTCAAAGGCCTTCGCCAGAAGCTCTTCACTAAAGCAGGCGTTTTACAAATTTTTAATGACTTTGGTCATCCTGCAATGATAAAATGATCCACGTGGGCAGTAGAGTGGGATATGGGTTGAATTAAGAAAAGTGGAAGTTTCTTTTGCAGACATGAGCATGCCCGCTGTGCACTGGACTCTGGTTGTGTGGAAGCCTCGGCACCTTGTGTGCCTCTGTCCCCCAGCTTCTCCCTGGTTTCAAAACGCTTTCACTCAGAGTGCTGGGCAGGAAGGAAATGGCACACATAGACACTTGGGACAGTTTAGTAAAGACACTATTTGCAAAGGTGTGAGCAGGGAATAGGGTTGGGGGCTGGGGCGAGGGCAGCACCCCTGGCCTGAGGGTGAAGGGAACAGTCACTAGATCCAGAGACAGCAGAGTGGGAACTAACAGGAATCGTGACACAGCTGACAGGGCGACCCCACAGCGAGGGGCAGGGCAATCCAGCCCCTGCAGCTTCAACTTCTGCTCTCCTGGGGGGCTGCCCAGCCACAGCCCACCAGAAGCCAGAGGGCAATGGGGCCTGTGGATGGCAGCATATGAGTCAGCCTCTGCCCTGCTCATGCCAGCTCTCCCCTGGCACTGCCAGGCCCCAAGCTGTCTGGTTTGGTTATAGGGGAGCCAGTTTGCTTGTTTTGGCTTTGGGCCATTTTGCCCAGGGCATAAGCAGAGCAGAGGCTGGATCTGGAAGAGCCAGAGGGAGGCACACAGCACACACACCACACCTGGAGACCTCTAGAATTCAGGGACCAGGTTTTACTCATCTTTATATTCTAGAGCCTGATGCATAATAAGCACATGATGTATTTTCTTCGGAACAAATGTTAGAAAGAATGAATGAATGAGAGCATACACACACATGTGGAAACGTAGCAGCACCAGGTGGAAGGTGAGGAAGCTCCAGAGGCAATACTATTGTACAGGAAGGAAACTGTCATGGGAGAGAGAACTCTGTGGCCTGGAGCACATAGAAGTGGCTTTATGGAGGGAGGAAAGCTCGCTCTTAAAGGAGTGCGTGGTGGTAGGCCAGTAGAGAGGGTATTCCAGGAGGAGGAAGCAGGAGTGTGGAGGCAGGAGTGCGCGCCGTGTGTCCAGGAAACAATAGTGCAGTGTAGTCAGAGTGGGAGGTTCATGCAGAGACTGGGAGCTGTTAGGGGGAGCAGAATACAGAATGGTGTGGGTGGTGGCCAAGGAGTCCGGGATGTCCCCTGAATACTGTGGGCAAGCACTGGGACCCAGACAATGGAGCAGCTGAGGGCAGGCCAGGAGGTACAAAGACCAGAGGTTCCAGATAAGGACTCCTGGACAAGTCAGCTAGAGAAAGAAGAGCAGAGGTGCTTGAAGCGGGAAAGAAGCAAAGGACTCGGTGGCTCGCTGGCCCAGGGAAGATGGAAGAGAAAGGCAGTCACCAGGACCAGTGAGGCTGGGTCTGGGTGGCTGGGAAGTGGCAGTGTTGGCAGCGCAGAACCCTGCTGCAGTCTCTCCCAGGGCCACCCTGCCCAGCAGTCACCCCTAGGGCTGCCAGACAGCAGCACACAAGAGGACTGGAGCGGCTCCTGGAGGTCCTTATACCTTGAAAGTCCCCAAGGAAAAATGTTTCCCGGGCACAGGAGGGAGGGCAGCTATGTCAGCTCTCTCTAGACCAAGATCCCTCTCCTCCTTTGGTCCTCAAAAATAGAACCTCAGGTCTGGCTTGGAGGAGGATCTCAGCCAGAGCAGCACCTAGCTCCACCCAGGCAGAGTCAGGGGGAAGACAGGGATCACCATTCCTCAGGTGCCTGGCCCTGAGGTCTCGTGCACAGTTCAGTCCCCCTGCTTGCTGAGAGCTGACACCTCATGACCCTCAGAAGGGTTGGGACATTCCCATCAGCAGCTCGAATGCACAGCAGTTATCAGAGGGAGGCCTCCCTGGCCCCCTGCCCTTTGCCACGTGCTGCCCTGCTCGGTCACAGGCCCCCCGTCACCTGGTCTGTGTGCCAGGGCAGGAGTGGGACTCCAGGGAGGAGCTACCCTCGCAAGCCCTGGGCCCCGCTGGCGCCAGTGTCCCAGCTTTAAAAATTGAAGTGAAAGAGAAAGATATCAGTACTAAAATATTTGTTGACTTTCTATCCTCTGGGGTAAAGGTGTGAGAAAAAAAATTTAAAAAAGGAATAAAATATTTGTTGATTTTCTAAAATCCCCTGGGAATGAGAAAGGAAAAAAAATGAAGACAAAGTTATCACTTTGAGTGAAATACTATCTTGTGAATTTGAGCCCAAAATGAATAAACTCATAATAACTGATTGTGTTGGCCCCAGGTGGGGCGCGGAAGATGAGAAGCCTGAGACACAGCCCTACTGCTCAGGACCCCAGACTGGGGCCAAGCTCCCCACCCCTCTTAGATTCCTAAGGCTGTTTTCACAAATCACCACAACAAATATGGTGGCTACAGACCACAGAAATACACTCTCCCACGGTTCTGAGAGGGCAGAGGTCTGAAATCAAGGTGTCAGCTGTGCCATGCTCCCTCCAAAGGCTCTAGGGGAGAATCCTTCCTGTCTCAGCTTTTGGTGATACCCAGTGTTCCTCGGCTTGTGTCTGCATTGCTGCCAACTCTGCCTTTATCTTCACAGGGGCTCCTCCTATTCTCTCTGTCTTCTCCTTTTCTGCCCTTTATAAGGACACTTGTCATTGGATTCAGGACCCACCTGGATAATCCAGATGATCTCATCTTAAGATCCTTATGAATTACCTCTGCAAAGATCCTCTTTTTAAATAAGGTCACATCCACAGTTCCAGGAGCTAGGATGTGGATGTATCTTTTTGGGGGTCATCACTTACCCACCACCTGGCCCCCATCTTCATTCTCACCTTCACCATGTTGTTTCTAGGTTGAGTTGTTTCCAGGTTGAGTGTGAGACTCCACAATGAAGGTGGAAACAAAGATGGGGGGCGGGTGGTGGGTAAGTGATGGCCCCCAGAAAGATAAACAAGTTGCCTCATCAAAACAAACAAAAAACAAGTTCTTTCTTTCCTGTTACCCATTAAGCTGAGTCACTCATGCTCTCCCTCCTTCACTTAGCTATCACATTTCTCCAAAGTGTGGTTTGTATCAATACTTCTGTTTTTGACCTACCACTTACTTTTCAAGGCAATTTATTATGTTTCAAGCAAAGAGAAACATGTAGAGAACAATATGATTTTTTTAGATGTTAACATTTTTCTCTCATTTACTCTTTTGTAGCAAAATATAACATAAAATTTTCCATTTTAATCATTTTGAAATGTATGGTTCCCTTAATGATTCCCACTCACTTTTAAATGCTTTGCAATTTGAGAACTCTTACTGGACAGGGATGAGGGTAAAAGCCAAAGTCTACCAGCGTCTATCCTCAACCTTCTCATCCCTCTACCAAATCAGATACTGCTAACCACACCACTCTTTTTTTTTTTTTTTTTTTTTCCCTGAGACAAAGTCTCATTCTGTCACCCAAGCTGGAGTGCAGTGGTGTGATGGCTCACTGCAGCCTGGACCTCCTGGGCTCAAGCAAACCTCTTGCCTCAGTCTCCTGAGTAGCTGGGACTACAGGCATACACCACCGCCCCAGATAACTTTTTTTTTTTTCTTTTTTTGTAGAAATGGGAACTCAGTATCTTGCTCAGGCTGGTCTTGAACTCCTGGCCTCAAGTGATCCCCCTGCCTTGGTCTCCCAAAGTGTTGAGATTACAGCCACCGCGCCTGGCCCACCTTTTTCTTAAAACTCCTCCCTCAGCTTCCCAGATCTCTGTTCTCTCCTTTCTCTACCATTTCTCTAGCCCCTTTCCTCCTCATCTGCCTGGACTTGTCTGAGTCCCACTGAAGCCTGGACTTGTCTCTGTATCCACACGCGTATTTCCAACTTTCTTCTTCACATCCCTACACAAATGTCCTACTGACACCTCAAACTCAGTGTGTTCAAAAGTGGACCCATGATCCCCTCTTTCAACACTTGTGCTTCCTCCATGTTCATCCCAATCTGTACACAGCACCACCACCCATGCAATCACCCAGTGCAGCACCATCTTTTCCTTCGTTATCCACTCTGACCCGTAACTTCCATCTCTACAGTAGCTTCTCCCTCCTGACGTCTTTTCCATTCTGACCCTTGATGCTAACACCTGCCTTCCAGTGTCAGCCTGGGACTCTATAGTAGACATCTCACAGGCTTGCCTCCCTCCACCCTCTGTTCTGTTCTATTTCCTATATTGTGAATAAATTATTCTCCCTAAAACACAGTTCTGGCCAGGCACAGTGGCTCACGCCTACAACCCCAGCACTTTGGGAGGCTGAGGTGGATGAATCACTTGAGCCCATGAGCTCGAGACCAGCCTGGGCAACATGGAGAAACCCCCTTTTCTACAAATATGTATATATACACACAAAAATAAGCCAGGCTTGGTGGCATGCACCTGTGACCCCAGCTACTCAGGAGGCTGGGGTGGGAGGATGGATGGCTTGAGCCCAGGAAGCTGAGATCGTACCACCGCACTCCAGCCTGGGCAACTGAGAGAGACTCTGTCTCAAATAAACAGACAGACAAAAAAACAGAAAACACAATTCTGATACATCTAGTCAAAAACCTTCATTAACTCCCACTACTTTGAGAAGAAAGCCTAAACTCCATAGCTGAGCTCTCAATGCTCCCTGAGGTGGCCCTGTCCCTCCACCCCATGCCACATTTCCTTTGCTGCAAACAGGCATGCTGCTTTTTCTCTGTACACATCCCACGCTTCCCTCCTTACCTGTCCCCATGCAGAGTGTGAGTTTCATATTATTCTAAAAGACCTCTTTTCTGTTAAAATAAGCATAACAAAATAAGAGATACTGACTGAACAGAAGACTGTCAAATTCCACAAACTGGCATCATCCACCTCTTATTTCCTGTACCAAATAAAAAACACGCCCCAGATTCTTCTTATCTGACAGGGTTACAAACAGAGCTTTGTATGCTCATGGAATTCACCAGCTAAGAGTGGAACCATCGCCTTTTGAAGACTCAAACATTTTCTTGGTGACTCACCTGTGGGGGAATGCATCAACCTTCCTGCTTCTAATTTCTTTGACATAAAAGGGGCTCTGATAGCGAACACTATCACTTCAAACTTGAAATCTTGTGAATGAGATTGCCAGGATGTCCAATAGTGCTAAAGATGTGATGCAAAAATTAAATGGAAACTTCAGCCTGCGGAAATGACGGGAGGCACAAAGAGAATAGACTCTCAGGTGTTTCACTGCATGTTTATTTCTTGTACATTTCAGTTCCCAAGCCCTTGGCTTTACCAGGAGATGGCATCAGAATGCTTTTAAGAAGCCCCCACCATGTTGGCCAGGCTGGTCTCACACTCCTGACCTCAAGTGATCCTCCTGCCTCGGCATCCCAAAGTGCTGGGATTACAGGTGTGAGCCACCATGCCTGGCCGTAAAATTATTTTTAACACTATAAATTTGGGGTGAAAAGGGAGACTAGGTAGTCCTTCCTTAAGAATCCTCACCAGTTCAGCCATACCAAAAGGAATGAATTCTTTGGAAAACCTAGGTATGGCATCATTTCATCCATTTGGAAAGACCTAAGTAGTATATCTTTGTGTCTATATAATAGCTGAAGTTTTAGATTCTTCTTTTGGATCCTTTTTCCACTTAGTGCTATTTCTGTCCCTGCAGTCACTAAGATGTTCAAAAGCAGCTGAAGCTGCAGCTTTTGAAGCAGCAGGAGCACTGTGGGCACTCAAAGCCCTCAGAAATTCAGCCAAACACAAGTTAGGGAATTTTAGGTTTTCTTAGCCAAGAAGGGCATTCTGGTACATACAACCTGGGCTTGATCACTTGGTGGGTATTACTAGTGCTGTCGCTGTTGGAAGGTTATATAATCTCTCAGCCTCTTTTTCCTCCTTTGTAAATGAAGAGTACTAAGATTGCTTTGTAGAGTTGTTGTAAGGATTAAAAATAACAACACATCAAGAGCCTAACTCAAGATCTGGCACTGAAAAGATTTTCAGTTAATAGTAAACTTATTTATTTATTTATCTATCTATTTATTTTATTTTTTTGAGATGGAGTCCCACTCACTCTGTCGCCCATGCTGGAGTGCAGTGGCACAATCTTGGCTCACTGCAACCTCTGCCTCCCAGTTTCAAGTGATTCTCCTGCCTCAGCCTCCTGGGTAGCTAGGATTACAGGCGTGCTCCACCAAGCCCAGTTAATTTCTGCATTTTTAGTAGAAATGGGGATTCACCATGTTGGCCGGGCTGGTCTCAAACTCCTGACTTCAAGTCATCCTCCCGCCTCGGCCTCCCAAAGTGCTGGGATTACAGGTGTGAGCCACCATGCCCAGCCGTAAAATTATTTTTAACACTGTAAATTTGGGGTGAAAAGGGAGACTAGGTAGTCCTTCCTTATGAATCCCTTTTGTATATATAAGACACATGAGGGATTTTTCTTTAAAGAAAAATAACCCGTCTATTAGTTAATGTATGCCCTTCAGATTTATGTCCTGGGAACACACGTTTGCAGTTGATCTATTTTAACACTCTTAAATATTTAATATTATTTCCCATCATTTCTTAGGTATGACACTGACAATTCTTACATTTAAAAGCAAAATCTTCACGTTTATCATATCCTCCCATGGGCAAGCAGCGTTTCACTGTCTATGGGAGATTAATGTCCCAAGGATATTTCCACTATTCCCAGAACAGAGCTTGACCTTCATCCAAGGACGCTCCTCTGCCCCACTTTTAGTTCCTGTGGGCTGGGTGAGGCTTCACCCCAACTCCAGGGCTCCAGCAGGTGGCCCAGATGAGGCCGCGGTGAACATCGGGCATAGTCATTGGTTCAGAGGTGGGCGTGTGATCTACGCCAAGCCAATCAGAGAGTCCTTAGGGCATTGCGGGAGCCACTAGAAAAGACCCTCCCTCTTCCCTGCAGGTCACAAACCTGAGAGGGCAGGAAGCCCACGCTGCCACCACGTGGTCTCCACAGGGAACCTGGTGGGGACGGGGGGTAGGAAGGCAGACCAAGCAGTGAGGGACATTCAAATCCCTGGAACAGAATGAGGTTTGAGCACTGGAGGAAAAATCTGGAGTTGAAATGGCAGAAGGGCCAAAGGGTGAAGGAATTAAAGGATGAGAGAGAAGACCAGGGGAAGAGGAGCCTGAGGAAGGAGGGAAGGATTAAACAGGGAAACCGAAGGAAGCAAAGGAGAGGGGCAGCTTCCCGAGCCTCCCCTGAGGCCCAGCTCCCCCCATGCCCCCACCCCCTTCTCCAGGTCCTCCTCCTCCACCAGTACTTGCTAGAAATTCAGCTACTAGACTTTAAAAACAACTTCCCTGGTATAGCTTCCTTTTGGGAAGTTATTCAAAGGAATTATAAGGCATATGCACAAAAAATTATGAGTAAAAGTGTTCATCACACCCTATTTAGTTAGGATAACAGAAAGTTGTAAACAATATGAATGTCCCACGTATGTGTATGGAATATTAATCCATTTTGCTTGTGTGTGTGTGTGTGTGTGTGTGTGTATTTCATACACTCACCCAATCTCAGAGGAAATTCACAAAAATGTTATTAACAGTGGCTGTTTGGTGCTGAGATTATGAGAAGTATTTGTTTATTTATTTGCTTATTTGTGCATTCTAACTGATTCTATAAAGAACATGTATTATTTGAAGAGTAAAAAGAATAGAAAATAACCAAATGTCAAGGCTGCAACTGGGGTGGAGCCCAGCTCTGCGGATGTTGCCAAGGGCCCTTCCCGGGAGAGCCATGTGGGGTACCCACATTCCACCTTCTCCTCAGGCCTAGCCACCACCTGTGGCCTCCTGCGGGCCAGACTGGACTGCAGCTGCCAGGACCTAGTGATGGCCCCAAACCTGAGAGTGGGCCCAGGGCCCCACCCCGCTAACCCTGCTGAAAAAGGCCAGAGGGCACATGAAGCCTTTGCTCCCTGGATCAGCTCACCCTCTCCAGTTTTCCTTCCAGGCGGACAAGCCATACACTGAAGAACAGCTGCAGAGGAAAGGCTGGACCAGGTGTGCTGGGAGTCACCAGGAGCAAGGTGGTGAAGGTGAGTTTTCTCCTGAGCGCCTCACGGGACTCATTAGCACCTCACCATCTGCTGGGAACCATCTTTACAAATGTAATTGTGCCTGTTGGGGAAAGACAGTATTTTTTGTTCTTTTGTTTTGGTTTTTTGTTTGTTTTCTTAAAGACAGAAAAGTCTTTTTCATTTTCTGAAACGCTTTCAAATGTGCTCAACCTTTTCCAGTGGGTAGCAGATCTCTTAATTACATCTTGGGCGGGTCCAAAATTCTACCGTTGTTTTCGGGTATTAACCCTCAGTCCACTTTAAAACATCAATTCCAAACTTGATTCTACTCTCACCTCATCTCCCAGTGCCACTGTCCTCCCCCAGTCCAGTGCAAGCTTGGACCTGGACCCTGAATGAGGGAGTTCTATTTCTGGAACACTCCCCTACTCTCGCTTTTCCTTTTGGGAACTAGTTCCTCTAGTGCACTGGGCTGAGAGGTAGGACAAAGAAAGGGCAGAGGGTCGTAAACTAACAGGGCAGCGGTAGCCTTCTCTCTAGTGGTGGCCCACTGGGACTGGCTGTGAGGCAGGCATCAACATGCTAGCTTTCTCTGGAAGACATCTGGGTTCTTTTAGAGAGACTTGCAGGGCAGGGATATGGTAAATCCAGGCTCAACCACCTCCATGCCCCTCAACTCCCATGACTGAATATGCACTCTACGGACTCTCTCAGCTCAAGCTCCCCGGTAAATAGAGAGAGAACCCGGTTGGGGTAGGGATAGAACAAATCCAGCCACCTTCTAAGTAGTATCCACTTGAACCGCAGGAAATGCATTTTCTGGCCCTGACCAACTGGGTGAGTTCAGACTGCCCCTGCAGCTCTTCTTTCCGCCCTTTCTTTTTTCTCCAAAACCCTCCTCTATCGCTAATGATGTATGAATAAGCCAGAAAATCCTTTTCCTAATCAAATGTCCAATGGGCAGCTACTTTACATCCCAATATTTGTGGAATCATTTTCTTAGAACCTTACTAGGGAGAAAGCACAGCCACCCCATTACCCATAACCGCAGGAAGGGCAGCAAGTCTCCACTCCTCACACGTCCTGCGCTCTGGTGACCCTTAGACTTACTTCTCTCTCTCCCTCCTCCCCAGTCTTACTGGGTAGAAGGTGGAGTTGGCAGTAACACAGCCACATATGTCACCTCTTAGGAATCCTTGGTTCTCAGCTCTGGTGGGTGTCAGCTCAGGCAGAGTACTTCTCTGTCCTCACTCTTGGGTCCTGGAAGCCTCCACAGAAAGGGTCTCCATTCATAGCTTGTTGCATGTTTAGAGTAGTTGAAGTTCCACTTCCAGAGCTCTTCATTCTTTGTGTAGAGCCAGATTTTTATCTGGTATCATTGTCCTTCTGCTTGAAGGACACCCCTTAACATTTCTTATCGTATAGGTCCTCAGGGGGGTCTTTTTTTTGCTTTTGTATGTTTGAACAGTCTTTTGCATTTGTTTTTGAAAGACATTTTTGCTGGGTATAGAATTTTAGGTTAGTGGCCATTTCATGTGAAAGACCAAAAAAAAAAAAAAAGTAGAATTCTAGGTTGACAATATATTTCTCTGATTACTTTAAAGATTATTGTTCCTCTGTCTTCTCACTTGCTTTGCTTCTGACATGAACTCTGCTGCCATCCTTATCTTTGTTCTCCTGTTTCTAACATAATTTTTTTCCTGTGGTTAATTTTAAGATTTTTTCTTTATCACTGGTATTGAGCAATTTGATTATGATATGCCTTGGTATAATTTTCTTCATGTTTCTCTTGCTTGAATTTTACCTTACTGAGTGCTAGATATTCTTTTTATTTTTATTTTTTTGAGACAGAGTCTCACTTTGTCACCCAGCCTGGAGTGCAGTGGCGCAGTCTCGGCTCACTATAACCTCCACCTCCCGGGTTCAGATGATTCTCCTGCCTCAGCCTCCTTAGTAGCTGGGACTACAGGCACCCCCTGACCACACCCAGCTAATTTTGGTATTTTTAGAAGAGACAGAGTTTCACCATGTTTGAGGCCAGGCTGGTCTCAAACTCCTGACCTCAAGTGACCCACCTTCCTCAGTCTCCCAAAGTGCTGGGATTATAGGTGTGAGCCACCGTGCCTGGCCTGGATATTCTTTACAAAACAAACAAATACACAAAAAAACTTTTGAGTGTTGTTCCAGGACACAGTTACACAGTTAATTTACTTGAAAACAGTTTGATCCTTTCATGGCTTGTTTTTTTTTGTTTGTTTGTTTTGACGGAGTTTCGCTCTTGTTGCCCAGGCTGGAGAGCAATGCGCGATCTCGGTTCACTGCAGCCTGTGCCTCCTGGGTTCAAGTGATTCTCCTGCTTCAGCCTCCCGAGTAGCTGGGATTACTGGCATGTGCCACCACTCCTGGCTAATTTTGTATTTTTAGTAGAGATAGGGTTTCTCCATGTCGGTCAGGCTTGTCTCGAACTCCTGACCTCACCCACCTCGGCCTCCCAAAGTGCTGGGATTACAGGGTTGAGCCACCGTGCCCGGCCTTTTTGTTAAAAAAAAAAAAAAAAAAAAAAAAAGATACAGAGTCTCACTATATTGCCCAGGCTGGTCTTGAACTCCTGGCTTGAACAATCATCCTGCCCCAGCCCTCACGCTTCTGGGTAGCTGGGACTACAGGCACGCACAACCGTGCCAGCCAAGACTTGCTTTTAAGCCTTGTTAGGAGTGGGCCACAGGAGCCTTTAGAGTAAGCTGAATTGGGCTGCATTACTGAGACAATCCTCAGAGTGTTCTACTCAGTGCCCCATGAATTAGAAAGTTTTCAACTGTGGCTGGTGGCCACAGGGGCTATTCTCTGGCTGGTGGGAGCTCCAGGAATTGTTCCCTCTAACTTTTTTGGGTGATGCTTTTTCTGGCCTCATTTCTTTTCCTCACATGCATGTGCTGATCAATACTTTGCTGCAGACCCAAAGATGACACTCTGCAGAGCTCCAGAGTTCTCTCCGTGTGCAGCTTTCTTCTCTCCAGCATTCTCTCCTGTGAGTTCTAGGTGCACGAGTGTCCCTGGGACCCCAGCCCCATCCCTCTACACAGGGATATGGCTGTGCTCCACCTGTACTCTGTGTCCCTGTGCCATGGCCTGGAAAGTCTCTCCAGGCAGCAAGCTGGGGCAAATAGGACTCACCTCACTTGTTTCCATTCGGGAATCATTGTCCTGTGCCACCTGTGCTCCAATGTCTGAAAATAGTTGGTTTGAGTATTTAGTCTGTTTTTTCACTTGTTTCAGAATCTTAGTTTTAGTGCGCATTTCCTGGAATTCCTGGAATTCTGGATGTTAGCTCTGAGCTGGGCTTTAAAAATCATCTAATTTCATACCTTCCATTTGCCAGTGAAGAAACTGAGATGGGAGAAGGGACGGTGCCTGAGTCTGTGGCAGACCCTGAACTGGGCCACATCTCCCAACTTGAGATTGAAGTCGCTTTGAAAGCATTGAGCACCCGGGAGAAAAGAAGGGGCTTGGGGAACTTCAAGTCAAGACTCTTTTGTGTCAGAGATGAAGGAGGCTCTGTTGCTGCCTGTGTCTCACCGTCTTCTTCATTCCAACATCTGCCATGTTTTGTGCAATAATGTTGGCCTCTTGCCTCAATTTCTGCATTGATAATGTAGAGGCTTCCATTCCCTCTGATGCCTGCTACTAAGTCAGTCCCACAGTAATTGAAGGATATTATGGAATCTCAGCACCAAGAAGAGGTAGATAGCAGAGCCAGGGTTTGAGCTGAAGCCTCAAGGACCTCCCAAGGGAGCCTGAAGATCATCAGAACCAAGCTATCATTTTATAGAAAAGGAAACTAAAACCTGGGCAGGTTCACTGGTACACTCAGGCAGAGCTAAGATCTGGGTATTGCACCTAGCCATCCATCTCTGAAAGATACTGGGCTTAAGTCTTACCCAGTCAGATCTTAAGGGTTTGTATTTTTAATGTATGTTTCAGCTCACTGCATCCGTTGCCCACAAGAACCACTCCAAACCCAATGGAACTCAGTATCAGCTTTTCCATGTGTTTTTCGTCCATGTTATCTAAATACTTTGAACAGTCGCTTTGCTTGTTCAACCACCCAGTGGGCGAGACTTCCTGACAGGAGCCTGGGGCCACCATGAGGGGAAGTTTTTAGAGAGGAGGGCAAATGTCAGAGAAGGAGGAAGAAGAAGGAAGGAAGCAGTGAAAGCAATAAACCTATTTCTCAGGTCATTTTAAAAGCCTCTACTCTGGGACATTGAGCAGATAGTATCTATTTTTCTTTGCTTTGGGTATTTTTAAAGACACTGCCCCTCCTCATTTACTTTAATACAATACCAAGCACACATTTCTCAGCACGTAACAAGTCAGGATGTTCCAGGTTTAAATGCATGGGGCAAACTTTGCTTTGCCTTGTTGACCAGCCTTGTTGACAATAGGGCCTTTCATTGCAGGAGCACATGAATCCGGGCAACGTGACTTAAGAGCTGGCTGATGTTCCAGGACAGCACAAAAGAACGGAACTTCTTTTCATGCCATGAGTGCGCAAACCAATGGACAGTTTCTGGGGTTACTCGTGATTGCTCCTCGGTCCGGAGTTCAGGCAACAATCTGAGCCACTCAACTGCTCTTCTTTACCCCTCTACCTCTGCAGTTCATTGGGGGCCAGAGGTGGGTCAGGCTCCTGGGACAGAAGGAGGAGGCGGGCCCAGGAAATCCACTTGGGGTAACACACCATTTGTACATATAAAGCAATGTTCACCTCTTTGTATGCACTGTGGTAATTATTTTACCTTCTTTTATGAACTTGCACATTTTCAGAGAGAATTAAATTAAGCAGAGTCTGAAAGTGGAGAATTCTCACATAGATAAAAGAACGGAGACCTGAAATTGGGTCATCAGGAAGTGTCTTGTGGCAAAATACCCTTAGTATCAAACTGAAGAAAGAAAGATTTCAAACATTTTCTTTAAGGAAAACTTAATGGATGTGACTTAAATATTGTCTAGACTGACCCAGCAGCACGAGGTGGTGCCTTCAAGGACTTTTCATCTCAATCCACAGGAAAAGGGTTCGATGTAGATGAGAAAGAGGGAGCGGAGCACAGCTAGGCTGGAGAGGCATCCTGTCCACGGATTAGTCTTCACTCTTCATGTAGGCAGTAGAATGGTAAATGGGGCCGTCTTAAAACAGCAACTCCCAAACACTGGGAGGTCGATGTGCTTCCTAAACCCTCACTGATTCATGATGTTCGGCACAGCATGGGGCCTCCCGAAAATGGTGCTGATCATATGAAGTTTGTGGAACATCTCCTGTGTGTGCTACGGGGACTCTACTATCCTCTATGGTCACAATTTCACTGGGACCAGTCGCCTAGAAGATCTCACGGGGTGTCCAATCTTTTGGCTTCCCTGGGCCACAATGGAAGAAGAATTGTCTTGCACCACACATAAAATACACTAGCACTAATGATAGCTGATGAGCTAAGAAAGAAAATTGCAAAAATATCTCAATGCTTTAAGAAAATTTACAAATTTGTGTTGGGCTGCTTTCAAAGCTGTCTTGGGCCACATGTGGCCCATGGGCCATGGGTTGGACAAGCTTGAAGACAGCCACGAGACTACTGATGACAGAAATAAAACGTGGCTTATTGAATCCCTACTGTCTACTAGACTCTTCACATGCAGAGCCTCATTTAATGCTCGTAACAATCTCATGAGGCTGGTACAAGCATATCCCCCACCTTACAGAGGAAGAAGCCCACTCAGAGGAGCTAAGGAACTAACCCAAGATCACACAACTAGAGTGGGGATTCAAACCCAGGCGATGTGGAACCACAGACCACAACTTACCCACCAACTGTTGTAAGTACACAGGGAAACCAGAGCAGGAGGGCAGAAAAAAGGAGGAGATATATGGGGGTTATAAGTAAGGTGTGGGTTATAAAGAAGGTCAGTTGACATCTTCTATGAATCTCCCGAAACCAGGATGAGGAATTCCAGACCAAGAGACTACAGAGAGAGAAAAAACTCCTGCTCCAAATGAGAGAGAAGAGAAAGAGTGTTGACGGTAAAATATCAGCAAGACGCTGTGATTTATGCCCTTTGTCTTTTTCTATCTGGCTCCCCTAGCAACAGTTAAGTAGTATGAATGTAAATGCTCAGTAACACGCCGGCGTGACTGTTCCACGAGGCGCAGCATCCCTGGTAAACAGAAATGCTTGCTAATTTCTGCTCCGTTAAGCACAGGAAACATCACTAGGGGCTGCCCGGTGGAAAGGAACAAAAGGCAGACGGAAAAATGTTTAAATCTCAAGGTTATGTGAGAACAGAAAAGAAGAAACATGTTGTAAATTATTTTTTGAAATATTAAGTTACTAACAAAATCCTAACACCAAGACAGACAACAGGGGCGGTAAAAGGCGAAGGAGAGACGGAGTCACAATGGAGATGGTTTTGCTACAGCACATCGCTACTGCCATGTTTCTCTGGAGTATCTGAAAATATCAGTCTTGAAAATACATATGCATTATTTTTTCAGAGGTGTGTGTCTATAGCCTCGCGGCTGGAGCTGGAAAACAAACAAGCTACTGCCATGAGCTCATGCTGGAGTCTGTGTAAATTGTTTCCTCTCCTTACGTATAATGTTTCTAATTAGGACTGTCACAGAGGATGAGCTCTGTGGGTTGCTGAGGTGACTCTTTGTGCTCACTGTAAATCTAGGGCTTTATGCCTGCCCTTGCTTGGGCTGACCGGCTTCTTAGATGCATCACTAGATGGGGAAGGTGACCCTGTCCTGCTTCCTGATGTCTGGTATCAGGGCTGTTGGGGAAACACCCAAGAGATATGCTCTCATAGATACATGACTCTGGTTTCTAGATGCATAACTCTTGTTTCTAGTTGGCCCTTTTATTCAATTATACCTTTAATAAACAAAAGTCCATTTTGAGGTCATTTCTCTAAGAGACAACTATTTACCTAAAAGTTGTAGGGTGAGCAGTAGACACTAGTTCCTCCCTCTGCATCAAGAATTTAAGAAATGGGCTGGGCACAGCAGCTCACACCTGTACTCCCAGCACTTTGGGAGGCCAAGATGGGCAGATCTCTTGAGATCAGGAGTTCAAGACCAGCCTGGTCAACATGGTGAAACACCATCTCTACTAAAAATACAGAAATTAGCTGAGTGTGGTGGTACATGCCTGTAATCCCAGCTACCCAGGAGGCTGAGGCAGGAGAATCATTTGAACCCGGAAGGCGGAGGTTGCGGTGAGCCAAGATTGTGCCACTGCACTCTAGCCTGGGTGATGGAGCGATACTCCATCTCAAAATAAATAAATAAATAAATAAATAAATAAATGTTAAAATAATTTTAGAAATGTTTAGGGAAAGTGGAGTAGGACTATGCTTCCCCAAGATGCTGAGGCTTTGCAGAGAGGACGTGACCCAGAGGGTATGAGCCTCCCCGGCTGGCACCCACTCCTGCTTCCGATGTCTGCCATGTTCCTAGGTCAGACACACTTAGACAATTAATCCTCAGCCATCTGAGTAGCTGATTGTCAGCAGGCAATTCCCTTCCACTGGTAAAACTTCAGTCAGCTACGCTGGGCGATGCATAGAAATACAGTATGGCTTGGCTTAGAGGTCTCCCGACACTTGGTCGCAGAGGACCAAGTGAAGGTTGCTGGTTGATCTAGTACGACATTCCCACTGTGGGACCTGTTAGGCTTCATACTGTAGAGGTGCCAGGAATTCAAGGAAGGTGGAGGCTGGTGCTGGAAAGCCTCCCCCAGTGATTTGGATACGCTCAGAGCGGGTGATGGTGGTGGCCTTGGGCAGGCTTCCCATTGTGTCAGACCCATGGTATCACTAATTCTTGTCCAGACCTGCAGAGCCAGAATAGCCCAGCCTTCTGGGCTTACACAGAGCAGAAGCCACAGTGTAAGAAACCCAACCTGGGGCAGAAAGCCTGACGATGCCAGAAAAAAATCCCCATCAGTGTGGTGCCATGGAAACCTAGACAGCAGGCAGATCTTTCTGCCTACAAGCCCATTGGCACCTCCCTGGCAACTGGGAGCTGAGTAGGGAGGTAAATCCCAGAAGCCAGCAGGACACAGGTTTCATGGAGAGCCTGGATGCAAACCAGCAGTAGGGGAGGGCTGCTCTGCACCGCGGAGGTCCCCATGCCTTGCGCCTGGTGGTTTGCCAATGGACAATTTCTCCATGACCTAGTTTTCTACCTGGTCTGAAATGAGAAAAATAAGTACAGCATAGCAAGTTTTTCATTAAGCTAAATTTGTTCTATTTAAAGAACTGCCGTTTGTTCTGGAACTATGTCCTTTCTACTTTTTTTGGTGGAAGAAAAGTACTTACTTTTAAGAAACAGATGTGACAATGTGGTAGGGGATGACAACATTTTTTGGTGTTGCTTTTTAATATTTCTATTTGTCAAAATAAAACCTGGCAACACTATGTTAGTCCTCTGTTTTGTTTGTTTGCATGCTTGCTTTTGCTTCTGTGTGTGGTGGATTAGGGATAGACACAAACTCTTTGGAACTTTTCAGACTGAAAGGTGCACATAATTTGCCTTCTGTTAAATCTAGGCTGGCCTTAGTGACTTACTTGACTAATAAAATGTGGTGCACATGACCGTGTAGGTCTTCTGAAACTAGATTACAGGAAGCCCTGCAGCTTCCCTTCCAGGCCTCTTGGAACACTTACTCTTGGAATCCAGCTGCCATGCTGTTAGGAAGTCCAAGTGGCCAAGGCAGAGGCCCAGACAGAGAGGAAGCAAATACCTACATGTTTTGCTTTGGTTAATCACTCCAGTAAAGTTACTAAAAGACACAAACCACAACATTTTTGTTTTCTTTCTGAGACGGAGTCTTGCTCTGTCACCCAGAGCTGGAGTGCAGTGGTGCTATCTCACCTCACTGCAACCTCTGTCTCCTGGGTTCAAGCCATTCTCCTGCCTCAGCCTCCTGAGTAGCTGGGACTACAGGCGCCCGTCACCACGCCCGGCTAAATCTTGTATTTTTAGTAGAGACGGGGTTTCACCATGTTGGCCAGGCTGTTCTCAAACTCCTGACCTTGTGATCCACCCGCCTCGGCCTCCCAAAGTGCTGGGATTACACGCATGAGCCACTGCACCCAGCCCACAACATTTTTAGAGACAAAAATATCTACATTACATATTCTACTTTACAGATTATGTGGCTTCTAACAATGCTCTATTTTAAAATCTCATCATTTGCTTTAATTATACATTATTATGTTTTCATATAGGTATGTGGTCCACAATTCAAAAGGTACAAAAGAATACAATGAAAAGTAAGCTTTCTTTTCATCCCATTCACCCAAAGGTAACCAGAGTAGTCAGTTTCTTGTGTATTCTCCCAAAGACACCAAGCCATATAAAAATATATATACATCTATTTTTTTACTTTTTATGAAGGCCAGGCCCTGTGCTGTGGTTATTTCACCGATAACACTATCCTGTGAGGCCTCTGAAGAGACAGTCACCTTTCTGTTGGCCGGGTGAGAGCATGTTTCCTTGTATAATACCTTTTTTATGCAAATAGAAATTTACCATACCTAGTGTTCTGCACTTCACATTTCTTACCTAACATTAAATTTGGGAGATAAATAACTTACCATCTCTCTTGTCACAACTATATTCCCTCTCACAGCACCCTCTGCATGCAACAGGTGCTCAGTAAATGCTTTTTAGCGTGGTAATGACAGTTTCCTGTTGACAATTGAAGTATGGAAAAGCTGTTTATAAACATAAGCCACCATAGAAAGGTAAGAAATTGTCGTGACTGTGTGTAGCTGCTGTGGAAAGAAGTAGGTCCTGTATTGATCAATGTTCCTTCTGTTTTAACAGCCAAACTCAAACTAGCGTGTCCACTTCCTCCCCTGGGTTCTAGGCTCAGCAGAGCGGGGGCTGTCAGTCCAGACAATGCTATTTAACACACAGAAGCCAGAAGGTGAACTTCCTGTTAAGTCAAGCTCGTAAAGTCACAGAGACTGGTTGGGGCAGAAAAGGACCTCGAGAGAATGCTTTATTTACTCTAGAGGAGAGGCTGCAGAGCGACTTATATAGCCTAAGGGAGCCTCAAACAGGAGGGAAAGGGCTAGAACCACAGGAAAAGCAGAGTGAGCTTCAGAAAGATCTCTGAGCTGGCTGCGGTGGCGTGCGCCTAGAGTCCCAGCCACTGGGGAGGCTGAGGCAGGAGGATCTCTGGAGCCCAGGAGTTCAAGGCTGCAGCAAGCTATGATCACTCCACTGCACTCTAGCCTGGGTGACAGAGCAACACCCTGTCTCTAAAAATAAAAAATAAGAATAAAAAGATCTCTGGGATAGCACTATGGACTGCAGCCTCCACCCCAACATTTTGGCAGGAGCCCCCTACCTCTGCTAGCACACATGGCCCTTTTGTAGGATTGAGGCAGACCCAGCTGAGAGGACTCAGGTATTCAGTGGAGGAAGGCTTTGCCCCAGGACGAAACTTCAACGCAGGGCGCCAGCTGGATTTCAGCCCCACTGGCCCCATCCTTGTGCAAAGTGCGAACTCCCACCCCTAGGCAAAGGGTCGTGTCCCTTCCCCCAGGTGTCATTCATTTGTTCATTAGATCTATATGTACTGATACCCACTACATGTCATGCACCGCACTAGGTACTGGGAACACAGCATGAACAAGGCAGGTTCCCAGCTCACGAGGAGCATAGTTTTTTATTTGTTTATTATACTTTAAGCTTATTTTTAAATTTTTTTGTTATACTTTAAGTTCTAGGGTACATGTGCACAACGTGCAGGTTTGTTACATTTATATACATGTGCCATGTTGGTGTGTGACGAGGAGCTTATTTCCTAATGGGAAAGATACAACAAATCTGCAAGAAAGGCAATTTCAGAGTGAAAAGTGCAAAGAATGTATATGGGATAACCTGAGAGTGACCTGAGGGTGGGGGGCAGTGTTTGGCCAGAGTAGTCAAGAAAGGCCTTTTTGAGAAGGAGACCCCTCAATTTCCAGACTCCAGGCTGGAGTCCTTTGAGACTCTCTCCCTCCTCTTCCATCCCTCCAGTGGGTTTGAGCCGGAGTCTTATGTTTCCTGGTGGAAACAGCCTCCAAAATAGCCCCTAATGAGCTTCCTTCTTGGTGTCCGTGCCCTTGAGTAGTCTCTTTCCATATTGTCTCAGGGTTGGTCTGTGTAGCCAACAGAACACAGTAGAAGTGATGGTTGTCACTCCCAAGGCTAAGTCATCAGAGACCTCATGCTCCCCTGCCTTGCCCTCTCTCTCCCTCTCTCAGGTTGCTTGCTTTGGGGGAAGTGAGCTGCATAACAACCACATGGCAAGGAACTGAGGCCTCCTGCCAACAGCCATGCGTGTGAGTGAGCTTGGAAGCAGATTCTGCAGCCCCAGTCAAGCCTTCAGATAACTGAAGCCCCAACTGACATCATGACTTCAACCTCATGAGATTCCCTCATTCAGAACCATCCAGCTAAGCTGCTCTCACATTCTCTTTTTTTTTTCTTTAATGACGGAGGCAATTTATTAACCCAGGATCATTTGTTTTAATGCTTCTTGTTGATAGCTGCCACCTATCCAGCGATTCTGTCCAGATCTTTCTGACCCTGAGGTGTCAGTTTGTGGCCCCTATCTTGGTCTTTTTCCACCATTTTCAGTCCCTCCAGGGCTTGGAGGACCCAGTGGGCCACACTCTTGGAGACTCGCTGACGTGGCTGGGCAGGACACCATTTATCTGGCATCCCCCGTAGATCTTGGTCATGGAGCCAATCCCAGCGCCACCTTGGCAGTATAGGTGCTACGTCGTGGAAGCAGCTGTTGTGTAGAACCAGTTCTCATCTCAGGGAGTAAGCTCTTTGTGCTTGGCCAGTTTGGTGGTATCCACCCATTCAGGGACTTTCAGCTTCCTGGACTTTTTAAGGAAGGCTACCAGAGCTCTGATGAACTCCTGCTGATTCATGTCTTCTACAGTAACTCCAGGAATCGTGACACCTCTGTACTGCCAGCCAGGGGAACAGCTGTTCTCAAATTCATGATCCACAGAACTTACAAAATAGTAAACACTTGTTATTTTAAGCCACTAAGGTTGGAGGTTGTTGGTTACACAGCACTAGATAACCAATACACAGTAGATAGCCCTTACACATCGATCTCACTGCACCCTGCAATCCAGACCTCCTTGCCTCCTATGTCCTCTCCAGCATCTAGCCTGCCCAGTACTCAACTGCAGCATCTAGCCTGCCCAGTATTCAACTGTGACACTGTCCCAACCAACTCAAAGACCATCCCCCACCCCATATTTCTCAATCACCTCCAGGAAAAAGGTTAAATCAGCCTGCTTTCTAAGTCTGTCCATAAATCTAATTCTGCAAGCATTTATTGCAAATTTGTGATGTGTTTAGCTTAGTGTTTCATGCTGCAGGGAAAACACAAGAACTATTTATTATAGTCCCTGTCCTTGGTGGTGTTGGTAAGATAGACTAATGTCTCTGAAACCATCAGAAGACAGTGCAGAATAGTTAATCAAAGGCTTGTGGGGTTGACAGAAAGTGTTAAGTGAGAGGTTGGAGAGCTCCATGTGGGCCAGAGGTGGGGAGCAGGGAGAAGCTGGGGCCTGGGTCAGTCCAACACAGGCAAGGGAAGAAGGGTAGTGCCTAGGCAAGCAGAGGGGCTGAGAGCAGAGGTTGGTTTAGCGAAACAAAGCCAGCGCCAGCTCAAGACGTAGAGGGCCTTGAAAACTTGGTGGAAGAACCCAGGAGGCAGAGGTTGCAGAATTCATTGCAACCTCCATCTCCTGGGTTCAAGCAATTCTCCAGCCTCAGCCTCCCTGGGTTATAAATTGGGTAGATTTATAACCCAATCCAGTGGGCGATAAACAGTGCTGTGAACCTATTTAGATCGATGAGATTAAAGGTAGGGAGTGAGATGGAAAGAAGATGGAGAGGATAAGAAGGTGGAAAAAGAGATCTGGGGCTGGGGCAAAATGACTTTGGGGTGATTTGCCTTCATTGAGATGTGAGCACCTGAAGCTAGACAGCAGGAACAAAACCAGGGGCATTGCTCTGATTTGAGGCTGCACAACTGAGGTGCCATCCCCACCCCAGACCTGGCAGCCACCTCCTACCTGGGGGAGCATAGATTCTATGAGACTGGAGTCAAGAGCAGGTCAGGCTCCTGCTGAGTCTATAGCAGAGGTGCTTAACCCTCCATGGACACCTGGGGAGATGTGTAAGGGCACTTGGGGGCCAATCTGAAGCACTTTAGCATAACGGTCCAGTGCAGAAACTGACAGACTGCCCGGCTCTACCCCTCACAGACTGAGGGACCTTATTACCTTCATGTTTGGATGAAGATGATGGGGCTCTGGGGAGTTAAGTGACTTCATCCAAACATGAAGGTAATAAGAGTACCTACTCCATAGGGTTGCTGTGGAGATTCAACAAAATGAAAAGCACTTACAACAGTTCACTTTTTTGTTATGCAAATGTTCTTGCACTGACCTGGGTTGCAGTTTAGGCATAAACATTTTTAGTTTCCTGGGTACAGCTGAGATTAAGAATCAAAAATCCAGCCATGCACAGTGGCTCATGCCTATAATGCCAGCACTTTGGGAGGCTGAAGCAGGAGGATCACTTGAGTCCAGGAGTTTGAGACCAGCCTGGGCAACACAGGGAGACCCCATCTCTACCAAAAATAAATAAATAAACAAACAGAAATAAAAAATTAGCCAGGCATGATGGTGCTTGCCTGTAGTCCTAGCTTCTTGGGAGGCTGAGACGGGAGGATTACTTGAGTCCAGGAGGTCCAGGCTGCAGTGAGCCATGACCGCACCACTGCACTCCAGCCTGGGTGACAGCACAAGGCACTGTCTCAAACACAAACAAACAAACAAAAATAAAAAACAACAACAGGCCAGGTGCAGTGGCTGGTGCCTGTAATCCCAGCACTTTGGGATGCCAAGCTGGGAGGATCACTTGAGCCCAAGAGTTCAAGACTAGCCTGGGCAACATAGGGAGACCCCGTCTTCACAAAAAATGAATTTTTTTAAAAATCAGAAATCCATAAGGACAAAGCACTCACCCCCTCATCTCTCCTACCATCCTCCCTACCATCAGAATAGGAAGTTAAAACTATCACTTCAAACATGCTCTTTGATTCAGATGAAGGTGAGACTTGGCTAGATTATGGCGTTGACTCAGAACCATAGGCAAAGTTCATGGTTTGGGAGTTTCTGCAGGAAGCTTGGGGACGTTCAGCTGTTTCAGCTGAACTTGACTCTGAGTTCCAAGTCTAGGAAATTCCAAAACTCAAAGCAAAACAAAGGCACCCCCAAGGCTAGGGATCATATGCTGTCCATCTCCATCCCCTGGCACCCAGTGTGGTACCCACACTTGCTGGTTGGCTGGAGGAGCGAGGCAGGCCTTAACTCAGTTGGTGCACAGAGCTGACTGGTCTCGGGTATGGACCATGGCGAGTAAATTTGATGAAACAAAGACAAAGCCATAAAGGAAACAGGCTTTGTGCCATTTAGGAGTGCAAATTAGATTTTCTTCATTGCTGAAGAATTCTTACTGCTAAACCAGGAATATTCAGACACCCACTTTCCACCCCCAGTTTAGGGTATTTCTGTTAACGGAAGACACAGACGGAAATGACTTGTTGGGTCCTGTGAGTCTGTACAGTGCAGACACAGGTGCCATATTTAAAGCACACCTGACATAGGTTGGCAGCCTCCCAACACCCCTCAGGCAAGTGCTTCTCAAACACTGATGCACACGCCACTCACCAGGGGAGCTTGTTCAATGCAGAGTCTAATGCGGTAGGTCTGAGGGAGAGCCTGACGTTCTGCATTTCTTTTTTTCTTTTTTTTCTTGAGACAGAGTCTCACTCTGCCATCGAGGCTGGAGTGCAATGGCGTGATCTCGGCTCACTGCAATCTCTGCTTCCTGGGTTCAAGCAATTCTGCAGCCTCAGCCTCCCAATTAGCTGGGATTTACAAGCACCCCCGCAGCATGCCCGGCTAATTTTTGTAATTTTAGTAGAGACGGGGTTTCACCATGTTAACCAGGCTGGCCTTGAACGCCTGACCTCAGGTGATCCACCCACCTTGGCATCCCAAAGTGCTGGGATTACAGGAATGAGCCACTGCACCCAGCCAAGGCTCTGCATTTCTAACAAGCTCCCGGGAGGTGGTGACGTTGCTGGCCCAAAGGCCAGCGCGTTGAGTGGTGAGGCATCAAAGTCCACTTCGGGACGGAAGCCGGCCCAGGTTTGGCGTATCGCCTGGACAGTAGCCCTGACTTGGGTTAAAAGAATTAACAAATCCCTGCCCACTGGTCACATATTTACCATTTTTTCTGCCTTAAAAATATTCCTGCTGGGTGTGGTGGCTCGGGCCTGTAATTCCAGCACTTTGGGACTTTGAGGCAGAAGGATCACTTGAGTCTAGAAGTTGGAGACCAGCCTGAGCAATATAGTGAGATCCTGCCTCTACAAAAAGTAAAAAAAAAAAAAAATTAGCCAGGCATGGTGGCACGCACCATAGTGCCAGCTATTCAGGGGGCTGAGGTGGGAGGATCGCTTGAGTCTGGGAGGGCAAGGCTGCAGTGAGCGGTGATTGTGCCACTGCGCTCCAGGGTGGGCCAAGTGCAAAATCTTATTTAAAAAAAAAAAAAAAAAATCCTTAAAACAAAGTTGAGAGTCTGAACAGTTTTAATTATCTAATGGGCTCACTGAATTTTTACAATGTCCTTGTCATTTCTGGTGTAGTTCGGCACTTTGACCTGGCTGACTCTGAAATACTCTCTGTAACTGGGAAGGACAAATCCATCAACACTCACCCTGCTTGCTGTATAAATCAGGGCTCTCCTTGGGCTCCAGGGTTAGGACAGACCTCTGGGTTGATGATTTAACTCCAGGGCTGGTTAATAAAGGCCCAGCTGAATCTGGAGCCTTGCCCCATGTCTCACAGCTGGCGGAAGAGACAAGAAGATCTGAATTGTGTTTTCCTGGTATGTGGTTTGGTTGTGGTGGTTTATATGATATCATGCTTCCATCTCAGGGCACTGGTTTAGTTCAGGAAGCAAACTGGCTTCTTTTCAGGGACCGGAGTCCAAAGGGTAGCCAGTGGTTATCTCAAAAGATGCCAGTGAGAAGATGGGAATTGGATGTCTGGCCTCAGACATTTCACCCCACCCTGGGTGAGATCTATTAATATTACACTCTCTCAGCACTGCACTGAAAGCACTCTCACAGCGTTAACGAGAATTTCAAGCCAGGCTCTAGGCAGAGTTATAGCTAGGCACTGACCAGGGTGTGCTGGTGCACTTTGACCCACTTCCCTGCAGTTGCTCGCTAACCGAAAGTCATGTAGCACATGGACCACCTGCTCCCTCACTGTTCCTAGAGATAGAATCTCTGACACTGGACCTTTTCACCAAAAAATTGCTTAAGATATTTTTCAGATCCCGCATTCCAGTAGAATGCCTGACATCAACGAGTCTGCAGAACCCCAGCCCCAAGGTGCCAATCCAGCACAGAAATGTGGTTCCTTCATCTCCTTGTCCCATAACTTCACCCATCACTTTTCGACCAATCAGCAACCCCTAGCTCCTCAGCCCCCTACCCACCAAAATTCCCTTAAAAACTCCAGTCTAAAACTCCCTGGGGAGGCAGATTTGAGGTTCCCTCCCACCCCCTTGTTTGGCTGCCATATGATTATTACACTGTTTCTCTGCTACAACTCCCACCATTTCTGTGTATTGGTCTGTTACTGTCCGACGGGCAGTTGAACCTGGTGGTCCTACAACAGGACCTCTCCGTTAAGCACTGTGTACTGTTATTTAAAGTACAATTATTGATGAAAGTCTAAATGTCCCTCATTTAGACTAGAGGCTTCCTGAGGGCTTCTTTGTATTCACCATTGCATCTCCATCACTTGATGCAGCACGTAGCACGTGGCTGTTCAATAAACATGTGTTGAATAAATAAATACATGCACAAGAGCCAAGCCTTATGCCATATGCCAGTCATTATTCAATTGTTAATATGGGCCGGGCACAGTGACTCATGCCTGTAATCCTAGTACTTTGGGAGGCCAAGGTAAGCGGATCACTTGAGCCCAGGAGTTGGAGACCATCCTGGGAAACATGGCAAAATCCTGTCTCTACAAAAACACAAAAAATTAGCTGAGTGCGGTGGTGCACACCTGTAGTCCCAGCCACCTGGGAGGCTGAGGTGGGAGGATCTCCTGAGCCCAGGAGGTCAAGGCTGCAGTGAGCTGTGATCATGCTACTGTACTCCAGCCTGGGCAACAGAGTGAAACCATGTCTCAAAAAATCGTTTATAAATATTTACTCTTTCTATTCTTACAAGCTTATGAAAACAGGTGGTATTATTATCCCTTTCACATAGAAGGAAACTAAGGCAGAAGGAACATAAGTAACTTGCCCATGATTGCATAGCTAATAAATGCCTGGTACCAGAGTCTATCTTCTTAACTGCTGCATGATTCGTTGCCTTTAGACAGTGAATTTAGACAGCTGCCTGAAGAGTGAGGCTTAGGCGGCAAATAAAGTAACATGCGCTTGCAGGACCCAGAAGGCAGAAACACGTGCAAGACCAAGGACACGGAAGCAGAGCGAAGAAGCAGGTGGACCAGTCTTGGCTCTGTGAACAAGGACACAGGTGTTGGAATAGGAAGACTTGCCATTTAAGCCATCTCAGATTCCTCATGTGTGTCCTGGCCATGACAAACCCTAGCTGAAGAGATTCTGAGGTGACAAGGAGTGGAGAGCGATATTTAGGACTTGCAAGGAGAGACCAGAAGGAAGTCAGGCAGCCTCAAGGGAGTCAGGACCTTCTCTACCACCACAGTTGGGCTCAGGGAAACTGCTGACACACAGGCACACTAGTGACTCCAGGCCCTGCCCTCAGCGGCTTCCACATCCTCCTTGCGGCACCTTGTCACGTTGTCATCTGCTGTCCCAAGGCAGCTCTCAGTCTCCCTGCCTGCTTCCTCCTGCCCAGTGCTTCTCACCTCTCTGACTTTTTACTTTATTTTTATTTTTTAGAGACAGGGTCTTGCTCTGTCATTTCACTCTGTCACCTAGGTTGGAGAGCAGTGGCATGATCACAGCTCACTGCAGGCTTGACCTCCTGGGCTCAAGTGATCCTCCCACCTTAGCCTCCCAAGTAACTAGGACTATAGGTGCGCATCAACACACCTGGACAATTTTTTTTATTTTTTATAGAGACAAAGCCTCACTATGTTGGCCAGGCTGGTCTCAAACTCCTGGGCTCAAGCAATCCTTTCGCCTCAGCCTCCCAAAGTGCTGGGATGACTGGCGTGAGCCACTGCACCTGGCCTAATTTTTTTTTTATTATTTTTAGTAGAGACAAGGTCTCACTATGTTGGCCTGGCTGGTCTGGAATTCCTGAGCTCAAGTAATCCTCCTGCCTCAGCCTCCTAAAGCGCTGGGATTATAGCTGTGAGTCAACCATACCTGGCCTCATTCTGACTTTTGTCCGAGGGACATCCTTCACGTTACTGTTCCTCCTGCTGAATCAGGCCTGATACCTTCTCGCCTACGAGTGGGAAGCTCACTACTCGTGTGGTGCTGAAGGAGCCCTGCAGTGTGGTACCTTGTGCATGAAGTCAGCCATATCACCTCACAGAATTCTTGGGCATCGCTTACGCTGCCCAGAGTCCCCGGGAACCTTAACTTATTCTTTGGCAGAAATACAGACGCAGTTTTTCGGTCTGATGAAAGATGGCATCCAAACACAGGCAGAATCATGTAGGTAGGAGGCCTCCATTCAGACATCTAGAACTGTCAGCAGGCTGCTCCCTGAACTGGCTCTGCATCAATCGCTGCATTTTAGTTTGAACCCCAGCCTATGGTTCTCCTCTCCTGCAATTAGCATTTTAGACTTTTTGTCTCTAATGCTTTTTGTTAAAGGAATTTGGGGCATCATCAAATATGTGAGGAGGCGCATAGGGCCCAGAGAGGGAGGGATCCCACATTGCTCAGGCCCGGGGATACCCAAGCCTGTGACTGCAGGTTCTCACCAGCATCAGCTCAGTGAGTTGTGCCTCAGCTGTCCCATCACTAAGTCTCCACACCTGCCCACTCTGTTCCAGACTGAAGTGGGGGAAGAAGTTGTGTCACTAGAGCTCTGAGCCAGAATTTTGGGAAAGATGGTAGATTGGTAAGGAAAGAAATTACTTAATTTATATCACCCATCGTTTCCTTTTTCAAATTGCAAAATAAAATAGGAAATAGAATAGAAAATTAAATAAAATATCCCTCTTGGTGATTTTGGAGGTAGACCGGTTCTGGTTTCCTGCCGGCAGAGATTACCCTTCTCCATAGCACAATAGTCTCATTCAGCTTTTGGTACTAGAGTAACGATTTATAATAAAGTCCAAGGTCCAAGCCAAGAACAGAGAATGAAGAAATACTTAGAAATTTCTTTTTTCTGCACATGCCATGCCATTTACAAGCGTGGCCACTTTGATGACTTCCTCACTGCTTTGCCCTTGAAAAAGGAGTTATTATAATATACCTGGCAAATGACAAAACGTGATTGTGTCCTCGTGCAAATGTCCCTGTTATGCAGGGGAGGTGGTTCCTCTGTGTGGTTGGGGCCTCAGAGGCCCCTGCTTGTCACTGAGGACTCTGCTGGACCCTTGCTTGGTCATGGGACAGATGAGGGGGCATCCTGCTACATTTGCTGTTTTTAATTTCATGGTTTCATCTTTTCCTTATGGATCAGTAGGTCAAGAGATCAAGACCATCCTGGCCAACATGGTGAAACCCTGTCTCTACTAAAAATACAAAAATTGACTGGGTGTGGTGGCGGGCGCCTGTAGTTCCAGCTACTTAGGAGGCTGAGGCAGGAGAATCACTTGAATCCAGGAGGCAGAGTTTGCAGTGAGCCGAGATCACGCCACTGCACTCCAGACTGGTGACAGAGCAAGACTCCATCTCAAAAAAAAAAAAAAGAGAGAGAGAGAGAGAGAGAAAGAAATGTGTTCTCTTTTACCCAAATCAGCATTTCCACTCACTCTCTACTCCAGAAAATATTGGAAGAAAATTCATTGTATTTCTTTTAAATTGCAATATTTAAATTCTCATTAAAGAATTAAACCATGTTCATTTTTGAAAATTTGGAGGAAAAAAACTCCCCATAATTTCATCATCCAGAGACAAATTATTCATAATTTAGATTACCAAGATAAACCCCTCTAGGTTGTGATGTATTATCTTCTTATTTATACTGCTGAATTTGACTTGCTAATGTTTTGTTAAGGATTTCTGCATTTATGTTCATGAAGAATTTGGGCCTGTAATTTGAGGGTTTTTTTTTTTTTTTGGTAAATCTTTTTGTAGTTTTGGTGTTAGGGTATCATTGCCTTACTTAATTGAGTCAAGATGTGTTTCTTCTGCTTCTATATTCTGGGAAAAATTGTAGAATTAGCATTATTTTTTCCTTAAATGTTGGTAGAATTCACCAGTGAAAACATTTGGGCCTAGAGTTTATTTTGTTGGAAGGTTTTTAGCTACAAATTCAATTACTTTACTTGTCATAGATGAATACAGAATTTCTGTTTCTTCTTGAGTTAGTTTTGGTAATTCATGTCTTGCATAATAGTCTCCTAAAATCCTTTTAATTTGTTTCAAATTAGTAGTGATGGCCCCTCATCATTATTGATTTTGATCATTTGTGCCTTTTCTTTTTTTTTTCTTATTCAGTCTAGCTAAATGGTTATCCTTTAAAAAGATTTTCATACTTTTCATTCAATTAAATTGATTTTCTGTATTGTTTTTCTGTTTTCATTTTACCAATTTCTACTATAATTTTTATTTTCTTTTCTTCTGCTTAGAGTTTCATTTGTTTTTCTTTATTTAATTGCTTAAAGTGAAAGCTGATTTGTAATATTTTAGTACTTTTTTTCTTTTTTAATATAGGTGGTCTGTATTTATGAGCTGTGCTAAATGTTGGTTTGGCACAGCTCATAAATTTTAACATGTTGTATTTTGTTTACTTTAAAATTGTTTTTAACTTTTGGTAGAAATGGAGTTTCATCATGCTGCCCAGACTGGTCTGGAACTCCTGGTTTTAAGCAAATCTCCTGTCTCAGCCTCCCAAAGTGCTGGGATTATAAGTGTGAGCCACCGCTCCCAGCCTCTTAACGTTTTTTAATTTCCTTATTTATTTATTTTTTGGTGCATGGGTTACTTAGAAATGCATTGTTTAACTTCCAAATATTTGGGGATGTCTCAAATTTCTTAACTCCATTGTATTCAGAGAACATGTTTTGAATAATTCAAATTATTTCAAATTTGTTTATATTTGTTTAATGGCCTAGCATATGGTCTAACCCAGAGAATGTTTCATGTGCACTTAAAAAGAAGGTGTATTCAGTAGCCAGGCCCAGTGGTGGGTGCCTGTACTCTCAGCTACTCAGTAGGCTGAGGTAGAAAGATTGCTTAAGTCCAGGAAATCAAGGCCAGCCTAGGCAACATAGTGAAACATAAGACCCCATTAAAAAAAAAAAAAAAAAAAAAGAAAAGAAAAGAATGTATAATCTTCCACCATGCTTTTTTCCAGCATTACTCATCTTCTGTCCAGTTGTTCTATCAATATCAAAAGTTGTGGAATTGTCAATTTCTTCTTTTGATTCTGTCAATTTTTGTCTTATATATTTGGGGGCTCTGTTTTTAGGTGTGTATACACTTATATCTTCCTGATGTACTGACATTTTTGTCATTATGAAATATCTCTCCTCATTTCTAGCATATTTCTTGTCTTACAGTCTATTTGTCTGATGTCTGTATGACCATACCAGCTATCTCACTGTTACTGTTTACATAGTAAAACTTTCCCTGTTCTTTGTCAATCTTTATCTTTGGATTTCAAGTTTGTCTCTTGTAGACAGCATACTATCAGATATTGTTTTGTATCCAGCCTGAGAATTTCTACCTTTTCATTAGATGTTCAGGAAATAATATACTTTTAATGTACTTGATAGGATTGGATATCTATCATTTTGCTATTTAGTTCCTATATGTTGCAGTTTTTTTGTTCTTTTGTTACTCTTTTACTGTCTTATGTTAAACAAATGTATTGTGTAACATTTTCATTTACTTTATTTTATTTATTTATTTATTGAGACAGGGTTTTGCTCTGTTGCCCAGGCTGGAGTGTAGTGGCATGACTGCAGCTCACTGAAGACTCAACCTCTTGGTGCCCATTTTTAGTCCCACCATGCCTGACTAATTTTTGTGTTTTTTATAGAAATGAGATTTCACCACGTTGCCTAGGCTAGTCTTGAGTTCCCCAGCTCAAGCAATCTGCCTGCCTTGGCCTCCCAAAGTGCTGGGATTACAAATGTAAGCCACTATGCCTAGCAGCTATTTAAACATTTTATTTTAGTAATGGTTGCTCGACAGATGAATATATACATCTTACCTTGTCACAATCTACTTCAAGCTGATACTGACTTAGTTCCAGTAAAATATAACAACTTTTCTCCACTATAAGTTTATTTCCACTTTCCTTTATGTGATTAGTATTTAGATGTTACACATATATGTGTTACAAGTTTAGAATTGAGTTGTAATTATAGTTTTACAGAATGTTATGTTTTTCAAAGTAATCATAAGAAAAGATCAATGTTTATATGTCTTTATTTGTCCACACATTTACCATTTCCTGCATTTTTTATTTATTTTTTTGTAAACAGGTCAGTTAGCAACAAATTATTTCATTCTTTCTTTATCTGGGAATATATTTTACCTTCATTATTAAAGATTAGTTTTTCTAGATTTTGAATTCTTGGTCCACAGTTTTTTCTTTCTTTCTTTTCTTTCTTTTCTTTTTTTTTTTTTTTTTTTTTGAGATGGAGTTTCACTCTTGTTGCCCAGGCGCACGATCCCAGCTCACCGCAACCTCTGCCTCCCGGGTTCAAGTGATTCTCCTGCCTCAGTCTCCCGAGTAGCTGGGATTACAGCCATGCGCCACCACGCCCAGCTAATTTTGTATTTTTTAGTAGAGACGGGGTTTCTCCACGTTGGTCAGGCTGGTCTCGAACCCCCGACCTCAAGTGATCCGCCTGCCTCAGCCTCCCAAAGTGCTGAGATTACAGGCGTGAGCCACAGTGCCTGGCCAGTTTTTTCTTTTTCTTTCAGCAATTTGAATATATCATTCTACTGTCTTTTGGCCTCCATGGTTTAAAGACAAGAAGTTGACCATTAATCATATTGTCCCCTTGTATATGGTGATTTGTTTTTCTCTTGCTAGTTTTAAGATTTTCTCTTGTCTTTGGTGTGGCTTCCAGTGGTTTGACCATGATGTGTCCAGGTGCGAATCTCTTTGTATGTATTCTACTTAGAGTTTCTCGAGCTTCTGGAGTCTGTGAAATGATTTTTTTAAGTCAAATTTGGGGAATTTTCATGCATTATGTCATTAAACATTTTTCTGTCATTTCTCTGGAGTCTCCTGGGATTCCAATTACATGTATGTTGGTATGCTTCATGTTATCCCACCAGTCTCTGAGGCACTGTGTACTTTTTCTTCTATCTTTTCCTCTCTTTTTTTTCACACTGAGTAATTTCTAATGATCTATCTTCAATTTCACTGACTCTTCTGTGACCTCCTCTAGTATTTTTATTTTTGTTATTATTTATTGCAACTCAGAATTTCCACTGGGTTTTTTAAAAACTAATTTCTGCGTTTTTAGTGAGATCATCTATTTGTTGAATCATTGTCATTACACTGATTTACTCATTCTTAAGCATGGTTTTCTTTAGTTCTTTGAACATATTTATAATAGCTGCTTTGAAATCTTTGTCCAATAATCTAATTTCTGGAACCACTCATAGTTTATTTTGCTTTTTTTTTTTTTCCTGAGTATGGGTCAGATTTTGTTTCTTCATGTCTCATAATGTTTTTTGAAAACTTGACATTTTAGATAATATACTCTAGCAACTCTGGACTCTGATTTCTTTTCCCGAGGCAGTTATTATTGTCTTTATTTGCCCAGAAGCAATCAGCGGCATCTTTGCCTCCTGCAGCACATGGCCACTAATGTCTCTGTTCAGCCTTTTGTTTTTAAGTCTTGTGTTTAATTTTTAGCCTGGCCTTCTAAGAGTAGTCCCTGTAGCTTAGTTTAGTGGTCAGCCAATGATTGGGCAGAGGTTGTGCTCAAACACCTTAAGCCTACAAGATCCATCCTTTGCTGATGGATCTGTGTGTGGGATGAAGAATACATTTAAAGTTCACT
The DNA here is from genome assembly GCF_043159975.1 of Macaca nemestrina. Classification (NCBI taxonomy): domain Eukaryota; kingdom Metazoa; phylum Chordata; class Mammalia; order Primates; family Cercopithecidae; genus Macaca; species Macaca nemestrina. The sequence continues at coordinate 15,223,599 of NC_092129.1, forward strand.
CTATTTTCAAGTCTGCCTAACTTTTACTTTTGTCAAGGCCCTCATGGCTTTCCCCTGTGCATATGCATAGTTTCCTGGTCAATCGGGGTCTATGGAGAGATTACATAGCATTTCTATGGCTTTCTTGTTTCTAGGCTTTCTCCATTAAATTTCTAGCCGGTCAGCTGCTCACACCAACCAAGACTGTGTTTGCAGACTAGCTGAGCTTTGAGTTTTCCTTTCCAATTTCTACTGAGTTTACAGCTTTTCCTGACAACACTATTGGGTGTGGGGTTCCATTTCCCCCTCCAAATCGAATCTATATCCCCCTGACAGTGAGGCTGATGGTTTTCACAGCCAGTACTGCCCTGGTAAAACTGCCAGGCAGCATGTCCTCAGGGCACAGGGAAGGGTGAAGCTCCAGGCATGAAAACCATAGATGCTCATCAATCATTTTTACATACAACTTTTTTTTTTTTTTTTTTTTTTTTCAGATGAAGTCTTGCTCTGTCGTCCAGGCTGAAGTGCAGAGAGAATGATCCTGGCTCACCGCAACCTCTGCTTCCGGGTTCAAGCAATTCTCCTGCCTCAGCCTCCCAAGTAGCTGGATTACAGGCGCGCGCCACCACGCCTGGCTAATTTTTGTATTTTTAGTAGAGACGGGGTTTCACCATGTTGGCCAGACTAGTCTCAAACTCCTGACCTCAAGTGATCCACCCACCTCGGCCTCCCAAAGTGTTGGGATTACAGGTGTGAGCCACCGCGCCTAGCCAGTAAATTTTCAGACTAAAAACTTCTTAATTCCTTGTTTCCTTTTGGTTGATTTCCATAGTCCTGAAATTGTTTTTCACAACGTTGCCCAGTTTTGTGGGGGTGAGAATTTGCCAACCTCTTCACTCTGCAATAGCCAGAAGTCTCAGCCTATATGTATTTTAAAAATGCAGCCACACAATACATCCTGTTTTCTACACTAAAACGTCTATATATTCTAGATTTTGTTTGATTTACAGATTTGATAACTAGGCTTTTTTTAGTTGATTTTCTAGATTCTCACATTAAACTTTTGGGATCATTACCTCCTATTAAATAAAATTTGTAGGCGGCCATTGATTTGGACTAGGTTCCTGCACTAGATGCCACCAGACCAAACCAAAATGGAGTCACTCGTGCTAAAGTTTCATATCACCAAACTGAAACGAAGTTGTTTATCTAACCTTCCAGAGAAATCAGGAGAGAGATAATAGCCAAATCCTCAAACAGGCCAGTTTTAGCTGGCATAACAAGGAAAGCCCCCGTGCTTTAACCCTTTGAAGGAAAACAACTTTGAAATGATCAATCCGTCTTTTATTCTTTGATTCTGCATTCTTCAGCCTTTTCTTGTTTATAAATATTCACTGGCCACATTGCAGAGCAGAGCTCTCTGAACCTCTTTAGGTTCTGAGGGCTACCTGATTCTTGAATTATTATTTGCTCAAATAAACTCTGTTAAATTTATTTTGTCTAAGGTTTTATTTTATTAGACGTACGGTCAAAAGCAAGGGTTCAAAGGAGATCCCCATTGATGAACTCCAGGATTAATAAACAAACAGACTGGCTACTCGGCTGAGCCCCTTGTGCTCACTGCTTCTCTTTGCACATTTGGAGGGTGTCAATGGTAAGTCCCCCTTGGATATGAGCTCCATTATTTGTGTCCAAATTTATATGAACAGTTTTGATCCAGACTATCTGTGGAAGTCACAAGAGAAACTGGATTAGGTTCTACAGGAAGGCTTCAGGTATCCGACCAGGTTAGACAAAAACTGAGCAGGGTTTGGTAAAAGACCTCTAGTAGGAAAGGTTTCAGGAAGACAGAAAATAATGAGTTCATTTAAATGCAGGGAGTCTGGGACTCTGTAGGGGCAAGAGAAAAGTTCCCTTTGGCTCCTGAAGGTTTGCTGAAAAATCAACTCACAGAAGGTAGATTAATTGGAGAAAAGGCAAACAAATTTATTTAACAGGTGTATATGGGAGCCTTCAGAATGAAGATTCAAAGATACAAGGGAAATTGTGAAGTTTTATGCTTAGGTTCAACAAAGTAGGAACAGCTATGTAGAAATATGATTGGAAAGAAAGGGTATGATCTGATGCTAGTGGACTGAGGGGGAACCCAGCACGGCCTGTCTGGATTCCTGTTGGCCTCACTGAGCGCGCATTCCTGCCTGTGGGTGTGGGGCAGGACCCCTCTGGATTGAGGGTCTCGTGACCTACAGTCAGACAAGATGGATCAGAACATTTCTTTACAGCCAGTTTTTACACAGAAAGGTGGAGGGAAAGGCAGAGTAATATGTTTCGTTTTCACAGCTGGCTTTGAAGGAAAGGGGTTCTGGTTTTTATGACCTGCCTTGGGGAAGAGCGATTCTAGTTTCTATAGCTACCCTTGGGGGAATAAAGGACTGAGGCAAGAGGGCAGAAAGAGTTCAGAAGAAAGCTTTCATTTCTGAGGCTGCTTCTGCTGCCTCGTTTTGGGGTATTGTTTTCTGAGCCCCAGCATGTATATTTATGTATGTCCGCTTATACGTTATGTATGTCATATTTTCCTACCTCAGATACTATTTCCAAACTATAAAATCTCTTAGAGAAGGTCCATTTGATTGGCTTAAAGGAAAATATGTGCTCTTATGAATTAAGTATTCCTTAAACCCTTTGGAAGTGCAGAAACTAACCCAAATGCTTTCAGAGTTTACATGACTTGGGGAAACCTTTGGTAAATAAGATTTGTTTAATATTGTAGATTTTTCTAAGATAATTGTTGTAAAAATAAGGAGAATTTAAAAAAAATATTTTTGGGTTAATGATAACAGTTGTGTCTCCTCTCCTGACTTACACATTAAAAAATTATATATAACTTTTAGTTTCTTGCTTTGATGATGACTGCCTAATATGCACATGCTGTAAAAATAGTTAACAGGGAAATGACTTAAGATAATGGCTAGTTTTTTTTTTTTTTTTTTTTTTTGAGACGGAGTCTCGCTCTGTCGCCCAGGCTGGAGTGCAGTGGCGCGATCTCGGCTCACTGCAAGCTCCGCCTCCCGGGTTCACGCCATTCTCCTGCCTCAGCCTCCCGAGTAGCTGGGACTATAGGCGCCCGCCACCTCGCCCGGCTAGTTTTTTTGTATTTTTTAGTAGAGACGGGGTTTCACCGGGTTAGCCAGGATGGTCTCGATCTCCTGACCTCGTGATCGGCCCATCTCGGCCTCCCAAAGTGCTGGGATTACAGGCTTGAGCCACAGCGCCCGGCCGATAATGGCTAGTTGTTTGTTGGTTTGTTTTTGAGACAGAGTCTTGCTCTGTCACCCAGGCTGGCATGCAGTGGTGCCATCTCAGCTCACTGCAACCTCCAGTTCCTGGGTTCAAGAGATTCTCCTGCCTCTGCCTCCTGAGTGACTGGGACTATAAGCGCATGCCACCATGCCCTACTAATTTTTGTATTTTTAGTAGAGATGGGGTTTCATCATGTTGGCCAGGCTGGTCTCAAACTCCTGACCTCAAGTGATCCACCTGCATCAGCCTCCCAAAGTGCTGGGACTACAGGTGTGAGCCACTGTGCCCAGCCTGGTAATGACTAGTTTTGTTTAATGTCCTGTGAAAATTTTCATGAGTAATTCAAGCATAATTGTTGAGAACAAGGGAATTAGGTGAATGTAAGTGAGATAAAGGTTTATAAGTAAACTTTTCATAGTTTCAAAAATCTCTCTGGTAGCTCAAAAGCTTTAAAGTTATAGTAAGTTAAATTAGGTAATAGATATTCATTACATGCCTAGGTAATTTCTAAATAAGTTTAAATAGGCCAGGCACAGTGGCTCACACCTGTAATCCCAGTAATTTGGGAGGCCAAGGCAGGCAGATCACTTGAGGCCATGAGTTCAAGACCAGCCTGGCCAACATGGTGAAACCCCATCTCTACTAAAAATACAAATATTAGCAGGGTGTGGCGGTGCATGCCTGCACTCCCAGCTACTTGGGAGGCTGACGCATGAGAATTGCTTGAGCCTGGGACGTGGAAGTTGCAGTGAACCAAGATCACACCACTGCACTCCAGCCTGGATGAAAGAGCGAGACTCGGTCTCCAAAAAAAAAAGTTAAAATACTGAAGCATTAAGGACTAAATATTAGTTTATGTTTAAATACGGGGAAAAAAGAACCAGGTTGGGAAACATACTTCAGGATATTACCCAGGGGAAGTTCCCCAACCTAACAAGACAGGCCAACATTCAAATTCAAGAAATCCAGAACACCCCAGTAAGATACTCCATGAGAAGATCAACCCCAAGACACGTAATCATCAGATCCTCCAAGGTCAAAACAAAGGAAAAAAATGTTGAGGGCAGCCAGAGAGAAAGGCTAGGTCACCCACAAAGAGAAACCCATCAGACTAACAGTAGACTTCTCAGCAGAAACCCTACAAGCCAGAAGAGATTAGGGGTCAATATTCAACGTTCTTAAAGAAAATAATTTCCAACCCAGATTCTGGCCAAACTAAGTTTCATAGGCCAGAGAAGAAATAAAATCCTTTTCAGACAAGCAAATGCTGAGGGAATTCATCACCACCAGGCCTGCCTTGCAAGAACTCCTAAAGGAAGCACTAAATATGGAAAGGAAAAACTGTTACCAGCCACTGCAAAAACACACTGAAGTGCAAAGACCAATGACACTATGAAGCAACTGCATCAACAAGTCTGCAAAATAACCGGCCAGCATCATGATGACAAGATCAAATTCACACATAACAATATTAACCTTAACTGTAAATGGGCCAAGTGCCCCAGTAAAAAGACACAGAATGGCAAGCTGGATAAAGAGACAAGACCCATTGGTGTGCTATATTGAAGAGACCCATCTCAGCGCAGACACATGTAGGCTCATCATAAAGGGATGGAGGAAAATTTACCAAGCAAATGGAAAGCAGAAAAATGCAGGGGTTACAATCCTAGTTTCTGGCCAAACAGACTTTAAACCAACACAAACCAAAAAAGACAAAAAAGGGCATTACATAATGGTAAAGGGTTCAATTCAACAAGAGGAGCTATCTTAAAAATATATGCACCCAATACTGGAGCACCCAGATTCATAAAACAAGTTCTTAGAGACCAACAAAGAGACTTAGACTCCCACACAATAATAGTGGGAGACTTTTAACACCGCACTGTCAATATTAGATCATCAAAACAGAAAATTAACAAGGATATTCAGGACTTGAACTCAGCTCTGGATCAAGTGGACCTTGATAGGTATCTATAGAACTCTCCACCCAAAACCAATAGAATATACATTGTTTATTCTACATGGCAACACATGGCACTTACTCTGAAACTGGTCACATAATTGGAAGTAAAACACTCCTCAACAAATGCGGAAGAACTGAAATCATAACAAACAGTCTCTCAGACCACAGAGCAATCAAATTAGAACTCAAGATTAAGAAACTCACTCAAAACCAAACAACTACATAGAAATTGAACAACCTGCTCCTGAATGACTCCTGAGTAAATAATGAAATTAAGGCAGAAATCAAGAAGTTCTTTTCAACCAATGAGAACAAAGAGACAACATACCAGAATCTCTGGGACGCAGCTAAAGCAGTGTTAAGAGGGAAACTTATAGCACTAAGTGCCCACATCAAAAAGCTAGAGAGATCTCACTTTCTAGCTTTTGTTAGAAAATTGACACCCTAACATCACAACTAAAAGAACTAGAGAACCAAGAGGAAACAAACCCCAAAGCTTGCAGAAGACAAGAAATAACCAAAATCAGAGCAGAACTGAAGGAAATAGAGACACAAAAAACCCTTCAAAACCCTTCAAAAGGCCAGGTGCGGTGGCTCACGCCTGTAATCACAGCACTTTGGAAGGCCGAGGTGGGCGGATCACGAGGTCAGGAGATCGAGACCATTCTGGCTAACATGGTGAAACCCCATCTCTACTAAAAATACAAAAAATTAGCCGGGCATGGTGGCAGGCGCCTGTAGTCCCAGCTACTCCGGAGGCTGAGGCAGGAGAATGGCGTGAACCCGGGAGGCGGAGCTTGCAGTGAGCTGAGATCGCACCACTGCACTCCAGCCTGGGCGACAAAGCGAGACTTCGTCTCAAAAAAACCAAAAAAAAAAAAACCAAAAAAAAAAACCCTTCAAAAAAAAAAATCAATGAATCTAGGAGCTAGTTATTTGAAAAAAAGTAATAAAATAGATAGACCACTAGCTAGACTAATGAAGAAAAGAGAGGGGAATCAAATAGACACAATAAAAAATGATAAAGGGGATATCACCACTGACCCCACAGAAATACAAACAATCATCAGAGAATATTATAAACACCTTTATGCAAATAAACTAGAAAACCTAGAAGAAATGGATAAATTCCTGGACACACACACCCTCCCAAGACTGAACCAGGAACACGTTGAATCCCTGAATAGACCAATAGCATGTTCTGAAACTGAGGCAGTAATAACTAGCCTACTAACCAAAAAAGACCCAGGACCAGATGGATTTACAGCTGAATTCTACCAAAGATACAAAGAGGAGCTGGTACCATTCCTTCCAAAACTATTCCAAACAATTGAAAAGGAGGCATTTCTCCCTAACTCATGTTATGAGGCCAGCATCATTTTGATACCAAAACCTGGCAGAGATACAACAATAAAAAGAAAACTTCAGGCCAATATCACTGATGCAAAAATCCTCAATAAAATACTGGCTAACCGAATCCAGCAGCACATCAAAAAGCTTAACCACCATGATCAAGTCGGCTTCATACCGGGGATGCAAAGCTGGTTCAACATGTGCAAATCAATAAATGTAATTCATCACATAAATAGAACTAAAGACAAAAACCACATGATTATCTCAATAAATGCAGAAAAGGCCTTCAATAAAATTCAACATCCTTTCATGTTAAAAACTCTCAACATACCTCAAAATAATAAGGGGGTTTATGACAAACCAACAGCCAATGTCATACTGAATGGGCAAAATCTGGAAGCATTCCCCTTGAAAACCCACACAAGACAAGGATGCCCTCTCTCACTATTCCTATTCAACATACTATTGGAAGTACTGGCCAGGGCAATCAGGCAAGAGAAAGGAATAAAGGATATTCAAATAGGAAGAGAGGAAGTCAAACTGTCTCTGTTTGCAGATGACATGATCCTATATCTAGAAAACTACATTGTCTCAGCCCAAAAGCTTCTTAAACTAATAAGCAACTTCAGCGAAGACTCAGGATACAAAATCAATGTGCAAAAATCACAAACATTCCTGCACACCTATGATAGACAAGCAGAGAGGCAAATCATAAATGAACTCCCATTCACAATTGCTACAAAGATAATAAAATACCTAGGAATACAGCTAATAAGGGAAGCAAAGGACCTCTTCAAGGAGAACTACAAACCACTGCTTAAGGAAATAAGAGAGGACAATGGAAAAACATTCTACACTCATGGATAGGAAGAATCAATATCATGAAAATGGCCATACTGCCCAAAGTAATTTATAGATTCAATGCTATTTCCATTAAACTACCATTGACATTCTTCACAAAATTTAAAAAAAAAAAAAACACTACTTTAAAATTTATATGGAACAAAAAAAGAGCCCATACAGCCAAGACAGTCTTAAGCAAAGAGAACAAAGCTGGAGGCATCACACTACCTGACTTCAATCAAACTATACTACAAGGCTAAAGTAACCAAAACAGCATGGTACTGGTACAAAAACAGACACATAGACCAATGGAACAGAATAGAGATCCCAGAAATAAGACCACATATCTACAACTATCTGATCTTTGACAAACCTGAGAAAAACAAGCAACGGGGAAAGGATTCCCTATTTAATAAATTGGTGCTGGGAAAACTGGCTAGCCATATGCAGAAAATTGAAACTGGACCCCTTCCTTATACTTTATACAAAAATTAACTCAAGATGAATTAAAAACTTAAATGTAAAACCCAAAACTATAAAAACCCTAGAAGAAAATCTAGGCAATACCACTCAGGACATAGGCACAGGCAAAGATTTTATGATGAAGACATCAAAAGCAATTGCAACAGAAGCAAAAATTGCCAAATGGGATCTAATTAAACTAAAGAGCTTTTGCACAGCAAAAGAAACCATCATTAGAGTGAACAGAGAACCTACAGAATGGGAGAAAATTTTTGCAATCTGTTCATCTGACAAAGTTCTAATCTCCAGAATCTACAAGGAACGTATACAAATTTACAAGAAAAAAACAAAGAACCCTATTAAAAAGTGGGCAAAGGACATGAACAAGCACTTCTCAAAAGAAGACATTTATGCAGCCAATAAACACATGAAAAAAGCTCAACATCACTGATCATTAGAGAAATGCAAATCAAAACCACAATGGGATACCACCTCACGCCAGTCAGAATGATGATTAGTAAAAAGTCAAGAAACAACAGATGCTGGTGAGGCTGTGGAGACAAAGGAACCTTATACATTGTTGGTGGGAATGTAAATTAGTTCAACCATTGTGGAAGATAGTGCGGTGATTCCTCAAAAACCTAGAACCAGAAATAACATTTGACCCAGCAATCCCATTACTGGGTATATAGCCAAAGGAATATAAATATTTATATATATAAAAATACATATATTTATATATATAAATATTTATATATAAATATATTATATAAAATTATATAATATGTAATTATATAATATATAATACATTATAATTAATATATAAATATAAATATTACAAAGATACATGCATGCATATGTTCACTACAGCACTAGTCACAATAGCAAATACATGGAATCGATCCAAATTGCCCATCAATGATAAACTGGATAAAGAAAATGTGGTTCATATATACCATGGAATACTATGCAGTCATAAAAAAGGAATAAGATCATGTCCTTTACAGGGACATGGATGGAGCTGGATGCCATTATCCTCAGCAAACTAATGCAGGAACAGAAAACCAAACATCGCATATTCTCACTTATATAAGTGGGAGCTAAATGATAAGAACACATGGACATAGGGAGGAGAACAACACACACTGGGGCCTGTTGGTGGGGAGAGTCGGGGGAGGGAGAGCATCAGGATAAATAGCTAATGCGTGCAGGGCTTAATGCCTACGTGATGGGTTGATAGGTGCAGCAAACCACCATGGCACATGTTTACCTACATAACAAATCTACACGTCCTGCACATGCATCCCGGAACTTAAAATTTAAAACTTTTTTTTAAGTTTTAGAAGGCTTTTGAAAGAGAAATTTTATGTGTGGTCAAGATGGTCAAAATTGAATAAAATTATTTAAGGGTTTTAAAAATGAATCTTAATATCAAAAGTTCATTGGTACAAAACTTGAAGCTGGTTTCTCTAAGTTAAAAAACAAACAAACAAAGTTTTATTGGAAAAACGTTTTCTTAAGTGCTCTGCCTAGAAAACAAAGAATTGGTGTTTTATCAAAATGATTTCCTGTGCTTTACGTTGTCTTTTTTTGTTTTCTTTTTTTTGCATATGTATGAATAGTTTATTTCAGGAATAAGGCATGCACATATATTGCAGCTTCATGTAAGTCCACACTACCCCAGATTTATTCAACATTCAATAAGTTTTCTACTGAGCTTCTACATGTGTTGGGGTCCAGTAGACCTCATGCGGATCCTGAGTAGGATATTTTCAGATCCTGTGCCTGGGGCCAGAGTAGCTACATAAGTGTCCCTCAAGCTTCTGACTAACGTCCGAAACTAGAAGTGATTAAAAATGACATAGCTCTTCTCCAGTATTTAACTTTTCTTGTTTAAATAATTATTTATCCGTATGAGATAAAATTCACTATTTCGCAATTGATGAGGAAAATCTAACATGAACTAGTTGAAGCAAAAGGGGAAATTCTGCAAAAAGCCCACAAGTAAATTTGACTTCTGGCTTGACAACTTAAACTTATGTTAAAGAAATTATGTTTATAGGTCCAAGTATCTGATATATCAGCTCTGTTGGCTTCTTTCTTAGATGCCACATGTTTAGCAAGATGGCTGCCCACATCACAATTTCTTATATTTTCTTCTATAAAAGTTCTGTACCTGACTCTCATTGGTCTATATTGGGTAACAGGCCAGGGGAATGACATCTCTGATTGGCCAGTCTGAGTCACATGTTCATCCCTGGACTCAGGGATAGAGTTAAGTCTAGTGAAGCACTTAGGGTGGTTCTCCTAGAAGTTAAAATTATTAATAGCATTAACTAAAAGAAAGGAAAATATATACTGCTTAGCCAAAAAACAGCATATATGTTCACTATATGATACACTTATGTCTCAGGAGGTAAAAATTTCTATTTGTAAAGAGGGTGTTTCAATAGAAAGAACTAAATTTTTTTTTTTTTTTTTTTTTTTTTTGAGACAGAGTCTCGCTCTGCCACCCAGGCTAGAGTGCAGTGGCGTGATCTTGGCTCACTGCAAGCTCCGCCTCCCGGGTTCACGCCATTCTCCTGCCTCAGCCTCCCGAGTAGCTGGGACTACAGGCGCCCGCCACCTCGCCCGGCTAGTTTTTTTTTTTGTATTTTTTAGTAGAGACAGGGTTTCACCGTGTCAACCAGGATGGTCTCGATCTCCTGACCTCGTGATCGGCCCGTCTCGGCCTCCCAAAGTGCTGGGATTACAGGCTTGAGCCACCGCGCCCGGCCGAAAAATTTTTTTAGTTCTAATGTTAGCTTAACTGCTTTTAGCTACAAGACAGAGTTCTTGCAAGAAGTAAATGAGTATGCAGTGAAAGTGTTTCATTAACATCTGAATAATGCTTTATAATTAAATACCATCACCATTACTCAAGAGGCTGAGAATGTATCTGCTGGAGAGGTATTTTTTGAATATCTGAATTTCATCAAAGCCACCCAGTAACAAAGTTTATGAACATAATGAAGAAGTTTTAGAAGATATTTTGTATTGCCCATGTTGTCTTTTATTAGATCTTTTAATTAAGAAAACAGAATATTCTCAATGTTAAAAATTTTTTTTTCTACTATGTAACTTTTCTGTATTTGTCTTTAAGATCCTTTGTCATTCTGGTACTGTCTCATAATCTGTGATCCAAGTTAATCAAGTGTTTTGATATTTTTGACAAATTTTCCAAACCAAGACTTTGATATTGATAAAAATCAAACCTTTAATACTGATATTAATATTGACAAACATTTTGGTGTTTTTGACAAACTTTCCAAAATCAAATTCTAAATTAAGCCTTTTTTATCCCACATTGACTTTGGAAACTTCCAGGGGTCCTGGAAGGTCTCCTTATAAAAGAGAAATGTTAAGCTAATTAGGCTTAATTGATATGTTAAATTTGCAGAATAAGCATTTGTCAAATAAGCAACGATGATTGAGTGTTTATGTGTTCCAGAAATTTTGTGAAATTCCAAGAAATCTGATATGTCTTGGCATAATGTTATCAGTTATAATTCTGGTTATTATGTTAAAATGTTGTATGTCACAGAAATAATGATTTAACATGTCAATTGTGTCATTACCATAATAAACTCTCATCAGATCTTTAACCACGACCTTTTTGGTTTTTTTTGAGATGGAGTCTCACTCTGTTGCCCAGGCTGGAATGCAGTGGCGCGATCCTCAGCTCACTGCAGTAGCTGGGACTACACGCCCCCGCCACCACACCCGGCTAATTTTTTGTATTTTTAGTAGAGACGGGGTTTCACCGTGTTAGCCAGGATGGTCTCGATCTCCTGACCTTGTGATCCACCCACTTCGGCCTCCCAAAGTGCTGGGATTACAGGCGTGAGTCACTGCGACCCTGACCATTTTAAGTCTTGTCATCCATAGACAGTAAATTGTTTTACTCTGATGCTCTCCTGAAAGGTTTTGCAAGCAACTATAATCCTAAAATAGTGTATCTCCCAAGGAAATGTATGGAAAGAACTCTGACAAGTACAGGTTTCTGGTAACATAGGAATATACTATTGGACTGTGTAAGAACTTCCAGAACTCTAATGAAGAAACAAATTGGTTCATAAGTTGCTAGCCCAACATCAAGCAAAATGAGAATTAATTATGTGGAACTAAATGAACTGATGAAAAAGAATCAGGCTTGGCGCAGTGGCTCATGCCTGTAATCCCAGCATTTTGGGAGGCTGAGGCAGGCAGATCACTTGAGCCCAGGAGATCGAGACCAGCCTGGCCAACACAGCAAAACTCTGTCTCTACTGAAAATACAAAAAATTAGCTGGGAATGCTAGTGCATGCCTGTAATCCCAGCTACTCGGGAGGCTGAGGTATAAGAACCACTTAAATCCCAAAGGCGGAGGTTGCAGTGAGCCACGATTGCGCCACTGTGCTCCAGCCTGGGTGACAGAGCAAGACTGTCTGAGAGAGAGAGAGAGAGAGAGAGAGAGAGAGAGAGAAATAATTTGGTTTTTGTTTTGTTTTTGTTTTAGAGACATGTTGCCCAGGCTGGCTAGACTCAAACTCCTTGGCTCAAGCAGTCCTTCCATCTCAGCCTCCTGAGTAGCTGGGACAACAGGCATATGCCACCACATCCAGCAATAATTTTTTTAAATTATCTTTTTCATATTTGTATTCCAGATTATTTAAAAATCTATCTATAGCTTACAAGAATTTGGTAAATTATACCTTTGTAACATAATTGAAACAGTTCCTTTTTTCTCCCTACTTGATCTCTCCATAATTCAGAAACTGTTAGTGAGAAAGGATCGCACTCTGCCCAGGCCAGAGTACAGTGTCATCATCATGGCCTCCTGCAGCCTCGACCTCCCAAGCTCAAGCGATCCTCTCACCTCAGCCCCGGGTAGATGGGACTACAGGCATATAACATGATATGCCTGTTTGTTTTTTGTAGAGACAAGGTCTCACTATGTTACCCAGGCTAGTCTCAAGAAATCCTCCCACTGAGTGTAAACCAGTTCAACCACTGTGGAAGACAGTGTGGTGATTCCTCAAGGATCTAGAACTAGAAATACCATTTGATCCAGTGATCCCATTACTGGGTATATACCCAAAGGATTATAAATCATGCTACTTATAAAGACACACGCACACATATGTTTATTGTGGCACTATTCACAATAGCAAACACTTGGAACCAACCCAAATGTCCATCAATGATAGACTGGATTAAGAAAATGTGGTACGGCCGGGCGCGGTGGCTCAAGCCTGTAATCCCAGCACTTTGGGAGGCCGAGATGGGCGGATCACGAGGTCAGGAGATCGAGACCATCCTGGCTAACACAATGAAACCCCGTCTCCACTAAAAATACAAAAAAATTAGCCGGGCGTGGTGGCGGCGCCTGTAGTCCCAGCTACTCGGGAGGCTGAGGCAGGAGAATGGCGGGAACCCGGGAGGTGGAGCTTGCAGTGAGCCGAGATCGCGCCACTGCACTCCAGCCTGGGCGACAGAGCGAGACTCCGCCTCAAAAAAAAAAAAAAAAAAAAAAAGAAAATGTGGTACATATATACCTTGGAATATTATGTAGCCATAAAAAAGGATGAGTTCATGTCCTTTTCAGGGACATGGATGAAGCTGGAAACCATCATTCTCAGCAAACTATTGCAAGGACAGAAAACCAAACACCGCATGTTCTCACTCATAGGTGGGAACTGAACAATGAGAACACATGGACATAGGGCGGGGAATATCACACACTGGGGCCTGTCATGGGTGGGGGACTGGGGGAGAAATACATAATGTAAATGATGAGTTGATGGGTGCAGCAAACCAACATGGCACATGTATACCTACATAACAAACCTGCACATTGTGCACATGTACCCTAGAACTTAAAGTCTTATAATAATTAATTGATTAATTTAATTAAAAAAAGAAATCCTCCCACCTCGGCCTCCCAAAGTGCTGGGGTTATAGGTATGAGCCACCACACCTGGCTGAATATTCTTATTTTATGACAATATAGTTATCTGCATAAGTTCAATAAGAATTTGTTCTCTTTATAACAGAATACAATTGGAAACATTGGTTATTTTACCAAGGCTTTGGCCAGAGCATCATATTTGAAAATATGCATAGACTGGGTTTTTTAGCCTTATGAAAAGAAGGCTCGGAAACCTTAAATATATTTTAAAGATCTGAAGAAGAGAAGAATTCACCCAAACCTACTGGCATTACAGGTATGATGGCATCAGAGAGTGAGTCCGTGGCTTGGCTTCCTAGTCTGGAAAGGTGATATAGTTTGGATATTTGTCCCTTCCACACCTTATGTTGAAATATGATCCCCAGTGTTGAAGGTGGGGCCTAGTGGGAGATGTTTGGTTTATGGGAGTGGATCCCTCATGAATGGCTTGATGCCCTCCCTGAAGTAATGAGTGAGTCTCATTCTATTAGTTCATACAAGAGCTGGTTGTTTAAAAGAGCCTGGCACCACCTCCTCTCTCTTTTCTCTAGCTCCCTCTCTTGCTATGCAACACATCAGTTCTCCTTGCCTTTCACCATAAATTAAAGCTTCCTGAGGCCCTGCCCAGAAGCCAAGCAGATGCTTGCACCATGATTTTTGTATACCCTGCAGAACTGTGAGCCAAAGAAACCTCTTTTCTGTGTAAATTACCCAGCCTCACGTATTCCTTTAGAGCAATGCAAAACAGACTGGACAAAAGGCTTTGAGAAGTCTAATCTGAGATTCCTGACCAAATGTTTCAGTAAAGTAGGTGTAAAAAGAGCTTGTGTGGTCAATCACTATTCTTGTTACACTTGTATAGGTGATCGGCCCATGTTAATGAGAGTAGACTTGTTTTGCTGGCTGATTGATCTTGCCGTGATTGACTATGGTGGGGATGGGGATGATTGAGAGGAAAATTATGTTTCAGGAGAAAAACTATTGTGCACCCATTATTAGATTCTAGCCCTGTTCATTTTGTAAAGCTTTTACTTGTAAACTGGACTGGATCCTGGATTCTTTCAGTTTCCTTCAATATCTGGTTGTAACTCTTCAAACTAAGATTTCCAATTTTCTCCTATCTTTCTGACTTGGAATCACTAAGAACAAAAATTGCCCTTTTCCTGCAAGCTGAAACTGGACAACTTAATCTAGACTTAAAAAGAACTCACCACCACAGCTTACCAGCTTACGTATGGACAACTTTTGTGCCTGTTGCTGTGAGCTGCTCAGACATCACTGGAAACATTCAAACTGCAAAAGATGCTTCAAAGTCAGGTATGACGGCTCATGCTTATAGTCCCAGGTTCTCAGGATGCTGAGGTAGGAGAATCACTTGAGGCCAGAAATTCAAGACCAGCCTGGGTAACACAGTGAAACCGCATATCCAAAACTAATAATAATAATAATAATGATAATAATAATAATAATAAAATAGCTAGGAATGGTGGCATGTGCCTGTAGTCCCAGCTACTCAGAAAGTTGAGGCAGGAGGATCCCTTGAGCCTAGAAGTTCAAGACCAGCCTGGGCAACATAACGAGATCCTGTCTCTGAAAAAAAAAAAAAAGGTTAAAAAATATAAGATGCTTCAAATCCAACATCTGGTAATCTTCTTGACTGATTGCCCTCTGGACTCAGAGACCATGCTTCTAGCCATTAACCTTTGTTTTTACTTTGTCTGTTTTAGTTGGTTTGGTGCATGGGAGCCCTGGCTAAGGAGCATATACCACACTCTTGGTATTATCTTCCTGACAGTCATAACAGTAGTCTCCCTCTCAAAAGGTCTGAAACGTTTGCATGCAGCATTAGTTGAATGGCAAATGGTCTTTATATGATTGGAATGATTTTTAAAAATCAAAGAAAAGCATGATATCAAGGTCACCAGGACCTATGAGTGACACGTTGAGGCCAAGAACTGGGAATGATGGTGAATGAGAGTAACACTGATGCCCTAAGTTTTGGTCACACTCACCTAGGTGACAGCCTGACCAAAATGGGAGAATATTGTTACATAAAATTTATAGCAGGCCATTGATCTGGACTGAACTCCTGCACTAGGCCCCATCAGATCAAACCAAAATGGAGTCACTCATGCTAAAGTTTCATATCACCAAACTGAAACAAGAAATCAGAAGAGAAACATAGTTAATGCCAAATCTCCAAGCTGGCCAGCTTTAGCCAGCATGATAAGGAAGTCCCCTCTGCTTTAACCCTTACAAGGAAAGTAACTTTGAAACAACCAATGCACTTTTTGTTCCTTGTTTCTGCTTTCTTCAAGGCTTTTCCTGTCTTAAATACTCACTGCCCACGTTATAGAGCAGAGCTCTCTGGACCTCTTCTGGTTGTGAGTGCCGCCTGATTCATACATCGTTCTTCACTCAAATATAAACTCTGTTAACTTTATTTTGTCGAAAGTTTTTCACTCCCTGGACCTAGAATCTCTTTAAAAACCTGAAAAAAACTTTAAGCAATCCTAACAAGACCTAAGGGTGGGAGAAGGTAGTAACAGAGACAGGGAACAACACTAATAAGTTATTTTCAATATTTGAAAGACGCCACATGGAAACTGTACAATTACCAGAGATAAGGTGCTAAGCTAACCATAATGTCCTGTTTCTAAGTTTGGGTTGGAATTACTTCAATTCACTATAAGAATTCTGATAATCGTATACTGATCAAGGGTTTTTTGTTGGTAGTTATAAATAGCCTTCGTTAACAAAAGTGGGAGGGTAAGCCAATCATTACCTAATAAAGCAGTTCATTTTCATCATGGGTGTGGGTCCAAGAGAACAAAGACACAATCACAGGGACCTTTAGAGATAAAGTAGATGGATAAAGTAGATGGAAACCTCTGATATGACTGAACCTCCCTGGTACAGAGGACAGAATGTGAAGCCAGTCAGGTAGGGCAATAGCAAGTTAATAAATAGGATCCAAACCTACATCTATGGACAACTCAACTTACCCTTTAAGCCCACAAACATATTACAGCACAGGGGATACAGCCACTATCTGTCTACTAAGTCCTATGACTTAAACAATAGAAAATATAGACCAACAACGTCTTACAGAACTTTCTGTAACTGAAATTGCCTTTGCAAAAATTATAACAGAAAATTATGACAGTGAAAGAGATCTGACCTAACCAATTCCATCTTGCCTTTAATCTCCAAACTGCCCTTGGTCATTCCTGGGTGTGGGGCAAGCTAACTTTGGGAGAAATTTATAGTTTAAATGATAATAGTCCTCGAAACTAAACCACCTTTGTAAAACTAATGGAAGCTCACCGGGTTAGGAGAATGAGAGGGGCCTGAACTCTGCTACCATGTGGGCATAGCTAAATGATTACCAGCCATTATTCTAGAGGTTACAAGATTTGCAGCTTCCCCACTTACTCCTGTAAATAACACCACTATTGTAGAACCTAAGATTGACCTTTAGAGATGTCTTTTCAAGCTTTTGCCTTTCTGACCAGATGGCCCCACTGGGACCAGCAACTCTTCTGTGGAAGCAGACTCAGTGCACCAGGACCAGCTTCCACATCCCAACCAGTCAGCAGCACCAATTCCCTAGTCCTCTGTCTGCCAAACTATCCTTGCAAAACCCTAGCCTCCACATTTTTGAGGAGGATGATTTGAACAATAATAAAACTCCCGTTTCCCCTTTAGCCAGCTCCCTGTGTATTAAATGCCTTCTCTTTTGCCATTCCCCTGTCCCGAAAAATCTGCTCTATCTGGGCAGCAGGCAAGATGAACACATTGAGCAGTTACCTAATGATGAGAATGTTAGTATCTGTGCTGCCCAAAGTGGTAGCCAGTAGCCACATGTGGCTGCTGAGTACTTGAAATATGACCAGTGTGGCTGAAGAACTTAGAACTAAGTTTTTAATTTAATTGTAATGGCTAATGTTTGGGACAATGAAGTTGGAGATAGACATCTGCATCATTCGTAAAATTAAATTACTCCTCAGACAGAGTCTTGCTCTGTCACCCAGGCTGGAGTGCAGTAGCGTGATCTCGGCTCACCGCAACCTCAGCCTCCTGGGTTCAAGCGATTCTCCTGCCTCAGCCTCCTGGGTAGTTGGGATCACGGGCATGCGCCACCATGCCCAGCTAATTTTTTGTGTGTATTTTTAGTAGAGACATGGTTTCACTATAATGGTCAGGCTGGTCTCAAACTCCTGACCTCAGGTGATCCACCCACCTCGGCCTCCCAGAGTGCTGGAATTACAGGCATGAGTCACCATGTCCAGCCTATTTTCAAACTTTAAATCACAGAATCCCTTCTTCAAGGAAGAAAATATTCCCATACCAATTTAAATGCAAACCAGCAGTGAGAACATAGGGGCACGCCTAGAGCCCAACTCACCCCACCCCTCCACTGTTCAACTCTTACCAGCTCTCACCTACCCTTGCTGGCTCCACCTACCCTGGCCCACCTGGGCCCTCAGGCACCTCGTCAGAACTCCTAAAACTGCACTGAACACAATGTGAAAGCCACCAATTAAAAAAGCAGAAGAGATCAGCATCAGGTAATTCCCCTAACAAATATTTACTGAGCAGCAACTGAGAACCAGGAACTGGGTTAGATGATATGGGGGGTGCATGGGAAATAAGGCCCCTGCCATGAAAAGACAGGAAAAGGCTAGGATTGTCAATAACATCTTAGCCGGATGCTGGATGCTCCTTAGCTCATTTTGCCCTGGCATGAGCCCTGTGGTCCTCCTTTCACAGTTTAATACACTGGGCTCCAAAGAGCTCACCGAGGGGCATACACACCATGCACCAGGGAGGGGCTGGGACCCAGATCTTCCTGATCAGAGCTGTGCTGTGCCCTCCAGAGCTCACCATCAAGATGGGGAGTTTCTCTGTACCTAGATACGCAAACACAGGACTGCGGGAGCTGGAAATGTGGGAAATAACATGACTCTGAGGATTATGCTGTCAATAGATCAAAGAGAAGATATTCACAAGTAACTCCCAGGCTCAGGGCCTCTACTGTAAACAGATAGAATATAGGCAGTGTCTAACTAAATAGAGTTGTTAGACAGGGGGGCAGTGGGGGTCAGCCATGAAAGGGCAGGAAAGGAAAGACTGAGGCAGATGTAGACAAGGTGGACACAAGCACAATCAGGGGACCAGAAGTTGGCCAAGGACTTGGGTATATCTAACCCATCCCAGGTTCCCAGGGCATCCTGACTGTGGGATGAATTCATCAGCTCTTGAGCTTGAAGCCAGAGAGTCTTGTGTTTTTCCAGCTCCTGTGTTCTGAGTCCAGGCCCGCTGTGTCCTCTCTCTGCTGGCAAGAGGAAGAAGTGCTAGTGGGAGGGCTCTTCTTTCTTCCTGGAGATGCCCAGCATTGCAGTGCCTCCAGAAGGCCCAGACCACCAAGCCAGGCCACCCAGCCCCATTTAATACTTCTTTCTCAGCCCAGAGTGATCTCTCCTTAGCTGTTCCATCATCAGAAGTTTCTCTCCTTGAACAGGGATTTCTCATGATGAATTTTAAAAGTGGTTATGAACAATGATGTGGTTTCCCACGAAGTTTTGACCACAGGAAGTGAATGTGCTGACTGAATCCTGAGATGTGAGGTTCAGATGAGGGACCAGCAGCACTCATTGACCTTGCATGGGCCAAGAAATTATTTTCAGCAAAGACTTCAAAGCAGCTGTTACATATATGTTCAAAGAATTAAAGAAAACTATAATGACAATGACTCAATAGACAGGGAGTCTCAATAAAGAGGTGGAAACTATAAACAAGAACTGAATGGAACATTCACTTCTGGCATGATCGGGTGAGATAATAAACATGTCCCCTCCCAGAAAGGCAATTATAAAGCTGAACACAACTGCCAAAACATACGTAACACTTCTTAAAATGGAGGAACCCTTTGCTCAAACAGAAGTATGCATGGGAACTCAACTGGTGCATGGAACAAATGGAAACCTGAGGGGGAAGCAGACCATCCTTCTCCCCTAGTTTGACCTGCTGTCTCCTTTGATGGGTCTCAGCACTGCCTTGAGAACCAGGGCAGTGAACCAGTAAGCTGGCATTTGGGGGTTCACCTCAGGCCCTCAGGGTAAAGATGGATTATATGGTAATAATCCTATCTCCAGGGGGTCTTGGTTTAGGTCAGTGGATCTTACTATAACCATTACATCCCAGGAGACTTTCTAGAAATCTGTAGGGACTTTCGAGTTTATCTAAAAACAGGGGGTTAGTGTGGCCTGTAGGGGGTGAGGGCCAGAGTTGCTGGGTGTGCCAAAATATGCCAGACCGTGCCCCACAATGAATTATCCTGTAGCCTTTACAACTTTTGAATGTCCTGAAATCTGTTTATAATTATATGAACTAATAAAAGTGAACCTAACTCACTTTTCATATAA
Organism: Macaca nemestrina; assembly: GCF_043159975.1. NCBI lineage: Eukaryota > Metazoa > Chordata > Mammalia > Primates > Cercopithecidae > Macaca > Macaca nemestrina. Next base: position 15,243,896 of record NC_092129.1, read on the forward strand.
ACAAAATATACTTTTTGCATAGTTTTAATATATGCTGAATTGCTAGAAATAAGAATACCACGTAAATCAAGCTAAGCTGATTGGCTTCTTTTTTTTTCTTTAACATTACCAAAAGTTGTTCATCATTTCAGAAAGTTGTACTGTGACCACAGAAGAGATCTACAGAAAAATAATAATAAATAATAAAGTCACATCACTGATAGCACCGTGGCTTGTGGCATCTGAGTTGCCAATACAATACCTCATATCAATCTGCATTTTCTTACTAGTTTGTAGTGGCTTCTAATGTAGTCATCCCAAACATCTATACAATGAAATACACGTTGTAGACAGTCTCCAACTTATGATAGTTTGACTTATAATTTTTCAACTATATGATGCTGCAAAAGTGATATTTACTCAATAGCTCCTAGATTCGTGATGGGTTACATCCAAACCAGATGTAACCCTGTCATAAGCTGAGGAGCATCTGCACTTTATCGTAAGTTACTTTCCTTTTATTCTCTCTTATAATACACCTAGGGTATTGTATCCATGTATTTGGAAATTGCATGTAGAGGTCAATTATATTATCTATGATTTTCATGATAGATAAAGGGCATGACAAAAATATTCCTTGTAAAAAGGGGATGTAGGTCTGACAGAGAACCACTAACTTAAACAGTACTCTTATCAGTTCCACCATCTCTTTACTACTTTCTTTCAGTGGGGTGGGGTAGAGAAAACATGAGCTAATAAGAGAAAAATATAGGTGTATACAATTAAATGCCAAACCACATGGTTCAGCCTGGGTATCTTGGATGAATTCTTCAAAGAGGTTGCTCAATGGGGGCTGGAGTAATTAGGGAGGCTTCATGGAGACAAGGCCTAAGCAGGACTTTTGGGGTGGGGGATTAAGGTTTGGAGGACAGAAGACAGGAACCTCTTCTAGTGCCTTGCATATAGGAAGGATTCATTGCAAATTTGTTGAAGGTAAAGGGGAGAATAGTCTTAGCCTAGGCACTGCAGCACTCAAGCAGACAGCCATGCAGAGGCACAGGGCTGCTAAACGTGTTCTGCCTCCTAAGAGGCTCCAAGGGAATTCAGCACTTAGTTATGGATTTCATTGTTACAGTGCTTTGAGAATTGTTTATCATTATAGCCCGTCACTGCTGCTAAGGAATAAATGTTTAATTTCCTAATTCAGAGGCACTAGAAATAGTAATATTAGAGTCATTCATCTAAACATAAAGATTGCAGCCCCTAGTAATAATAGTAGGAGACATTCCGTTTGTAATCAGCCACTGCTTTGTAACAATAAAGATTTCCAAACAAAATGTTTTGAATGTTCTGTAATCATGCTAATGGCATTAAATAAGTCTCTGACTGGTTAAACTCCCCATATCTGAATGATTTTGACTGCTAATATCAGAAAATCTAAATAAAATTTATTTTTAAACTAAGGTCATTTATAATCTCACAGAAAAGAAATCCAGAGATAGGGCAGTTCCAGGGCTGATTAGATCACGAATTTGATGCTGTTCTTAAGAATCCCAGCTCTTTCCACCTTTGTTCTCGTTGGTTCTTGTGTTTCAGCTTGGCCTTTGAGGCTAGCTCCCTTCACGGCCCTGACATGGCTGCCACAGTTCCTAGCTCATTTACAAATGTCCACAGGTAGAAAAGAGAATTTTGGTGTCTTGGTTATCTTTTTAAGCTGAAACAAATCCTACTAGAACCCCCCTCCCAGAAGATTTTCCCTCCAATTTTATTGGCCAGAATTATATTACATTCCCTGTGATATGGTTAGGAGGCTTGCCCCCTGTAAATCTCATGTTGAAGCGACCCTCAATGTTGGAGATGGGGGAGCCTAGTGGGAAGTGTTTGGGTGATGGGGGTGGATCCATCATGAATGGCTTAGTGCGCTCCCCATGGAAATTAGTTCACACAAGAGCTGGTTGTTTAAAGAGCCTTGGACACCTCCTCCTTTCTCTCCCTCTCTCTCCCTAGTCATGTGACACAACTGCTCCCCTTTCACCCTCTGCCATGATTGAAAGCTTCCTGAGACCTCACCAGAAGCGGATGCCAGTGCTATGCTTCTTGTACAGCCTGCAGAACCGTGAGAGAGATAGTTTGGCTCTGTGTCCCCACCCAAATCTCATATCAAATTGTAATCCCTATGTGTTGAGGGAGGACCTGGTAGGAGGTGATTGGGTCATGGGGACGGTTTCCCCTATGCTGT